>NC_048596.1:90881928-91226928 GCF_003668045.3 Cricetulus griseus
ACAGGGTTTCTCTGTGTAGCATTGGCTGTCCTGGAACTTACTCTGTAGACCAGGCTGACCTCAAACTCACAGAAATCTGCCTACCTCTGCCTCCCAAGTGCTGGGATTAAGGGTGTATACCACAACCACCTAGCTCTTTTTTTTTTTCTTCTTTTTTTAAATTAAATGTTTTTAAGTTTCACTGCTTACATACTGTCATAACATTTGAAGAACTTTTTAAAAAGCCACATTCCCATGAGCCCAGCACTTAGGAGGTAGAGGCAGGAGGATCAGGAGTTTAAGGTCATTCTTGGATACTTGGCTATAGAAATGAGTTGAATGGCAACTTAGGCTACACAAAACCTTATCACAAAAGACAAAAAAAGGGTGGGGTGGGGAACATAAACCTAGGATCACACAACATAGCTAGTTCTTTTTTCTATATTCCTATTTAGTCATCATTCATATGCATGCCCAATTTTTATATAGGTGTGATTATAGCAGAAATATATAATTAGTTTTTAAATTAGAAAAATTACATATGTAAAAATTTAAACACTCAGAGGCATATAGTGAAAACCTGCATTCCTTCCTCCTATTTCCTTTGCCAGAGGTAATCTGTCAACCACCTGATAGATAGCTTTTTTTTTTTGCAGAAGGGGGGGTGTACTTGTTTTTTCACAGGTTTTCACTGTGCAGCTGGCCTGCAACTCATAGAGATCCACCTGCCTCTGCTTCCTGAGTGCTGGGATTAAAGGCGAGCACCACCTCCCCTGGTGCAACCACATAGTTTTATAGTTGGCTTATTTAAGTTTATTTTTTGGCCCACCATTGATCGGTGCTTTCACACACATCTTCATAATTTTTGGTTGATGTTGCATTCACTCTGTGCCAAGAGTTGCCTTTTCCTTCGATTAACTTTCTTTGTAATGAAACCAGGTGAGCTTTGGTGAGAGCTGCCCTGACATAGATGTGCAAATTAGATATCGTCAGTGTCTTCCAGACATGAAGTGCTAGGGCATTTCCAGAAGCCCTGGGCACAGCAGAGATAACAGGCACACTTCACCAGAGAGAGGGAAGCAGCAGTTAAGAATCACTTGGCTTAATTCCCTGTGTAGTGAATTGCTTCCTCACCCAGCCTTCCCGTCTCCATCTCTGTATCATTTTGCTCAAGTCTTGTTTTGATACTCCTGTGGTTTTATACTGTTGACACTGACATTGCATACACAGACATGGACAGTGTCTGAGTAGAAGGCCTTTCTCCATGTCAAGTATCAGATGTGCACTAGGTGCTTCGATACTTGCAGAGTAAAAATCAATTTTGAGGGGAAGCATGGTGGTGTACACCTTTAATCTCAGCTCTTGAGAAGTAGAAGCAGGTGGAACTTTGTGAGTTCAAGGGCAGCTAGAGCTATATACGTAGTGAGTTCTGCAGACCAGCTACCCTGTCTTTAAAAGTAAAAAGTTCTTTGGAAACAAACCCAGCCCTGGTTGTGGAAACCTCAGTGCTTTATGTATTGATTCATTTTTACTTCAGTGACTTGTAACCATGGAAACGGTGGGTGTCAGCACTCCTGTGAAGACACAGCTGAAGGCCCTGAGTGTAGCTGCCATCCACGGTATAGGTTGCACGCTGATGGGAGGAGCTGCCTTGGTGAGTGGTTTTCCCTCATTCCAGTGGAGGGCTTGCTTCAGTCTGCCAACCCCTACCCCAAACCCTCTTCTTAACCTTAACCCTTAATCGTGTTTAGCCCAGATGCAAGGTATGGCCAATGTCCAAGGGCCCTTCACATGCTGTAGTGGGAGTGGCCTACTTTTGGGTGGGAGTCCCTCTCTCTTTGCAAATCTCTTCCTCTTCCTATGGACTGGGCTGTTCTGGAAGCTGGTAGTCTAGAGATCTGGATGATATATTCCAAAGGAAGAGGGTAACAGAGGCTAGAGCAGTCTGTGTGTGATGTCCCAGAAATCTTTACAGTCAAAGTCTGCCCTGCCTTTCATGGTGTGACCTTGTTGGCTTTTTTGGAATTCTTGTCCTGAACTAAGAATTCTGCAGTCTCCCTGAAGCTTGTATTTCCTGGAGTCTCTTAGCCAGTGCATTATATTCCAAAACCTTTCCCATACTTAGTGTTTGCAAGGGTCTTCAGTCACTTAATGTGCTGTTTCCCACAGAGCCATATAATGGCTGTTCTTATGGAGTGGACAATCACATATCTGCCATTGGTCACACATTTCATGTCTGAGATTGCAGCAGAAATGGCTGCTCAGGGAATGAGTTATTTGATCATTCAGCCTGATGGGTGTGGTTTTGCTTCTCTTGTAGAGCAAGAGAGCACCGTCCTGGAGGGGACAGAGAGCAATGCCACCTCAGTGGCAGATGGAGATAAACGGGTGAAACGGCGGTTGCTCATGGGTATGTAACCCTCTCTCCTCCTTGGCCCTGTCACTACCCCCTTCCCTCTCTAGCTCATTGCATCAGGCCTGAGCTTAGAGTCCACGTGTCCCTAGGCCAAATGGATTGGGATGAGCAACTTCTCTGAAGCCAGGATATGTTTTCTTTTTAATTTACCCAAAACTGTGTCTTAGTCATAGTCTAAGACCCCTGTGCCAAGTCATTAGAATAATCAGGTTAATGTCCTAGCACTGTCCAACTAGCTGTGAGATGAGACAAACCTCTCTTGGACTCTCCCTGTCTGTAGGTCTCTCTTTAAAATAGATGTAAGGGCTAGGAGCTCAGTCAGAGTGCCTTTCCAGCATGAACAAAGGCCTGGGTTTGACTCTCACCACTGCATAAACCAAGCTTGATGTCACATGACTATAGTCCTAGTACTCAGGAGGTGGGGACAGGAGGATTAGATGTTCAAGGTCACCTTGCTTGCATAGTAAATTGGAGGCCAGCCTAATATATGTGAAGCCTTGTCTCAAAATAAATAAATGAAATGTAGGTATAGTGGCACATGCCTTTAATCCCAACACTTAGGAGGCAGAGGCAGGCACAGTGTTGTGAGATGGATGCCATCCTGGTCTACATAGTGAGTTCCAGGCTAGTCAGGGCTACATAGTGAGACCCTACCTGAACAATAAATAAATAAAAATAGATAGGATGTAATAAACTCTTTCAGGGTTATCAGCAAATTCAATTAAGATAATAATATGAGGTCTTCAAGATGGCTCAATGGGTATGGATTCTTACTGTCAAGCAAGCTTGATGACCTGAGTTTGATCCTGGGACCTACATGGTAGAAGGGGAGAATGGATTCCCTCAAGTCGTCCTCTGGTAACCACACATATTTTGTAGCTCATGCACACCTATACACATACATAAATAAATAAGCACAATAGATTTTTTAAAAAGATAATAATATGCAGAAGTGCTTAGAGTCCAGTCTGGGATGCAGTGGGTGGCCGTGGAATGCCAACTCTCTTCTAGTTCTGGGCAGCCTCCAGCTTAGCATGGCAGTTTATCTGTCTTGGTGCCCACCAGCCTTCCATCTCTGACTCAGCCAATGTTAGTGCTAGAGGAGCTGAATGGGGAAGACTGGCACTTGGCTGGGAGACATGAGACAGTTGGCCCACAGCCCTGACAGTCAAGCTAGCGATGAGAGAGAAGAGGCAGTAGCTGTGGGGATGGGGCCAGGCAGATCTTTTGACACGTTATTATGGAGAGTTTGGTTTGGCTAAAATAAAACTGTTATCTACTAGCTCCTGGGGTTACTAGTCAGGTAAGATACCTACCAATCATTGTTATCAAGCAGGGGACCTTTATGATCTCTCTCTGATTAATTTTATTTTCTTTCTTCCGTGTGTGTGTGTGTGTGTGTGTGTGTGTGTGTGTGTGTGTGTGTGTGTGTGTGTGCGCACATGCACACTGCTCACCAATGCACACAAGTGTGGAGGCCAGCGGTATGTGGTGGATGTTTTCCTCTAGCACTGTCCACTTTATATTTTGAGACTGGGTTCTGTCACTGAACCAGGAGCTCACCAAGATTTGAATAGACTGGCTGACCACTGAATGCCTCTGTTTCCTTTTGTCTCCCAAATAAAGGGTGGTAGGGATTCAAACACACATGCACGCACGCACGCACACGCATGCACACATCCACACATCCTCCCATGCTCTTAATATAGCTTATCAAAATTTAAGTCAACATGAAGTATTTACATTACTGTGAGCACCTACACACAATTCGCCCAAGTCCCGTCATGCATTGCCATTTAATGCCTTCTTTGGTGCAAATAGGAGAGCTATTTTCTAAGAACCACCCACTGGTCCGTTTTCCTTGGGGAGTGTTTGGCAGGGCTTTCTAAAGCCCTTCCCAGTGTGTTCAGAGCAGCTTCTCAGCTCCACTCTCTTCTCTGACCAGCAGACTCATCTGAGGCTTCCCGCTGCTGCTGAGGGCCTGACTCCTGGCCTGCAGCTCGGTCAGCTGCGCCTTTCCCAGGGGCCTAGGAACCCCCTTTGCTGCTCTCCTGTTTTGGTACTTTGTACTGTGGACAAGATAAAGGTTTCTAAAAACCTTGTGTCCCTCAAAATGCTTTTTTATGCATTCTCCCTTCACCCTTCATCAAGAATTTGGCTCATTATAGAATTCAGAGTTGCAAAGAATATTCTATCATCAGAATTTTGACACCAGGGATCCATTGTTTTCATCTCACTTACCCCTGCCTTCCCTCTCTCCCTCCCTCCTTCCCTCTCTCCCTCTCTGTCTCCCTCCCTCCCTCCCTCCTTCCCTCCTTCCCATGTAGCCCAGGCTGGGCCTTCTGCTTCCACACCCAGGTGCTGGGATCACATGTGTCACTGCAGGTGCTGGGATTACATGTACCTCCATGCTTAGTTTATGCATCTCTGGGGATGGAGCCCAGGGCATTGTGTATGCTAGAACGAACGCTGACCCAACTAAGCTATATCCCCAGCTCTCTCTCTCATTCTTACTCTTGATCCAGTGTGTGAAGCCTGTAAAAGCTTCACTCTGGACATTTTCAGGTTTTTTCTTTGTCCTTGATGATCTGAGATTTCACAGTGATGTCTCTTTGGTGTGCTCTGTGCTCACTAGGCATTTGAACTGCCTCTGTGCAGTTTCACAGGCCCCTTTGTTAGTTCCCTATTGATAGCAGTAACTCCAGAGATCCTTGGATTTTCTTCTCTCTTCTCTATATTTTGTTTCACTTTCTAGATTTCTCATTTCTCCACCTTCTAATCTTCCTGCAAGATTCTTTTTTAAACTTTCCACTTTCCTGCTTTTTTTTTTCTTCTTCCCAGAATTTACTTTGGTCTTTGTTACAGGGACTTGCTCATATTTCATGGATGCTTCTTTTGCCCCCTAAAGAAATTATATTTTACTCTCTCCTTTTTTCCATGTTATCTTTCTAAAAATGGTTATTGTTTTTAATTGTGTGTATATGCAGGTGAGTGCAGATGCCTGTAGAGGCATCTGCTGGCATCAGATCCCCCTGGGGTTGGAGTTATGGGCAGATGTGAGCTACTCAATGTGGGTACTGAGAATTGAACTGAGGTCCTCTGTAGGAGTTTGATGCACTTTTAACTACTAAGCCATCTTTCCAGTCCCTTCCTCTGTTATCTTTGTTTTCTTTAAGTTTCTTTTTGTTGTTCAATTTGGTATATATCTAAAATACTAAATATTCTAAATATTTGGTAATCCTTGACTGATTTTTCATATTCGATAGTGAAAAACTGAAAAGCCAATTGATGGGCTTTGTAGTTGTGTGACTTCACATCTGAAGTCTTTCCATTTGGATGACTCTTACTTGGGGATAGAAACTTAGCTCCCAGCATCCCTGGCTTAGTCTGGGGTGTGGGTCTAACAATCCATCCCGGCACAAACGTTTACCTCATCCACTGTGCATCCCTTTTCCTCCTCTGTGATCCCTGATGCATTGGTCTGATTTCCCCGAGTGTAAACTGCACCGTAGCTGGGGCCTGCTAGTCATATGGCTATCTGGAAATAAGAGCTTGGTGGTGAGAGTGAGGTATTGGTGTGGGGGGCATGGGGATAAATATGGGGGTACTGTTTCTCAGGCAACCTTTTTTTAAGCTCCACCCTCACCTCTGCTTCTAGAAGAGCTTGCAGACTCTAACCCCTGGCCTTCCTGGATTCTGGGGTTCATATGGCTTTGCCCCTGTCAGCAGTCCCTCTGCAGACCAGAGGGATTAACATTCTACTCTACTGATGTGCCACTTCCTAACAGCTGACACCTTTTTTGTCTTCTCTTCCATTTTCTTTGTCCCTGAGGAACTACACATTTAGACACTTACCTCAGTGTAGTGCAGTTTTGAGAGGGAGCACAGATAAACGTATGTAACTATTGTGTTTAATTAGTACTAAGCTTGTTCCCACAACCTCCCAGGCTTTCAAATGAGGCAGCTATGGAAGTTTCTGGACTTCTGGGTGCTAACATTGAGTGAATGTTGACTAGTACTTGCCTATCACTGGGAATGACCATGCAGAATGAAGAAATTTTGGAGTTCATTTTCAGTCGTTATGACAGGCCTTTTCAGAGAGAGACTTGTGAGTCAGTAGGCATTTGCAAGGACAAGTCATTAGTGTGTAGCAAGGGAATGGTCCGGATGGGGGTTAGGTCCTCCACTCAAATGAAAGAGAAACTTCTGGAGTAAGAAAGGAACATCCTCTTTTGCCCTGTTCTATACTCAATCTAGCCTGCCAGGTCAAGTGGTCACACTTAGCAGGTTGCTGGCTGTGGGTCACCAGGAACCTCTAGTGGGTGGAGAAGGTTTCCACAGGTTGGGAGGTATCTTTATCCCTCTGGTCACCAGTTTTTGGAGCAGCCTTTGTTGAAGGGGAGGAGATGCAGCAGCAGCAGCTCTCTCTCTGTCTCACCTGCAGGTGGCAGAGGCTCGGGGTGTGACCATGAGCACTCCTCTGTGCTTTCAGGGTTGTCAAACAGTAATATCTGTATCAGCACTCCTTTAGGAAGCTAACTACCCTTCCAACCTCTCGTCAGAAACATGTGCTGTCAACAATGGAGGCTGTGATCGAACCTGTAAGGACACATCAACAGGGGTTCACTGCAGTTGTCCCATTGGATTCACTCTCCAGTTGGATGGGAAGACATGCAAAGGTAGCTTTCACTTGTCCTGGAGCTGGCGGGCTGTGGGGCTCGGGGACTGGGTGGAGGGAGCCCTGAACTGCTGATGTGTGGGAGAGAGGCAGGTCTGCCCTTCTACACTATTTGATTGCTTCTAGATTTGCTTATGATTCATATTGATGGGAGCTTTTCTTCCCTGGGCTAGTGGACGGTTATAATTGAGTAAGCTTAATTAGAAGTGGCTTAATTACACCAACTGTTGAGAAGGTCAGCCTCTGCAAGCATCAGATAATCCACTTTAGACAAGTGGCCTTATTAGCAAAAGTCAGTTCATGGAACATTCATTGGCAGCAGATAATATCAACCTATCATAAATAATAGCCCCGAGATTACTGTGTAAATAACGGCTGAGATTATTATCCAGAGCATTTAACGAATAACTGTACCACTAACTTTTACTAATGAAGACAGACCCTAATGACTTGCTGGTCTTTCATGGGCAAGAGTACAAAGGGTTTGTTAGTGCTTTAGCATGATAAAAAGAGATAAACCGGTTATGAGATGAAACTGGGGAAAGATAAGATTAAGTATCAGGAATCATTAAAAAACACTGAGACCATCTGATCATTGTGTAATTTGCTTAAACAAAAGCCCTTATCCCTTATGGCTTTAGTCATTAAGCTAGAATAGAAAGTGTACTAACAGGGGTTGTCTCATCTTTGGAGGGCATTAGAGGAGGAGAATAAAATAAAACATGATATCACCACTCCTTTCCAGGGTTTCTTTCCTTAATGCTTTCAATGGCATGGAAAGTCAGAATTGTTAACTGGAAGAGGGACTTTTCTGTCAGCCAGACAGGAAAATGCTTGTAAGATTGAAACCATCAGTGAGCATTCTTAAGTGCTCTTGTGGGTCTGTTTTTCTTTCTGAGGATAAGCGACACACAGAACAGCAGTTTGGGGACTGGGGGAAAGCCAGGCAGCTGTTGCCCCGTGGTTCCCTAGTGCTTGTCTGTTACAGATATCGATGAGTGCCAGACCCGGAATGGAGGTTGCAATCATTTCTGTAAAAACACCGTGGGCAGTTTTGACTGCAGCTGCAAAAAAGGATTTAAATTATTAACAGATGAGAAGTCTTGCCAAGGTATGTGCTGAAACAGTAGCTGAGGTGGACAGAGAAGGTGTTTTGAGCCCTGGTTTGGTAGAGACTGGCTCACCCTGCTCCTGATGGAGTCATGGACTCCAATCTCCGACCTGGATGTCACTTGTTTCATCTTAGGTTGAATGGAAACATGGTGTAGCTCACACATGTTTTGGAAACTAAGCTGTTAACATCAGAGAATATCTTAAAAAGCTATCAGGTTTGATTACAGCAGGGCGTGCCAAAAGAAAGGGAACAGAACACATGATGCACAAGCAGGGTTATAGCTGGATCTTGAGATTAGAGATCATTTTTCTTTTCTAAAATTTATTTTACTGCAATTGAATATTTGACAAAAGTTGATGGCAAAAATCTGTAGATTTGGATAATACTTCTTCCTAGCAAAAAATTGAGGTCAACTCATCTAGAACCAGCTGGTGTCTTCTAGCCCTTAGAGTAGATGACTACTCTTTGAGGTGGGTGGAAGAGGGGAGTGGAAGAAATACCTCTTGGCTCATAGGAAGATTATAGACTGGACCCCTTTCCTTTTCTTTCTTTTACTTAGACTTTTTTTTTAAGTATGTGTATGTGTGTGTCTGTGTGCAGGCGGGTGCATGTAAGGGGTCCACAGAGGCCAGAGGCATCCATTCCCCTGGAGCTGGAGTTACAAGTAGTTATGAGCCACCTGGGGTGTGTGCTGGGAGCTAAACTCCACTCAGTCTTATGTAAGAGTGGTACATGCTCTTAACACTAATCCATCTCTTTAGCCCCTATAGCCTCCTGTTCAACTGTATCCTTCCTATATAAAGCGAGCAGCAGCTGTCAATGTTTACAACTGTTTTAGGGGGAACATCATTTCTGTTTTTAGATAAACAGCTTTCATGCCTTATCGGTATATAAGAAGAAAATCTCAGGAAAGATACACTGTTGTTTATCTTGTTCCATTTTTGGGAATAAGGACTGCCTTACCTATTTTGTTAGGCATCTCAGCATCAGGGGCTCATTGAAGGGTGGAGGTATAACTCAGTTGGTAGATGCTTGCCTAGCATGCACAAAGACATGGGCTGGACCTCCAGCACTGCATAAACCACACATGGTGTCGCACACCTGTAATCACCTGTCATGGAGGTAGAAGCAGGAGGACCAAAGCTTCCAAGCTGTCCTTGGCTACATATCAAGTCTGAGACCACCTGGCTAGAGACACAGGCAAAACAAACAAACAGACAGAACCACAAAAACCTCAAAACAAAACAAAACCCAACACTGTATAAAAAATCAGAATATAAAATGTAACACTGGGAGCCAGGGAGATGGCTCAGTGGGCTAAGTGCTTGCCAGTAAGCCGGAGGACCCGTGTTTGGGTCTCCAACACCCACCTACAAAGCTGAGTGTGGCCGTGTGAGCCTATCAATCCAGTCCTGGGAGGCAGCAACAGGAAATCCCTAGAGTTCAATGGCCAGCCATTTTGGCAGAATCTGCAAGTTTCAGGTTCAGTGAGAAACCCTGTTTCAAAAAATGAGGTGGGAAGCAATTGAGGAGGCCTCTGATGCTGACCTCCGACCTTCATACACATGTGGGCATACACATGAACACATACATACACACAAGACAAAAGATGTAACAACTTTAAAAAAAGACACTTTACAGAGTAAATTAGTCTTTCTTCCCTTTGTTCTTAATACATAATTTGACAGGCAGTTCAAATACATTCTCCTTTAAATTCAGTGAGCTAATTCTAGATAATTATTTTGTGGTTTGCTTTGGTATGACTTGGAAAGCAAATTTGCTGTTCCATACAATGTTTCATAATGTATAGGGCAAGAAATATGTTTAAGCTGTGTAAACACATTAAAAAGGAATTAGGAAAGTGATCTCATTATTTTTGGCAAAGCAGATGTCCACAGTGAGCAGCCAAAGTCAGCTACTGAACGAGGGCACTTTGTCAGCAACTGGCTGAAGTTAATAACAGATCTCATGGAATGGCATCAAGTACAAGGGGAGAAACTGACTTTTTCTTTTTTTCCATCCATTGCTCTTGGTAGAACAAATATTTGTACAGAGTGAATTTGCTGAAGAAACTGTCAGGATTTCTGGGAAAAAGCAGGGAAGAAGAGCTTTGCAAGAGTTTGCCCTCCTATCTTTTGTTTTCATTTTTCTTGATACATGAACCCCTGCCCTCTGTTTATTGTTATTTTGAATTGAATCAGGTCTTCATTGGCTTGGAAAATGCTTGAACTAGGCTGTCCTTGAACTCATAGTGATCCTACAGCCTTGGCTTCCCAAGTGCCTCCCAAGAACGGGCACACACTACCACATCTGGCTAACATGTTTGCCTTTTATTGCTGTAGCTTTTCATGGCATGTTTGGTGTAGAAAAAGTGGTCCAGTCCAATGGTGTGATTGTTATCCACTAAGTGTAACCCAGGTTTATCTATTTGGAGGCACCAATTAAAACCATCCCAAGAGTTCTGGGAGTGAGACAAAACAAAACAAACAAACTAACTAACAAAAACATGATCAGGTTTACAGATGCAGCTTCCAGAGGCTGGTTTGCATGGCCCTGCTTGCTGCTAGGAATATATCCCCACTGAGCCAGGGACATAGAGGGCACTGGAAAGAGTAATATGTAAATCCTCTACCATAGAGGTGTTGTAGAATATTATTATAAGATGTGTTACATTTGTTTATGGTGAGGAACATTTTTTGCATGATGCAAAGATGTGTTGCATTCTTTTATGTTGCATTTGTTTAACTCTGTGAAGCCGTTTTACTTAGGCTGTCTAAACCAGCTGATTGACCTAATAAAGAGCTGAGTGGACAATAGCTAGGCAGGAGAGAGGGATAGGCAGGGCTGCAAGGCAGAGAGAATAAACAGGAGAAATCTAGGTTCAAAAAGAGAGGGAGGAGTGAGAAAAGGAGAAGAGGACGCCAGGACCCAGCAACCCAGCCAGCTACAGAGTAAGAAGGAAAGGAAGGTATATAGAATAGAGAAAGGTAAAAACCCAGAGGCAAAAGGTAGATGGGATAATTTTTTAAAAGCTGACCGGAAACAAGCCAAGCTAAGGCTGGGCACTTATAAGTAACAAAAAGTCTCCATGTGTATTTATTTATTTGCCCCCAAAGAGCAAAGATCCAAAAGATTAAAAAGAAACCAACAAACATAGAGGAGTAACACAACCAAGAGATTTTCCAAGTAGATCCAATGTATGCCTTATCCAACCCAGTTTCAGCATCTTTCACAGAATATCACTGAGGGTTTTGGTGTTAATGTATTTAATTTTAATGCAGAGGGTGTTAAGACACAGGGTCAATTGGCCTGTTGGGGCCAGAGGAGTAATTCTACAAAGATGAGAGAGATAGAAACCAGAATTGTCTCCAACCAAAGCATTTACAAACAAAACCAGAAAAATGATAATGAATAGCTAGCATTTTTGTTTTAAACTAGGTTATGAACCTACTTTTAGGTAACTCATTTACCTTCATTTATGTGTTAATTTGCTTTCTATTGCTGAGACAAAACACTGTGATCAAAAGCAACTTGGGAACAAAAGGGTTTATTTGGCTTACATGTCATACCACAGCCTATCACTGAAGGAAGTCAGGACAGGAACTCAAGCAAGGCAGGAACCTGAAGGCAGGAACTGAAGCAAAGGCCATGGAGAGACACTACTTACTGGCTTGCGCTCTATGACTTGCTCAGCTTTCTTTCTTTCTTTTTTATTTTTTAAACTTTATTTATGTGCATTGGTGTTTTGTTTGCCTGTATGTGAGAATGCCAGATTCCCCTGGAACTGGAATTACAGATGTGAGTTGCCATGTAAGTGCTAGGAGTTGAGCCAGGGTCCTCTGGAAGAGTAGCTAGTGCTCTTAGACAGAGTTATCTTTCCAGGCCCTAAGCTAGCTTTCTTATGCTACTCCAGATCACCTGCCCAGGGATGGCACTAACCATAGTGGGATGGACCCTCCTATGTTAGTTATTAATCAAGGAAATACTCCACAGACTATTAGCCAGTCTTTTTCTTTTTCTGTTTTTTTTTTTTTTTGGTTTTTTTGAGACAGGGTTTCTCTGTGTAGCTTTGGAGCCTATCCTGGCACTCGCTCTGGAGACCAGCTGGCCTCAAACTCACAGAGATCCACCTGCCTTTGCCTCCCGAGTGCTGGGATTAAAGGTGTGCACCACCAACGCCTGGCCTATTAGGCAGTCTTATAAAGGCATTTTCTCAATTGAGAGTCCTTCTTCTCAGGTGACCCCAACATGTGTCAAGTTGACAAAAAACGAAAAAACAAAACAACACCAAACACACACAATTTATGTAACTTAAATTTCTCAGTCCAACAAGTAAGTGTGAGTGAGAGAGATCTTCAAAGCAAGTATAGTTTGCAATAGAATTTACAACCGAGGGGCTGGAGAGATGATTCTGGGGTTAAGAGCACTGGCTGCTCTTCTAGAGAACCCAGTTCAGTTCCCAGCACCCACATGGCAGCTCACAACTGTCTATAGCTCCAGTTCTAGGGTACCTGATACCCTCACACAGATATACATGCAGGTAAAACACCAATGCACATAAAAATAAATCTTTTCAAAAAAGAATTTACAACCAAGGGGCCCGGGAATGACTATAGTTAGTATGGGCTCCTCAACATATTCTTTGATACAAATGAGCAAAGTGATAAGTTGATCCGTTTTCCTTATCTGTGTGATTTGGAAGTCAGTCAGCAACCTGTGATTGCTACAAATACCTCTACTCACTCAGCAGAGTTGGTATCAGCTCCCTTCTCTCTTTGATAATTACAGATGTGGATGAATGCTCTTTGGAAAGGACCTGTGACCACAGCTGCATCAACCATCCTGGCACATTTGTTTGTGCCTGCAACAGAGGATACACACTCTATGGCTTCACACACTGTGGAGGTGAGTGGGCTGCCCCTTTGTGGGGAGCCTGAGCCTGGGAGCAAGGCCACCATTGAGGCTTATCTTCCTATACTGGGGCAAAGAGTGCATTCCTGGGCAGTGGCAACAAGAAAAGAACCTGTTGAAAAGGAATAAGCTAATATTTACCCCATTAGCACATCGGGTATGGAAGGGGGCACAGAGGAACTGAGCTCTGTCAGCCGTGGGATTCTTCAGTGAAGTCACTTGTGCTCATATTTGGAGAATGGGAATCTTTCAGGAGCTGGGACAATATCCTATCCTTTCCAGAAGAAGATAATGTTGCTGTCTTCAGAGAGGCTTGTCAGGGTACCCAGCAAACTCGTAGTTCTGCTCTGCCTGAGCACCGGCTGCAAAGTCTTGGTTTAAGCCCTACTGTTAGGGCTTGGATCTGGAAGGTGACATTGACTATCTCTTCATTCTGTGTCCATTTAACAGTATATGCTCATGTCTTATACCCTTGTGGTCAAGTAGACTATGCTATATATAAGTCAGATTTTGTGCTAACTGATTCTCACTACTTTCCCAGCAATCAGCAATCATTGAGAATAGATCTAGACCTCAGAACAACTTGTAAGGTCACTGTGGTGATTCTAAGTATCTGTGGGATTGGGGACCATGGGCTGGAATACTTCCTGCCAATCCTCATGACCTGTGTTTAAGAAGAACAGATAATGGTGCTTTAGATGATAGCGTCTCCCTTCTCTCTTTCCACACATTCTTGGCACTCTAAAAGCATACCCACCACTTTATCTCACCCATCATGAGACTCTAGTGAGATACCCCTTGAACAGATGTCAACCTGGTTGGGAGCTACCTTCCAGCTTGGATTCAGTCCCAAGTTATTGGGGATGGGTAGGTGCACACAACTTTTCTTCTCTCTCAACTGTGGAAACAGGCAAGTAGGGAGTCTTAATTTTGTCTGTCTCCCTTGTTGTGTAGCTCAGAGGATTGTGTAGTTTCAAATTTAAAGCCCATGCAGGGTCCAAGTCTGGACATCTGAAAGTGGTGTGTTCCCTTCTGAGTGTTCCCGTCAATGGCTAAAAGCTCTTAACTGAGATTCATGCCAGTGGGGAGTGTAGAGTACAGTCAGCAGGTGCCAAGTACATGTCCCTGATAATGACTGTCTGTCAACCATGTGATTCATCTATGGCTTCTTCCTCAAGGGAGAGGTAGTCACCCCTTATGTACTGTTGTGACAGGAGACAGTTTTTGTTCCACAGATACCAATGAGTGCAGTGTCAATAATGGAGGCTGCCAGCAAGTTTGTATCAACACAGTGGGTGGCTATGAGTGCCAGTGTCATCCAGGGTACAAGCTCCACTGGAATAAAAAAGACTGTGTGGGTAAGAGGCTCCATCCTTCCGTAGTACACATGTGGCTACAGTCTCACTCTGAGTCCAGAGGTTTGAGGCTCTGTATGCTCCCATACCCCACGGGGCCCAAAGTCCACCTTCCCATGGAGTCTTACTTCTTGAAGCAGCAGCAGCTGGTCTTTAACAAGTCCAAAAAACAGGAGATACTTTGCAGGCTCCTTGACATTTAGTGTTGTGCTTCTGCATGGATTGGTGCTTCCTTCTGTTTCATGGTTGCTTCTTTGCATGAACAAACAACAGACAAGTGCCTCCTCAACCTCAGTGGGAGGAGGGGCTTGAGTCAGCTAGGCAAGGCTGTGGAGGGAGGTCAGCACTGCTGCCTTTTCTCAAGGCTGGGCCGTTGGTGCACTTATCACACAAGTGTGACTCTCATCACACTTGCATACATGCTTCTGTTACCTTAAGTGTCTGTGTTTTGTCCTGTCTAGAAGTGAAGGGCTTCCTGCCCACTAGCATGACACCCAGTGTGTCCCTGCACTGTGGTAAGAGTGGTGGAGGAGACAGGTGCTTCCTAAGATGTCACTCTGGCATTCACCTCTCTTCAGGTGAGTGGCATAAATCCCCGGGAAGGTTCTCATGGCAGGGCCTCTGGGTGTCAGATGTGCAAAAAGGGCTTTCTGGTTCTGCACCAGATGCTTCTTGGCCACCAGAGGCCCTTGCTTTGAGAGCCCATATCCTAGGTATTTTTCTAGTGGCATACGTGGAGTTGGGTGGGGGTTGACTTCAGCTGCTACCAGGATAGCCTGTCATCTTGACAATTCCACATTCTATCTGTCAGGACTGCAAGAGGCCTACTCTGTCACCTGCGGCTCTTCTTCTTCTCTCAGAAGCAGACAGCAAAAATCAAATGACTCTGATTTTGGGGGTAATTACCAAACTGTGTTCTTGCAGGGGCTCAGTGCATTCAATGGGCTTCTTTCATGGGGTGCTGCTAATGGGGGTGGCTTTGTTTGCTTTTTTCTTTTCTGGGTGCTTTGAGCACATTACAAGGTGTTCTAGCCCACAGATGTGGTGTTTGATTCTAATTTACCTGTGGAAACCGTACTTACTGAGTGTCTCCTGTGTGGTTGGAGGTCCTGTTCCGCCTGGGTGGGTCACCGTATTGACAAGAGGTCCACAGAGCTCTGAAAGCGCTTCATGGACCCCACATTCTCTGTATCCCCAGAGCACTTTAAAGGCCCAATAGAGATCATACCTGGGACATATGGTGGAGGTGGCATGGACAGAACAGGGGAAGTGGGACTCTGTCTCAAGAAAGAGACCTGAACCTATTCTCGTTTGTCACAGAACTAAGAATAAAAGTCCAATGTTTTCTGGAGTCCTCAACTTCCCAGATAAGGACACGTTTGCCAGTTTGTTACAAAACTGTCCAAGTTATATCTTGATGTTTATATCATAAAGATGTTCAAAGTTTAAAATCCCAAGCAAGATGGTAGTTCAGAAGTTAAAATACTCCATCTACTATATACTATATTCCATCGAATAGGCTATTTAATTCACTTGAAACTCTATGCATTAAATATTGGAGGCAGGTCTCACTTTGTAACACAGGTTAGCCTAGAATGTATTATGTAGTTCAGGATGACCTTGAGTTCATGACAGTCCTGCTTCAGCTGCCTAAGTGTTGGGATTATAGGATTATATATACACTTGACTTATTCAAAGTGACTCAGATAAGAAATAGAGGAGTCAGGATTTGAACTCAAGTAGTTTGAATTCAGAGTCTTTTTTTTTTTTTTTGGTTTTTTGAGACAGGGTTTCTCTTTGTAGCTTTGGAGCCTATCCTGGCACTCACTCTGGAGACCAGGCTGGCCTCGAACTCACAGAGATCCGCCTGCCTCTGCCTCCCGAGTGCTGGGATTAAAGGCATGCACCACCAACGCCCGGCAAATTCATGGTCTGGCACCAAATCCCCCAGTGGTAATTCCTTGGTCATCTGGGATACTCTAAACCGTGGCAAGCAAATAGCTAACAGTTCTTACTATGTACCAGGGAACCAGCTAAACATTTATTTTTGCCATTATCTCATTTAATCCTTAACAATATCCTGGTAAAAAAGGTGCTTAGCTGTGTGCGTTTAACACACTGAGGAACCTGAGATTAAGGAAGGTGCTGAAATTTTCACAGACCAGAAGGCTTTCAATTAGAGGCATGGGCTCCAGCCCAACATATAGTTTTTTTTTTTTTTTTTTTTTTTTTTTTTTTTTTTTTTTTTTTTTTTTTCTCGAGACAGGGCTTCTCTGTGGCTTTGGAGGCTGTCCTGGAAAACTAGCTCTTGTAGACCAGGCTGTAGACCAGGCTGGTCTCGAACTCACAGAGATCTGCCTGCCTCTGCCTCCCGAGAGCTGGGATTAAAGGTGTGCGCCACCATTGCCCGGCTCGCCCAACGTATAGTTAAGATCAGTTTTGGGAGAACAGAGTTCTATACTTATTCCGTCCCAGAATCCAGAAGTGGTAGCCACATCTGGACTGGCAGCTCCCTCAGCCCTGATCTCTCTGGGAAGCCACACATAGAAGTGACTTCCCTCAACAATCTTACTTAGATCTGAGCAGAAGGATACTTGCCTTTCTTCTCAAGAAGACACAGAAATGACCTTGTCTTTCTCCTGGCTGTGGAGACTTTTTGGGGTCCTTTTTCTGTTACATTTGAACATTGGATCCGTCTCTCCCTTGAGATAAGATTAACTCTGAGGAGGCTCCAGGGGAACCTGTGCATGGTAATGGACACCTCATGATCCACACCTTTATTGGATCATCTCAAGGGTTAGAGGGGTTCATCGGCTACAGTGTGTGGTGAGACCCAGCCAGTGGGTGTTCTCTTCCTTTGCCTATGAAGGTAATTTCTTTTACTTATTTCTTTCTGAAGATGTCATCACCGTCAGGACAAGTGTAACCTTTAAGCTAAATGAAGGCAAGTGTAGTTTGCAAAAGGCCAAGCTGTCTCCCGAGGGCCTGCGACCAGCACTACCAGGTATGGAATCAGATGGCTGGTGCAGGGAGCTTGCCTGCATGTTGGGTGAGAGACATGTGACCAGCTGAGCTGGAGATGGCTGTCCAGCTGATACAAACTCTTGTCAGATGTCAATGAGCCATTCAGAATCTGCAGGGACTTTCCTCTCTAGGAGAAGTAGAGCCTTCCCTAACCCCCGTGCTGTTCTGGGGTTATACCTCAGGAGGGCCTTTGTGAGGTCATTGGGGAAACACTAGAGTTTATACAAGTCAGTGGGGCTTGAGATGAATCAGCCACTTGTGACTGCATTGAGTTAAAGTTTCTAATCTTAGAACTTGGTTGAAGAATAAGCTATGAAAGCAGGGGTTGACTTGGAAATGATAACATTGGTGAACAAAGATAGAATATCCAGTGTTCTTTCTGCCTTGGTGTTTGGAAACTGTGCCCCTCCCCTCCACCCCAGGGTGGTAGTAGAACAAATGTCATCCAAGGATGACTACACCTGCTGAAACAAGCAAATTGACTGTGCTGCTTTCTTCCCTAGCATTCCTTTCCATCAGATGTTTTACTTTCTGACCAACTGAGTTTAACCAGGGCTGTTTGTTTGCCCTTGGGTTTGTAGTTAACCACTGGAAGCTGTTAGGCACATCAGTAGGTACACAGCTGAAGATAATGGCTGCTCCTCCCCCAGAATCTGTCAGTATACAGTTTGGAAGGGAGGGATAAGGCCCCATGAGCCCCTCTGAGATCCATGATTGAGTATTGGCAGGCCCTTTGCAGATAGTTGCAGCCGCTGTGAGATCATGTTCGCATTTGCTGTGTCATGGCCAGAAGAAAGTATTTCACAACCCTTATCCCTGCCTTCCATTCATTCTGTCCCCTCTTCTGAGATGTTCCCTGGGCTTTAACAGGGGTGACATGAATGTCCTGTTTAGGGCTGAATCAATTTCTTGTACTTTTTAACTAGGAAAGTTTTTTTTTTTTTGGTTTTTTGAGACAGGGTTTCTCTGTGTAGCTTTGGAGCCTATCCTGGCACTCGCTCTGGAGACCAGGATGGCCTCAAACTCACAGAGATCCACCTGCCTTTGCCTCCCGAGTGCTGGGATTAAAGGTGTGCCTCACCAACGCCCGGTGGAAAGTTTTTTTTTTTTTTTTTTTTTTTTTTTTTTTTTTTTTTTTTTTTTTACTTTATTTGTATGGGTGTTTTGACTTCTTGTATATCTTTGCACCACATATGTGCCTAGTGCCCATGGAGGCCAGACAGGGTGTCTGATCTCTTGGAAGTACAAGTAGTTCTGAGCCACCTTGTAGGTGTCCTAGGTCCTCTAAAAGAATGGCCAATGGTCTTAACCACTGAGTCATCTCTCCAGCCCCCGTATTACTTACTACTTATGTTTAAAGACTTACTGTAATTTTTAATTATGTGTACTTGTGTGTGGATATGTATGTGAGTATGCATGTGTGAGTGTGGTGCCTACAGAGCCCAAAGGAGTCAGCTCTCTCTGCAGTTGGAGTTATAGAAGTTGTGAGCCACCCAGTGTGAGTGAGAATCAAACCCTGGGCCTCTGCAGGAACAATATGAACTCTTGACGACTGAGCCATCTCTCCAGCCCAGGAAAGTATTATTTAAAACAAAAACAAAAACAGATTTGGTCTGGAGTTTATTTAGTAGATTGGACCAGTGTTGAAGTAAGATGTTAATAGTGGGAAGAGCTAAACATGGTGACTCACACCTGTAATACCAACAGTTGGGAGGCTGGGGCAGGAGATTGTTGTGAGTTCAAAGTTAGCTCTGTTACATAGCTTGGACCACAGAGTAAAATTTGTATAAGAACAAAATAAGTAAATAAAAATAGTGTTAGGGCCAGTTAGATGGCTCAGCAGGTAAAGGAGCCTGCTGCCAAGCCTCATAGTCTGAGTTTGATTCCCCAGGACCCACACATACGGTAGAAGGAGAGAACTGACTCCTGCAAGTTGTTCTCTGACTTCCACAAGCCACCACCTATGTCACATGTGAGTTGTTTCATGTGTGTAACCACACATAAATGTAACTACAACATAAATAAATAATGTAAACTTCGTATTGAAACACAGCACACACACACACACACACACACACACACACACAAAATAGAAAGGAAAACAAATTGAAATTTAATCCATTTAAGCGTTGAGGTTAGCTCTTTAAGAATAGGACTGAAGAGATGGCTCTGATTCAGAGCACTTACTGACTGCTCTTCTAGAGGACCCTGGTCCAGTTCCCAGCACCCATGTTGATCATCTCACAACTGTCTGTAACTCGAGCTCCAAGGCATCTAATGCCCTCTTCTGGCCTCCTAGGTACTTGCATATATGTGGTATACACACATTCATAAATAAGAATAAAAATACCTTTTAAAACTATAAAATTTATGTTTGGGGAAAAGTATAGGTAAAAAATGAATTTGTTTCTTCCTCTGGCCTGATGGTCTATAGCACAGATAGCCTTCAGTTCAATACAGTCAGTTTTAAAAGACATGCAATTAGATTTTGTGGATATGTGGTCCTGCTTTGTAGTTTTGTTTGGTTCAGTTCTGTCTGTTGAGTCAACAGATTCATCAGAAGCCCTGGGCAGAGGGGACACCATGAAAATCAAGAATAGGGACATTCGAAGTTTATCTCCTTTTTTTTGTTTGTTTTGTTTTTTTGAGGTAGGGTTTCTCTGTGTGGGACTGGCTGTCCTAGAACTCACTCTGTAGACCAGGCTGGCCTCAAACTCTGGAGGTCCAACTGCCTCTGCCTCTTGAGTGCTGGGATTAATGGCATGGGCCACTACCACCAGCTACAAAGCCTGTCTTAGAGCAAGCATTCCACATTCCATTTTACATGGTTTCATGATACTGTTTGGTTCTGTTGAATCTTTGTGCTATTTACTGTTTATGTTTGTTTGAAATAAGACATCACCACTGATGTCCATTCTGAATCTCCCTTTGGGATGGAGTTGCACCAAGGTCCGTTGGACAGGAAACAGTGGTTGGTTTCCTTTCGTTCATTGTTTGAAGTTTCAGCATCAGGCCATCCCAGGCAACTTTGAGAAAAACCACTGTGAGAACACCTACCACCTTAGCTAGCCTTCATCAGAAATACAAAACAACCCCAGGCCCCTGGTTCTTGTTTTCTGCATATGTGGCTGGCCAATGGGAGACACCCAGCCTATACCCAGAAAAGAATGTTCAAGAACTAGACTATAAAGTTACATAGTAATGAAAATGTCCTGGGTCCCGGGACTCCAGGCTGGGGGCTGGCAATGGCTCAGCATGTGGAGTGAATCACATGGTCCCTAGAGGGTTGTAATGAAATGTTTACTGAGCCCTAACGAATGCTCAGCTTAGTGGTCTGCCAGGACTTGGCTTTCGATCATTTTTTGTTTCTTCATACAGAGAGGCACAGCCCGGTAAAAGAGAGCTTCCAGTATGCAAACCTTACATGCAGCTCTGGCAAGCAAGTCCCGGGAGCCCCCAAGGAAATGTTTATCACGGTTGAGTTTGAACGGGAAACTTACAAAAAGGAGGTGACAGGTTGGTCTGAAAGCCATCTGCAGTGCCAGGCTTCTCGGGACCCGTTCTCTTTGCCTTCCATTTTTCCATCATTTCTGGGGGGTGGGGGCAGAAACTAGCGTAAGCCCTCAAGTATCTCCTGTTTGATTTCACTCTTACAAATTATACTAAATTTGTTTAAAACTTGATGGAGATTTTTTTCCCCCCTCCACTTCACAAAATCTAAACCTACCATTTGGGTCCTACAAATCTGTTTGAATTGAATGCTGCCCAGCCTTCTAGGTTCCCAGGTTCAGGAACTTGGGGTGTTGGTGGGTCTAGCCTGGACATCTTCACTGAAGCCTGTGGGCTTGTCCCCATTCTGCTGTCCATCTGCCTCACCCCCGCCCTATCCCCCATTTCCACAGCTTCCTGCAATCTGAGCTGCATGGTAAAGCGGACCGAGAAGAGGCTACGGAAAGCCATCCGCACGCTCAAGAAGGCTGCCCACAGGGAACAGTTTCACTTGCAGCTCTCAGGCATGGATGTCAATATGGCTAAAAAGTCCCCCAGAGCATCTAAACAGCGGGAGGAGACCTGTGGAGTGGGTCAGGGCCAAGAAGAAAACCAGTGTGGTGAGTAGCCCAAGGTGTGACGACTGAGATCTCCTGGAGTGCTAGACATGTGAACAAGGGAACCAGTGAGAGACCTGGGTCATGCTTCCTTCACTCCAGAGAACATCAGGGATGTGTTTGCTCCTCTGCTGGCTGCTGTGTAGTCACCAGCACTGCCCTCTCCCCCTCGGGAACTGAGGTGTAATTTACCAGTCTTTTCCTCATACCTGGCAAGTTTGCTGGTCTGTGGTAGGCAGTGTTTGTGGAACTGAAGGACAGAAAAGCAAATGCAGCTTGGCAATGCTGCCTAGCTAGTGTGAGCCTTCTATTGTCACAGTCTCTGGAGTTACTATTCTTTGGCTTAGCACCTGGTAGCAATGAATTAAGTAATTTCTGTCCATAGTTTTGTGCAAAGGCAGAGCTAGAGGCCACATAGATATCTTGGAGACACCTGGGCTTCGGGCTGAGGCTCCAAGCAGTGTCAGTTCCATGGTGTGTTGTTGGTCTGTGTATGTGTGTGTTTCAGAGCAAATATCGTTTCTAAATCCAGCAAGAGACTCTGGGGTGGTCAGATGTGAGATTTGTTCTGTTCAGTTACAAGAGAAAATGCTTGAGAATCCTCACAGAGGGAAGTTGGGGGGTCTCCCTTTATAAATGTGATTGATTTGGTTCTTTATCTGCTAGGAAGGCAACCTTGTCCCAGCTCCTTTGATCTAGCCATAATCTTACCGGCAGGGACCAACATCTCCTACAGGCAGCAACATGAATGCTGAGGTCTATGTTCTCGTACTGAAAATCTCATTGTTGGGAGACACTTTGGGCCAGCAAAGCATTTGCCATGCAAGCACAAGGATTTGAATTTGATCCCTGACACTCAAGTAAAAAGCAGGCTTGGTGGTGCATACTTGTAATCCCAATGCTGGAGAGCAAAGACAAAAAAAAATCGCTGTTGGCCAGCCAGCCTTGTCTAATTGGAGAGTCCCAGGTCCTAATGAGAGACACTGTCTCAAAAGGAAAGTCTGGATGTTATCTGAGGAACAACACTCTAGGTTGTCTTCTGACCCCCACAAATATGCATATGCATATGCAAGCACACATGCACATATACACCCCACTCAAACCCTGTGCATGCCCCCAAGTAATAAGCATAATAGCTTTTTTAAAGACTGAATTTGTAGTCTAATTCCAAAGCTTGTTTTCACGCCTGTCTAAGGTGGAGTTCAGTAACCAGATCCCCCAAGAAGAAGCAGGGGTCTATTCTGAAGGGTCAGGAGACTCTTAGGCCCCAGCAATAGAGCATAGGTAAAGGGGTGGGACGTGGGTGTTTCTGCATGGGCATGGCCAAAGCTAGCTTCGTGCTGGAGAACTTTCAGTGAGGGCCATAGCTCCAATCTGCTGCTTGGCCAGAACTTAGAGAACACTGGAAGTAACTGCCCACAAGGGGCCAGTTCCCAGATCGTCTTGACTCTTATTCCAGCTGATTTTCTTAAAAAGAAAAGAAGGCAGTAAACTCAGCTGGCTGGTTTCTCACTTGGACTCCTCAGAGTTCCAGTCTCCACACCAAATTAGTGACAAGAGCTGGCTGTTGTGGCCCTGCTTTCTAGGGTGAGTGGACCGAATTCTTAGGCAAGCAGCCAGGCAGGTCCTCTTTCTGGAGCTGAACTGCAGCCCCTCCCTTTCCAGGCCTGTTGGGGCAAGGGCTGTGGGTTCATCAAGGAGATTTTGTGGACCGTCAAGAATTCAGGAAGACTAGTGTCAAGGCCTGTGGACCCTCAGGGATCATGTTGGCAGTGCTATGACTGGGTGTGCTTTAGGGGAGCAAAGCCCAAGAAGAGGAACAGGCCTTACTAACTCAGGCCTCTAGGCCACAAGCCTGTGGGGGACACCAATAGAGTAAAGTTGTTATGGTATGCGAATGTGTCCCTGACATGTCTATCAGCTAAATTTGGTTTGGTTTCCCTTTCGTTTCCTTTCCTTTTGTTTCCTTTCCTTTTGTTTCCTTTCCTTTCGTTTCCTTTCCTTTCGTTTCCTTTCCTTTCGTTTCCTTTCCTTTCGTTTCCTTTCCTTTCGTTTCCTTTCGTTTCCTTTCGTTTCCTTTCCTTTCCTTTCCTTTCCTTTCCTTTCCTTTCCTTTCCTTTCCTTTCTTCCTTCCTTCCTTCCTTCCTTCCTTCCTTCCTTCCTTCCTTCCTTTCTTTCTTTCTTTCTTTTTTTTTTGAAGCATGGATTCTCTGTGTATCCCTGGCTGTCCTGAAACTCACTCTCTAGTCCAGGCTGGCCATGAACTCACAGAGGCCTGCTTCTGCCTCCTAAATACCGGGATTAAAGGTGTGTACCACCACCACCTGGCATGTTTTTTTTTTTTTTTGAAGAGATAGTATGTTTTCACAAAAGCTTCTTCTAACACTAAAAATGAATCCTGTACCCAACATGGGACCAAGTCAGGCAACAATGTTGAAGACTTTCCTGTGGGAAGAACACAGCACAGGAATGGTCATGGAGGGAGGATGTGGGTACAAAGAAGGGTCCGGTATACTAAGTAGAAAGGACTTAGAAGGCTGTGAGATGGCTCAGCAGGTAAAGGCATTTGTAGCCAAGACCAATGACCTGAGTTTGATGTCTGGGATCCACATGGTGGAAGGAGAGAACTCCTAAAAGTTGCCCAGACTAATTGATGTTTTTGAACTCTAGTTGGCATGTACAATGGAGACATGCCTAGGAACGCCCTTGGTTCCTTTTAGAAAATATTGTCATCTTCTGTTTATTATTGTTTTTGTTACTGTAATGAAACATTGGAGGTTGGGTATCTTTACAAAGAAAAAGGTTTATTTTGGCTTATGATTCTGCATATCAGATGTAAAAGGGCTTTCTTTCAGTCATAGTCTCAAGGGGACCCAGGGCCTCAGATGGGAGGAGATGAGGGCACACATGAGGTTCTTGATTTCTCTCCCCCTCCCCCTCCCTCCCTCCCCCCCTCCTCCTCCTTCTTCTTCTTCCTTTTCCTATTTTGTTTTGTTCATGTCTTGCTGTGTGGTCCTGGCTCCTTGAATTTATGGATGTAACTGATCCTCCTGCCTCAGCCTCCTGAGTAGCTGACATTGTTCTTCCTATTCTTGTTAAGCTACCAGTATTCAGTCACATGGGCCCCCTTCTCTCCAAAGTCCTCCTCTAGAGATCTTAGCTTAATAATACTTAATGAATATTAAATTTCAACACATGTATCCTTTAAACCATATCCAAGTAGAGCCCCAAGAAGGTGTTTTAAAGACCTTCAAGGAGAGTGGAAACCATTGTGTTTATATACTTGAAATGGTACAGAAATCTATAGCAGTGAGCATTCTTCCCACATCTCCCCAGCCTACTTTCCAACATTGTTAAAATAGACTAGCAAAAGCCACAGTCCTCTTGAAGTTTATAAACAAGGACACAGATTATGTGTCAAATGATGACAAGGATGTGGAGAACAGGTCATCACCTGGAAAATGAACCAGAAAGATGCCAGGCAAGGTGAGGCACAAGGAGGGAGTGAACCCATAATGTAGATGTGGTCAGAGAAGGCCCACTGGAAAGCATACTGGTGCAGACACACAAAGGGAAGAGAAAGAAAACTTGGGGAAGCTTGGGAGAAAAGCATTCCAGGCAAAAGAATAAGACATAAGACAAAACTCTATAGGTATTAGAAGGAAGCACAGGATGGTGAGGCCTGGAGGGCTGGGGGGTTGGGGAGAATGACCTCAGGGCAATAGTAGAGGCCCAGTTCACTGCAGGACAGAAGTCAGCATGACTTCCTACCTATGGTTCTGGGGCTCAACCCAGGGCCTCACACACTCCCAGCCTGTACCTAAGATAGCAGTATCTGTCAGCCCTGGTTCATGAGACATTGACATGATTCTTATTTTCCTTTTACAAACAGAGCTACCGTGGATAGCCTTCTTTGTGCAAACACCAATATTCTTGAAGCCTAGATTTGTGGAAGTGTAGCTGCCAAATCAAGACCGTGCATATATAAACATTGGTAGATACTGCCAACTCACCCTTCCAAATCCCCCTCAGTGCACACTGCCTCCGGCACTGAATAAGCATGTTTAATGCCCACATCCTCACTTATGTGAGCTGTTTATCATTGGCCCTTTTAATCTTTGCAAACCCAATAAGCAAAAATAATAATAAAATCATTAACTCCTTTGATCAGTAAGAACACACAAATACTTGGTCTTAAATTAATTGTATTTCTTCTTCTAAGAACATTTATAGGTTTTGTCTAGTTACATTAAATTGTCTTCCCAGTATCACTTTAAAAAAATTAGTCAGGCATGGTGGTGCACAACTTTAATCCAGTACTCAGGAGGCAGAGGCAAGCTGTTTTCTGTGAGTCGAGGGCAGCCTGGTCTACATAGCTAGTTCCAGATAGAACTAATTCCCACAAGTTTTCCTCAGTCTTCCACACCGTACATGCACACACACTTACATAAAGTAATTTTTAAAAATTTTTAATAACATTTAAAGTCACGAGTTACACCAAAGAAAAAAATTCACCTCTGATCAAACAGAAACTCTTTCTTATTGTCATTTGTACATAGTAATGAATTTTTGGATTTATGAATTTGGCATTTGGGGACAGCCTGTTCTTCAAGTAACCTTTATACCATCTGTGATCAATTTTAACAAGATGTCAGAAAAGAAAAGCCATTCTGGGGCTGGAGACATGTTTTAGTAAAGTGCTTGCTGTGCAAGAATGAGGATCTGTGTTTTCATCCCCTGCACCCATGTAAAAAGCCAGGTGGGTGGTGTGTGCCTGAAACCCCTGTGCTGGGTCACCAGAGGTCACAGCCAGCCAGTATAGCCTAAACACTCAGCTCCCAGTCTCAGTGGGAAATCCTTTGTCAAAAACTAAGGTGAGGAGCAATTGGCAGCACCCAATATGTGTTTCTGACCTCTCCGTGCAATAACATACATGTACACAGATATACATACAGAAATAAATACGAATAAATGAACAGGAAAGCAATTCTATTTTACAAACTACAGATTCCTGGGCTGAGGCTGTAGCTCAGCATGTGTGAGACCCTGGGGTGGATCCTGAGGGGCTGGAGAGGTGGCTCAGCAGTTAAGAGAACTGCCTGATTTTTGAGAAGACTGGATTTGAGTCTAGCACCCACATAGTGGCTCATGAATGTCTGTAACTCCAGTCCCAGAGCTTCTAAGGCCACCAGGCATACACATGGTTCAGAGACACATAGGCTTTCAAAATACCCATACACAATAAATACATAAATAAATAATTTTTTCAAAAGGAATGTGTTTCATAAGCCAGATATGGTGGCACATGCTTGTAAACCCAGAATTCAGGAGGCTGAGGCAGGAAGATTAAAAGATCTATATAGAGAGACTTTGTCTCAACAATAGCAAGAACATAATTTGATAAACTGTTGACATATCAAATCCAATGTGTTCAATATTATGCTAAGTGCTTTGTATATGTTTTCTCATTTAATTCCTACAAGTCCATATTATGTCCTTTCCTTTTAAAGATGAGTCAAAGGCATAGAAAACTAAGCTTTCCCCTGCTAATTTCAACTAGCAAGTGAATGTCAGAGGCAAGACTTAAATCCAAGTCTGAATCACAAGCCTGTGTTTCTGACTCCCAATCTGAGTACCCTCCTGAGCAAAGCCTGAGCCCTGAGATCATTCCTTCATACTGTACTCAGAAAGAAAGCTAAGTGTCCACTCTGTGGTGGGTAGTGAGGAGCTCTGGGCCAATGAAATACCACCTCGTGAGTTGCACCCAATTGTTCCAGTGTAGGGTCAGACAGAGAACTAGTCCCCAAAGAGGGATGGATGCCTAAGCCATGTTTGGAAGGAGGCACTGTTGATGGTAGGTGATGGTAGGAAGAACACTCAGATAGTGGCACAGTCCAGAGAATCATGAAAGAACAAGTTGTGCACAGAGCCAGGCCTGCACATCAGTGTCAGGAACCTGGAGATCCAGGTAGGGTAATTCGGCTCAGAGAAGGCATGGCCAATCACAGAAGACCTAAAGTATACAGATAAGGAGCTTCACTTTCTCCTTTCAATGCCATGGTGTTTGTCTTAATTAGGGTTTCTATTACTGTGATTAAACACCATCACCAAAAGCATCTTGGAGAGGAAAGTTCTTATTTTTGCTTATGTGCCCTAGTCACAGTCCATCACTGAAGTCAGGGCAAGAACTCAAGGCAGGAACTCAGAGGCAGGAACTCAAGAGACCACGGAGGAATACTGCTTACTGGCTTGCTCCTCATGGCTTGCTCTGTTTGCTTTCTTGGTGTTTTGGTTATTAAGCTAACCTTTAATGGCTGAGCCATCGCTCCAGCCCCAAGTTTTCTTTTTTATATGCCCTTGGATCACCTGCACAGGTATGGCATCATCTGTAGTGGGCTGGGCTCTTCCACATCAGTCACTAATCAAGAAGATGCCAGACCTGTTTTCTAGCCAATCTAATGGAGCCATTAGGTACTCTAAGGAGAACCCTCTTCCCAGATATGTCTAGGTTTGTGTGAGTTGAGATTTAATCAAGAATTGTCTGAGTCATATGTATATTTGAGAAAAATCTTCCTGCCTGTATTGGAAGAGGTGGGACGATCGGCAGAAAGCCTGGCTGGGGAGTTTTCAGTGTATCACATAAGAAGTACTGATGTCACTAAGGCCCTGGATTGAGGGCAGAACACAGTAGGTCAGAGGCACATTTACTATATATTTGAATTTATGACTGTTTTTTGGTACTACTAGCTAATATAAACAACAAATGACTAGATAGGATAAGACAAGGATTCACTAAACAGAATTTGAACTGACTGTCCTCTTCAGGTACAGCCTTTCCAACTGTTGATTGTACTGGTGTGAATCCATTTCTAAAGCTGACTTTTCATTTGTGGCTAGTGCTCTGTGTGAATTTCTGTCAGATCTGATTACTCATGACTGTTTGTCTTGTGATATGGCTTGATCAAGAGCTAGTGATTGTGGTAAAAGACGTGGCTACCCCAGCATGTTCCTGTCTTGTCCTAGCGCCTTTTGTAAACCTTCAGTGCAGATGGCCTCAAAGAAGTCATTCACAGCTGCTTTCTGTGATTTTATGGTGGTTAATCACTTTGTTTGAAACTATATATGATAATCAATTAAGTCTATTTGACCAGGCACAGTTAAACCGTAATTCCTCAAAATGTATGGCAAGGAATGAATCTGTCAGTCCTTCTATGTACCCAGAGTTGTGGAATGCCCACAACTCTCTTTTCTTAAAGACATTCAAGGTCTTCCCTACAACTGTCTCATGGCTCTTGGACAGGTGGATTGACTGAGGGACCAGACTCACACCACATATGTAACCAGTGGAGGCCTGTTACTTATTTAGTGGGGAGAAGTGAACATGTAGAGATCGGAGGATGTTTTTCTTATACCTCTGAGTCATCTAGTAAGCCCTTGAAGTGCAGTGTGTGCCTCAGAGAACACAGAGAACCAGCTAGTGCCCCTGAGGACCAGCACTTAGATACCAGACTCAGTGTTCCCTCCTCCTTCCCAACCAAACCTGCCTTTCCTCCCCTCAGTAAATGGCCCTTCTCTTTATATAGTGGCTCCAGCCGGAAGCTGGTGTCTTCCTGGCATCTCCTCTGCTATAACCCTTATCCCTCCACTGGTAAATCCTGTCAGCCCTGCCTGCAGGTAGGCTCCTGAGCCCAGTTAGTGTCCCCTCCTCCACTGTCACTGCTGGCTGGGTTCCCTACCACCCTCCTTTCCCCTGTCTGTCCTTACAGGCTCTGAGTGTTCTTCCTGCCCTCAATCTGTTCTCACACAGCAGGCAAAAGATGGCTTAGAGACAGAGTTTCTGACACACTGCCTGCCCATTCAGGACCTCGACACGCTGTAAGCCTTCTTTCCTTATTATGGCCTTCAAGACCTCACACAACCTGCCTTGCTTGTTCTGTATTGTTTGTTTTTTGTTTGGTTGTTTGCTTGGTTTTCAGTGTTTCACTATGTAGCCTAGGCTGGCCTTGAACTCACAGTGATCTTCCTGACTCAACCTCCCAAGTGTTAGTGTTATAGATGTATGCTCTTTATCTGTTTGAGATAGGGTCTCACTGTGTAGCACAGGCTGTCTTCAAACCTGTAATTCTCCTCTTTTAGCCTCTTAAAATACATCTCCACTCACCTTGCCCCTTTCTTCCTGTTCCTGTGACATAAGTTGTCTATACTAGATAGTCTCATGGCAAGACGGTTTCCCTCCTCTATTCCAGTCTCTGCCCAGAGTACTCTTTCCTAGCCACCTTACTGAAACACAGACATGCAGACATGGGGTCCCAGTACACTGCTTACTTTGCATCACTATGCCACTGCTTGGCACTGTACTGTGTGTTCTTTTGCCTACTTATTGTCCATACTCTCCATGAGAACAAGGGCTCTATGAGGGTAAGGCCATATCTGTCCCCTCCCCTGTTGCATCTCCAGCTCCTAGAAGAACACTAGACACACAGTTTTTGATTGGTATCATTGTTAAATGAAGATGCTAATGATTCTTTATGAGCACCACTAAAGGACAGGGCTTAGTGGGTAAAGGTGCCTGCCACCAAACCTGATGACTTGAGTTCAGTCCCTGGAACCCACAGGTGAGAACTAACTCCCACTAGTAGTCTTATGGCATATACTGCCCCCGCCCCAAACACACACACAATCAATAAAACGAAAAAAAATTAACAAGAAAGAATGAAATCCTAAAGGTAGGTGACAATATGCAAAGAGGGCAAAACACAGCTTTCTGGTAGGTGTGGAGATTTAAATTGAGGGCCAAAAAGTCACTTTGAAGGAAGTGAAATTTTGACTCCACTTAACCAGGCATGAAGAGAACATAACACACACTTGGGTCCCCAGCAAGGGAGGTCCACAGCTAGGCTCATTTCTAGGCCTCGACCATGAGGATGTTTTCAGACAGCAACCCTGACTGCACCCCCAAATCCTGCAAAGACAATGAAGAAGCAATTCTTCAGTCCAAGAAGTTGCTGTGCCCTGTTACCCTGGGGGTAGTCTTTTAAAGGAGGCTCTAGCCAGGATCCTGAGGCTACTGCATCGCCTTGGGACTCTTGGGACTTGCCCCTGAGCTGGGACAAAGCAGCCACCCCAGGATACCTTGGGAATCTGCATGGCTGCTTGTGGCTCAACTTCAGAAGTCAGACTCAATCCTTAAGACAACGGTGAGATGCTGGAGAGTGGCCCCTTTTATTAGGTTCACCCTCTTAGCTGCAGAGAGACCATAGTGTTTGCCCATAGCCTGAAATACTCAAAGGCCAGGGAGCTGAAAAGAGGGCAAGCCTTTAGGCCTCTTTGTCACCATTAATCCTGGTCCCTGCTGGTTTCTACCCTTTTGCATCAGAAAGGCTTTCTTGTATTTTTTTTCCTCTTTTTTTAAGAGGAGGAGAAACAGCTGTGCAGGATTTGAGAATAGGATTTTAATGGTCACTGACAGTACACAAAAGCTTTGCTGTGATGGTGAAGTGCTTTGGGGGCAATTGCCTCCATTGTCTGAGGGCAACAACACAAGCAGGCCACTCAAGGGGAAGAGAGAAGCAACTGGGACATGTCGAGGTCCCATCCAGCACACATGCATGCACAGCGCTGTTCCCAGGCATCCGTCCCGACAGGGTTTCACTTGTGTTTACCTTGGGGAAGAAGCAAACATATCTGGAAAGTATGTGGCATGGAATTCTTTCCCTAGGTCTTACTGTGTGGAAGCTGTGACTGACAAGATGAGGTTGTTTATGTGAAGTGGCCCTCTCACTGTGGGGAGAAAGAAACAGGGCCTTCTTGACCACAGGGCAGCCAGCCCTTTGATCAGTAAGAAAATCCCAATTGATATGGGATGACTTGAGGCCTCTTCAAATGGGACCTTGACAAGGATTGGGGGCTGGGTAAATAGCTCCAAGGTGGAGCCTTATGTGGACAGTCCTGTGTCCATCCTGGTACCCTGTTCAGTGGGACACAGGTCTAGGCCTGAACTGGATGCTGTGTTTTCCACCAGAGGAACCGGTAGTGCCAATCACGTTGCTCTGCCTCTGCGTGAGGATTGACTGTGTTGCCGGGATCAGTTATAACCTGGGTATCTGCCATCAGCTCTTTCTCTAGTGGAAATGGCTCAGGCCAGAAACACTCCAGACAGGCTAGCACTGATTTGCTTTCTGCCAGCCTCCATGACTGCTTGGCTGGAGAAATCCATAGAAGAGTTATTCTCATGAGACATGGGCTAGAAGCAGTGCAGTTGTAGAAACCATCATGGAACAAGGCTGTGTGCAGAGAGTAAGTCTGAAATATAGACTCTGCCATGGGTATATGTATCCTGCTCTTTATGGCATTGAGTGCCAAGGAAGCAAGGTGGGTTTGTATTTAAGATTTCAGTTATAACAAAATTACAAAATCTTTGGGGGCTGGAGAGAGGGATAAGTGGTTAAAAGCACTAGCTGCTCTTCCAGAGGACCCAGGTTTGATTCATAACACCCACATGGTGGGAACAACCATTTGTAACTCCAGTTTCAGGGGACCTGACACCTCCTTTTGACTTCTGTAAGAGCCAGGCACATACATGGTATACAAATATATACAAAGGCAGAACAGTTGTACACATAAAATAAAATCTTTTTGAAAAATCACAAACATATAAAAACAACCATATATATATGTGTGTGTGTGTGTGTGTGTGTGTGTGTGTGTGTGTGTGTGTGTTTTGAGACAGGGTTTCTCTGTGGCTTTGGAGGCTGTCCTGGAACTAGCTCTTGTAGACCAGGCTGGTCTCGAACTCACAGAGATCCACCTGCCTCTGCCTCCCGAGTGCTGGGATTAAAGGCGTGCGCCACCAACCCCCTGCCAACCCACAAATATTTTAAGACAAAAACGTAATCAATACAAAAAAGTGTTAAGATTTAAATGAGTATAGATTTTATTGGTTAAGTACATCTAGCTGTAGAAATAATACCTGAAATATTGCATAGCCTTATTCTGATGAAAATAAAACCTCATTTTAAACTGTATTCTTGAGAGAATAATGAAAAAAATGGGTAATAAACAATTTTTGTTTGTTTGTTTTTGAGACTAGGTTTTGCTCTGTAGGCCTTGAACTTGCTATGCAGACTAGGTTGGCCTTGAACTCACAGAGATCTGTCTGTCTCTGCCTCCTGAGAGTTGGGTACCTAGCACTGAATGATTAATTACTGATGACATTGTTTACCTTGTTTAAACCTAAGATTCCCTATGCAAACTGCACTTCTAGGATGGGAAGGAGATAAACACCTCCTCAGACAGTTGAGGTGTGTAATGGTCAACTTTGTCCTATGGCTCTACTTTTCTATTTCCTGGAAGATTTAAGTTTTAAAAAGAGCATGTTTGCTCTAGTCAGACCCTTAGCTGCTTAACGAAGGCCTGAGCTTTTGTCTCCAATTGTGCGAGTTATATTCCTATATTCCTCTCCTAAGTCAGAGTCCAAGGTGCTAACCATTTCACCAGGGAAAGCCCCTCTTAGATTCAGAGCTCTAAACCTTGCCAAAGATGTATTCCCCAGAGAGGCTGTGAGACTTTGGACCAAGTTATTTAGCCCCCTCTTCCTAGGTACTCTTTCTGTAAACTAGAGCTAATGGTGCCACCTGCTCTCCAGGGTTATGCTAAGGAATACATGGCATATTACAGGTAAAGCGTCTGGCATGTCATGTACACAGTAGGTACTTAATGTCAGCTACATAGAAAGACTATACAGGGGCTATAAGGATGATGCTTGTCTGTTGAAATAGGAAGCCACATTGGGTATATTTACTTCACTTTCATGATGTAGAACAGGGCATAAATCCTTATTTAACTAGCACCATCAGAATCTTGAATTAACTAGCAATCAGAAGTATAGTCAAGCATTTTCTTATTGCTTATTCTTCATGGAACATTTATAAGAGTTTATGCTTTGGAATGCATTTATTGCACATCTGAAGTGTGCTGTTTAATGAGGTCCTCAAGACCTTACTTACCCATGCAGTGGCTGAAGGAGGAGCTTTAGAAAACACTAAAGCTGATGGGTTTTCCTCCTTCCAGTGCCCACTCCCTCCCACCACCAAGAATAAAATTCCAAAACATCTGGAATTCAGGAACTCTTTTTACCTATCCCCAGCTCCCCTTCCCTTTGTTCCAATATGCCATGCAAGAACCTCTGAGACAGCCCATTTCTACTGTGTAGATCCTATCCATCCTTCAAGGCCTGACTCAAATATGACTTCCTTTAGGAAGCCTTGCTGGATGCTACCAGACAGAATTCAGAACACCTTCCTCGGAGCTGGACCTGTATGTAGCTCAGTGGGAGAGTGACTAGCATATGTGAGGCTGTAGGCCCAATCTCTAATTCTTCCAGGTGAAAACACACACACACACACACACACACACACACACACACACACACACACACACACACACTCAGAGAGAGAGAGAGAGAGACAGAGACAGAGACAGAGACAGACAGACAGAAAATGAGTAATTTTCACCTTTTTACTCCTTTGATAGCCCTGTAAACTAGGACAACCCAGGTGTTAAACAAACAAACAAAATACAAAAAGCCCAACATTTCATCAAGTGCTTCTGCTACACAATAAGGTTCCTATGGCCCTGGCTGGCTGGTCTAGGGAGATACAGAGCTATTAGATGGAGGGGTGGTGATAGGAATGGGGAAGCCAGAGATAATGCATACTCTATCTTTAAGGGATGCGCATGGTGAGTGTGGTCCATTTTCATCTTAACATCTTCATCTCTAGCACTCACATCATGCTTCCCCAGCCTCTGTCTCACACTGACCAGATTGTCCCCCCTTTGGCTAGTCAGTTGCAGAGCTGGGACGTATTATGATGGATCACAAGAACGCTGCATTTTATGTCCAAATGGAACCTTCCAAAATGAGGAAGGGCAAGTCACTTGTGAACCATGCCCAAGACCAGAAAATCTTGGGGCCCTAAAAATCTCAGAAGCCTGGAATGTATCTGAATGTGGAGGTAAGGATTCTGTCTGTCCCTTCTTATTCCTTCAACCCCCAGTGTTGTTGTTTAGACTAAGGCCGGGTGGCACCCCAAAGACTCTGGACAATGCATACTAGACCTTGGTCTTCCCACATTCCCACAAGCAGAGACCATGTTGGGTCTCTAGTGCTTGGGTCAGCACCTGACACACTGGGCTGATGCCCACATGAGCAAAAGCATGAAGATGGGGACACAGCTCCGTTGGAAGAGTGTGTACTGTACTGCATTAATGGGACATGGTAATGGACACTTGTAATCCCAGTACTTGGGAGGTGGAGGAAGGAAGATCAAGAGTTCAAGGTTATCTTTGACTACATAGTGAGTTTGAGGTCTGCCTAGGCTATATGAGACCCTATCTTAAAAATAAAGACAAAAAGATGGGGGAGATATTGGCAGAACAATATAAATGTTACACTTATATGCTTTCATCACTCTGTAAATATACACACTGGAGACCTCAGCCATTGCTTGGTCTAAAGGGCCCTGGCTAAACGAAATGAGTCACAACACAATATTGAAACACGTGAATCTAGAAAAGGGACCGGTAGTGATGAGGGAACATTAGTAGGGGTGGGATGGAGAGAAGCTTGAGTTGGGAAAGAGTAATTAGAATACATTGGATATGTGCTGATACAAAATTAATTAATAAAAATAATTGAAAACCCCAAATAAATAAATAAATACAAATCAAAATAAGCCAAATCCCAAAATAATGCAAAAATCCCATAAATCAGCAACAGATGGGATTTGGGTAGGGTTGCAAGACAGACTCTATAGAGCATCTTGCTAATGCCAAGCTGCTTCCTAAAGAACAGAGCTTCTGAGAGTCTTTCACTAATGTCTTCCTCCTTTCCTGATCTTGAGAAGGGAAAAAGGAACCATGTTTAAAGCCAGTGTCACTGGGTCCCTCTGTCCATGTGGGGTGAGTTCGTTGGGTTGGCAGACTGATTGCAGTAGGTCAGGACATACCTCAGTGCATGGAGATGCAACTGAGAGATGGTGGAATGGGAGACTCTTTAAGTCAGTTCATGCAGTTTCTAAGTGAGCTTGGGCTTCTCTGTGTAATCACCAGATTGACTCCATAGCAGAGATTTTTTTTCATGCTTTTCACTCCATTCCCACCCCAAGCCCACCCCATTACAAGAGATGCCCTGGTAGGGTACAGGCCAAGGCTCCACACATATCAGGTCTTTCTCATATTAGAAGTAGATAGCATGGCTTTTTGGTGCCCATCTTTGCACTGGGCTCTGTAGGCATGTGTGCAAACCTCAGGCACTTGCCCACCTCCTCCTAGGGATCCTGGTAAGACTGGCTGGGTGCTTCTCACTGATGTGTGAATTGAAGTTAGCATGGGGTATCAGGCCTCATAAAGGCCCATCACTTCTGCAGAAAGGTGGGGAATAGCTTCCCTGGGGAGCCTCACTCACCCGGAGCCATTACTCCCTGCAGGCCTGTGTCAACCCGGTGAATATTCAGCAGATGGATTTGCCCCTTGCCAGCTCTGTGCCCTGGGCACTTTTCAGCCTGATATGGGACGTACGTCATGCCTCCCATGTGGAGGAGGTCTTCCCACGAAACATCTGGGAGCCACTTCCTTCCAGGATTGTGAAACCAGAGGTGAGTACTTGCTTGCCCCTTTCTGGAACTCCACTTCTCTTCTGGGTCCTGCAGGGTCCAGTGAAGATATAACCCAGTCCGAGCTGCCCCTGTGGTAGGGTTTAGGTCTCCCCAGCCACCTAGGCTGCTCACACAGGTCTGATGAGTGGGCAGCAATGAGCAGGTTTTACAAGCAGACCTCCTGAGCACCACCCCTCTAGTCCTCCTCTATCTCAGTGTCCTAGCCTAGCTGCTCCCCATCACCCCCATTCAGTGCTACCAGCCCCCTCCAGATTCCATTCTCTGCCTCTCCCAAGGGAAGCCCAAGTCAGCCTTGGTCTGTGCCCTCATTGTTCCAACCCCGAAGATTTAAGAGGTGACCACTGCTGCCTGGCCACGTGCATCAAGTGCATTTTGAATATTATGAATCCCTCCTACTCTGGCTATTGAGGGAATGTGTTAATTAATCCCAGCTTGCCAGGAAAGCAGTATTTCATCTAGGCATAATAATTTATTTCATAACCCTTGAAGCCTTTGATTAAAAATAGTCTTTTTCTTCACAGTTCAATGTTCGCCTGGGCATTTCTACAACACCACCACACACCGATGTATTCGTTGTCCACTGGGGACGTACCAGCCTGAATTTGGAAAAAATAACTGTGCTTCCTGTCCGGGCAATACTACCACTGACTTTGATGGCTCTACCAATATAACACAGTGTAAAAGTAGGCTTTTCTCTAAGGTGTTTCATAGACTGGTTCAGACTTGGGCAGGGGTGTGAGGAGGTGGTGGGGTTCCAGGTCCATTCAGGATCGTGTGCATGAGGTCCACTCATAGCTAAGTGGACCAGTGCTATGGGAGAGAGAGGCTGCAGTGTCTTGGCTGTTAAATGGCTATAGCTATGATCCACAAGTACTCCCCTTTTTTATATGTGTGGGGCAGGAGATTGAACCAAGTGCTTAAAAGTGTACCCTGTATCTCTGAACCCCACTCCAGCTATCTCTCTACCCTTACAACTGTACCTTTCCTTGGAGGATAATTTTAGTTCAACCTAGCTCAACATGCATTGTCTGAGGCCTGCCCCATTCCCAGCATCCTGCTATGTCAGCCTGGCCAAGCTGCCAGGAGCCAGAATATAGGACTGCAGAAGGAGCAAGTGATTGGTCTCTGGAGGAAAGGTCTTTGGAGGGCATGGAAGGAGAATGGAAAAGATAGGAGAGAGCTTCATGTTCCAGACAGCCCTCAGGAAAGCCAAGACTTAGGCAAGCAAAAAGCCTTCTGGGAGCAGACTTCTGAACCTAAGCTCAGATGAGCTTGCAGGCCAGGAAAAGGAGGCCTTGGGGTCCTGCTAGAGTGCAGTTTGTAGTTTCAACAATGGGGGAATGAACCATTTAAGGACTTCCTAATGTGGGTATTTCCTGCATTACCTGATATGTAAAATTCTACAGTAAAGGCCAAAAGTAGAGCTCACCTAATAATGACTGCCATCCGTGCTAGTGAGGAGACCTCCGCAAACTGGAGAAGCTTGGGCTTGACAGGGGCATTGAACCAGTAGAGTTTTATGCTTAAAAGGTTCTATAGCTGTCTCTGCTAGATTGCTTTTTATTTGTTTGTTGTGCTTTGTTTTGATTTCTGTAGTGGGGATTGAAACTAGGGCCTTGCATGTGAGAAAAGAATTTTACCACTGAGCTACAGCATTAGCCCAAAATGTCCTCTCTGTCTCAATGTAGTTGTAGTCATAGACACTGGTCTTGAATACATGCTTTAACAGTACTCTCACTACTATCCATGAGAGCCTCATCTGTGAGACTAGACTTTGGGAAGATTTACAGTGTTAGGAAATTCTTCCATATACCAAGATGACTCTGTTCCTGGTCTTCCCACTTCCTGGGCTTTGGCTCTGTATCAGGAGTCTCAAATCACAGTTCCTCAGGCAACCCTGAATTCCATGACTCTCCCTTCTCCTTTTCCTCTTAGAAGAAAAACCTAGTTGTTGTCATTATTATTATTATTATTATTATTATTATTATTATTATTATTTACCACTGCTAACTCCAAGTTATAGTTAGAGAAGAAAAATCACACCCAATTTCTCTTGTACAGGTTTACCCAATGGTATTAAGCAGTAAGTTCCCTGAGGAACTCCTGACTATGCCTGTATCTAAGCCCCAGATCTTTGGATGACATACAGGGGCTCAGTGCCTGACAATAGAGCTGAGGTAGTGAGCATGTACCTATGAGCTCTTTTCCTTTGATGCCAGATGTAAACATACAGCATATCTGAGTGCATCCAATAGTTAGTTGAAACTTCCTTCTCCATTGAAAAGTAAAACAGAAAGAAAAGTGAAAAAAAAAGTTTGTCTTATCTTCATTAAAGCTCTTGGTTAAATATTCTCTGCTGAGCTGTGAGCTGTATTCTGAAGTCAGTATTTGTTCCTCTGATATGTAGGATGGTAAACAAAATAGCAAAGATGAAATGTGTCGACCTTGGTGTCTTCAGGCTAGCATGGTAGGCTGCTCTGGGGAGTCCATGCTGCTTGACTCTCACAGAGGCAATGAACTTGGCCCCCAAGGAGGCCATGAGCACTATGGGATGCAACAGGGGGTCTGCTGTTCTTGACTACCCTTGGGGTGTCTACAATGGCAATGACAGTGTTTTGCCCTCCTAACTCATGGCACTTCCTTTCCAGACAGAAAGTGTGGAGGGGAGCTGGGGGATTTCACAGGGTATATTGAGTCCCCAAACTACCCTGGGAACTATCCTGCCAACTCGGAGTGCACCTGGACCATCAACCCACCACCTAAACGTCGTATCCTGATTGTGGTCCCCGAGATCTTCCTGCCCATAGAAGATGATTGTGGTGACTACCTGGTGATGCGAAAAACCTGTGCGTCTCTCCCTGGGCTTCCCTTCCCTCCCAAGGCAGCCTGGGAAACCTGATGCCCTGTCTAGCACGCCCCCCCCCCGCCCCCAGCCCCAGCTTTAAATGTGAGGAGCAGGTCTAGTGGATTCTTTCCTTCATAGTGGAACAGAGACAGGACATGAGTTTATAGCCAAGTGGGGCTGACTTGACATTGTTCACTCAAGGTAGCAGCCCTAGGCCAAAGGCATGGTGCAGGCAAGAAGGAAGGAAGGCCCCTCTTCTCACCCCGAGTTAGCCTCTGGTGTCTATAAAGGGATGCTACCACCAATGCAGCTTGATGACAGAGATGAGAGTGGGCTCAACCCCAGATTCACCTCCTACTGGGTCTGTAATCTTGGGTGGACATTTTAAACTACTTACTGTAGTCTGGGGTGGGGGGCGTTGGAGAAATGTCAGCCACTGCCTTGTAGGGCTGTTAGGACTAAAAGAGTTCAAGTTGTAGAGTGCTTGGAAGGAGCCATGTGTTTTCCCTTCTTTTTTAAAAATTTACTGGTATGTACTGCTTTTATAAAATAACAGGCTTCATTATGACATTTCATACATATATATGATATATTTTGATTATATTCTCCCTCTATTACCCTGTTGTATCTCCCTCCAACTAATCCCCTTCCTCTTCCCAATTAATCTCTTTTCTGTGTTTGTCTTTGGGGAGGAAGTTGTATGTTGTGTTTTGTGTGTGTGTGTGTGTGTGTGTGTGTGTGTGTGTGTGTGTGTGTGTTTCCCTAGGAGCATGGATAAGATGTTATTTAGAATCAATAAGATCAAGCCCATAAACTGCTTAGTGTACTCCCAGAAAGCTACAGTAAGTGGGGTTGACTTTTGCTGGGTATCAGCAACTGGATCTGGACTCTGGGGCCATCTCTCCACTCCTACCATGGAAAGGCTGGCCTAGGATATGGCTGTTTGTCTGCCGAGGGCAGGTGGAGCTCAGCCTTTCCTTGGGTTAAAATATAATTCCCAGCTGAATCTTCCAAGACTTTCTACTATTGGGATAAGCCTAAAAGCTGTGTGTGTGTGTGTGTGTGTGTGTGTGTGTATGTGTGTGTGTGTGTGTGTGTGTGTGTGTGAGAGAGAGAGAAGAGAGAGAGAGAGAGAGAGAGAGAGAGGGAGAGGGAGAGGGAGAGGGAGGGGGTAGGTACTTGTGGAGGCTTGAAGACAATCTCAGTTGTTATTCCTCAGATGCCATCCATCTTGTTTTTTGGGAAAGGTTCTCTCATTAGCCTGGTACTTATCAAGAAGGCTAGACTGGTTGGGCAGCAAACCCCAGGGGTTTACGTGTCTCAGCTATCCCATGACTACTCTATCTGGCTTAAAAAACAAAAACAAAAACAAAAAACCATGGGTTCTGGATATTAAACTCAGGTCCTCATGTTTGCAAGGCAAGCACTTTACCAAGGGAGCTGTTTCCCCAGCCCAAGAATTCTTGAGCTTAACTTACTGTGTGGGCTAAGTGTTTTCAAAGTTTTCCTGACTGCTGGCTCCATGACACCTCTTCAACTCCACCCCCTCCAACTTCTCTTGGCAGCTTCATCAAATTCTGTGACCACATATGAAACCTGCCAGACCTATGAACGCCCCATCGCCTTCACCTCCAGGTCAAAGAAGCTGTGGATTCAGTTCAAGTCCAATGAAGGGAACAGTGCCCGAGGATTCCAGGTCCCCTATGTGACATATGATGGTAAGCAAGAGTGTGAAGCTCGGGCTGCAGGGGTGGTGTGGCTCTGCTCTGAACTGAAGGAATTGGCTTCAGAGCTAGCTGGCAGATGCTAACAAGCACACCCACTCAGCCAGCCAGCCAGGGTGAGGCAAAAGGACATGGCTGACTCACTGCGGCCACATTTTAAACAGACATTTGGGTACACTTCCTGTAGGAATGAAAAAGAACGGTTTAGAAAATACAGGGAATGTGAGTAGAGTCAGGTGTGTGGGAATGTGGCTGCTGGAGTCAGCCAGCCAGCTGTCTGTTGTCTGTTCCAGGACTTGTAGGTTACTTATCATCTCTAAGCCTTGTTTTCTTCATTCCCAGTGGTGACCAAACCCAGGGCTTCTAACTCTGAGCTACACCTCTAGTCAAGCAGATTTCCTTCTCTCTCTCTCTCTCTCTCTCTCTCTCTCTCTCTCTCTCTCTCTCTCCCTCCCTCTCCCTCCCTCCCTCCCTCCCTGTTCAAGATAGGGTTTCTCTGTGTGGCTCTGGCTGTCCTGGAACTCACTCTGTAGACCAGGCTGGCCTCAAATCTCACAAAGATCCATCCATCTGCCTCTGCCTACCAAATTCTGGGATTAAAGGCGTGCACCACCATGCCCGAAAGCCATGTTTTCTTAATGAGTGATGAAGTAAATCATTTGAGTGAACATTAGGAGTTCAACGTGGGACAGTTTCTGGCAGATAGTAATTACTCAAAAGTATATGACTTTTTCAGGTTGTGGTATTTATTAGACTGCTCCTAAGAAAAGGAAGAGGCTTAACTCCAGGTCCTGCCCCAATTTTGACTCTGTGATCTTGGGCAAGTTAGATGATGTTTCTGGATCCTCTGATCCCTGGAGACCTATTTAGACTCTGAGACTTGGTCAACAAATATTTATTGTGACCAGAACACCAAAGTGTGTATTTTGTCATAGGTGCTTTTACAGGGCATATACAAAGCTCTTCAAGTGCAGAGGGGGAGAAAGCAGCAATTATTCTGAAGAGGCTTGGAGGGAAAAATCAGTTTCAAGAGGTCTGGGTCTTGAAAGAATATGTAAATTGGGCTGGGACATAAATAGAGAGGAAAAATATTCAGGAAGAGGGCAAAGGATAGAGCACTAACACAACTGGGTCTGATTTGGCCAGTGGGTAGGGAGCACAGGAGGGTAAATGAGGGTGGGGCTAGCAGTGAGTAGCCAAGCTCAGGAGAGTAGGCTTAATTTTATAGGGAGCCATTAAAGATTCTTAGGCAAAAAGACCACATCCTTGGCTTTTCTAACTTGCCTTTCTCCCTCCCTCCCTCCCTCCCTGCCTCTTTCTTTTCTTTCTTTCTTTCTTTCTTTCTTTCTTTCTTTCTTTCTTTCTTTCTTTCTTCCTTTCTTTTCCAAGACAGGATTTCTCTGTGTAACAGCCCTGGCTGTCCTGGAACTCACTCTGCAGATGAGGCTCTCCTCCAAGTCACAGAGACCCACATGCCTTTACTTCCCGAATGCTGGGGCTAAAAGCATGTGCCACCACCGCCCCAGCTACATAGTTTATTTCTAACACGTGACAAAGACTAGACTCTCATTCTACCCTGCAGTTGCTGCAATAATATGTAATGCCTAGGGCAAGGGCTCTTGGAATCTGATGTCTGGGACTCTGCTGAAAGAGACACTGAGCCTAGTGTCTGCCTGGAAGCAGATGTCTGACAAGCTCTCCTGTCTGAAGTCAGGGAGGAAACCAAGGAGACTTTAGGGCTTGGGCAAATGTTATCAAGGCATTGAGACATTTTCATACATCACACTTTATTCTGCCTTTGTGAAATATATAAATGTCCCCCTTTTAAAAAATCATTAATTATTTGTATTTTACATACATTGGTGTTTTGCCTGCATGTATGTCTGTAGGAGGGTGTCGGACCATCTGGAACTGCAGTTATAGACAGCTGTGAGCTGCCATGTAGGTGCTGGGATTTGAACCTGGGTCCTTTTGGAAAAGCAGCCAGTGCTCTTAACAACTGAGCCATATCTCCAGCCTCCTAAATGTCCCTTTAAATTTTTTTAAATTTTATTTTATGTACATTGGTGTGAGGGTGTCAGATCCCCTGGAACTGGAGTTATAGACAGTTGTGAGTTACGATGTGAATGCAGGGAATTGAACCCAAGTCCTCTGGAAGAACAGTCAGTGCCCGTAACTGCTGAGCCATCTCTCCAGCTCCCAAAATTTCCCCTTTGTAACTGAAAAAATATGAAAACAAGGGGCTGGAGATGTAGCTCAGTTGTGCATAACACAAATGAAGCCCATTCTCAATGTCCTAGCACTGTATAAGCCAGGTATAGTGGCACTTGAGATCCTAGCAGAAGCTGGCAGGGATGGGTGGAGTGCAGATGACAACTGCAGATGAATGCATTCTGCAGAAGGGCAAACAAGAGTCATGGTGACAGCCATTGGGCATTCCTGAGCATCAGGTGTGCACCACAGTGTCTTTTATGGGGCACATTCCTCATGGTCACCCCATGCATTGGTCACTTTCTGATGTTACAGATGAGGCCACTCGCTGAGAGATTCAAATAATTGACCTGAGATCATGACATGGCAAAGTTGCAAAACTGGGATGATCCAGGTCTAGTGACTTCAGAGCCTGAGTCCTTACCTGTGAACTTCTCTGTCTTTGAAAGGCAGAAGAAAGACAGGAAACAAGGAGATCTTAGAAACAGTGCGTGCGTGCGTGCATGTGTTTTAAAGACAACATTCTGGAAACATTTGGTATAATGGCAAAGCACAGTCTAGTTTTCTGTTATACCAGAGTGCACAATAACCTGCATTCCTAATAGTAGATTCCCTTTATGGAAAGAAGCCAGACCTCTGAGGTTCAGACACTGAACAAGGGTGCAAAACTAAAACTAAAGTAAGCAGGGCATGGTAGCACATAGCTGTAAGGCAGTACTTGATGGCAGAGACAGGTGGGATCAGGAATTTGAGGCCAGCTTTAGTTACATAGCAATTTTAAGGCCAGCCTGGTCTACATTAGACACTATTTTAAAGAAAAAAAGATAAATAAATAAAACTTATTTTCTTGATTTTACTATATTGATTAGGGCTTTGTTGTTGATGTGTTGGCCCTATAGCTCACAAAGTCACCATGTAGACCAAGCTAGTCTTGAACTCGTGCAGTTTATTAGAATAAAAGAGTGAGGACAAAGGTGCCACACTAGTAGTGGCAATGATACTAACTGTGCAGTGATGGTGTTCCATCACCATCTCTGGATGGAAGAAACTTCTTGGGAGGGCTCCCATGGATGCTCTTATAAGTCATGTGGCTGCTCAGCACATGGTATGCATACAAAAAGGCAATTTTGATGTGTCTTGGCATTGGAGAGAACCGTGCTCTGCATATGCTTCTTTGAGTTATAACGATGGGAAGCAGGCTAGACTTCAAAGTAGGGTGATATTACATTTGGAGAAGGAAAACTGTGTGCACTGCATTTAATGTGTATGCCAGGACCAAAGAAATGATTAATGAGAAAGCAAGAAGAATCTCTCTGGTGATCAGAAGCTTGGTTACCTTACATAGTGCAAGGACAAGGAGATAGGGTGGGCAGGTGTTAGAGAGAGAATGAAAAGCCTGGATGAGCTCACAGTGGAGGGAGCATATGTAGGAGCAGGTCACCAAGCACAGAGCCCTAAGGCCCTCCTACAGGAAAAGGCCAGGGACAGGAGGAGAGCAAACACTCCCCAAGGATCATTCAGTGAAATAGTGGGAAACCCAAAGTGCAGAGTGTTCTAGAAGATGAGAGAGGAAGTGGATGAAGGAGGAGGGTGACCAGCCAGGTCAATGCTACTAATGCGTGAAGAAAAGCAAGGACCAACATTTGACATTGGGACACACAACATGCAGCTCATTGCTGACCTCAGAAGGTAGTGTTGGAGGAGTGGTTGGGACAAGACTGAGCACAGTGGGTTTAGGAGAAGAAGGTCTAGTTGTAGACTGTAAGAGTTGACTCTGTTCTGGGAACAAAAGGGGAGAGAGACATGAGATGGAAACAAGCAGGAAAGGTGAAGTTAAACAAGGCATCCTTAAGGTCAGTTTTCGTGCTAATGGGAATTAGTAGAAAGATTTTCGTGTAGGGAAAGTGTAGAATTACTAGCATAAGCATCCTTGATTTGGGAGGGAAGATACATGTGGTGTGGGAAGTGGAGGATGGGTCTTGACTGAAGGCACAGAAGGCCTTTCTGAGGGAAGGAGAAGGAGGAGGGCAGATGCTGCTGAGTGGAGGTGCTGAATGTCTTCTCATTGTCAGAATGGAAAAGTTCTCTGAGAGCAGCCACTGAAGAAGGACTTCTCAGGGTTTATTAAAGATAGAAGTGCAGGTTTGGAAATAATTAAACAGTGAGAAGCAAAATGTGTCCTTTGTTTCAACAGAAGACTACCAGGAACTCATTGAAGACATAGTTCGAGATGGCAGACTCTATGCATCTGAGAACCACCAGGAAATACTGAAGGTGAGTACCTGTCTCAGCAGAGAGGAAGGTAGCCATGAGCTCCCACATACAGTCCTACCTTCCAGACACTGAGCCTATGTGGACCAAGGTCAGCTCTATCCTTTCTGATGATTTAATGTTAAATAAATAAATAAATATATGTATATAATATATATTTGAGAATTTAATATATAATGTATTTTATATATACAGTGTATTTTATATATATGCAATGTAGTTTGATTTTATCTATCCTTCCCCCTAACCACTGCCAGACCCTACTCAAGGTATTCCCTCCCCAATTTCATTTTGGGACACACAACATGCAGCTCATTGCTGACCTCAGAAGGTAGTGTTGGAGGAGTGGTTGGGACAAGACTGAGCACAGTGGGTATTTCCTTCCCCAAGTTCTCTCTCTCTTTTTAAGTAGCCAAGTGAGTCCAATTAGTAGTACAATTGTAGTACATACAATCAGTGTATGTCCACGGCTGTAGGGCTGGCCACTGGAATATGGGTAGCCTGTCAAGGACCGTGCCTCTGAAAAGTGAGTCTCTCTCCTCCAGCAGCCATCAACTAAGGGTGGGACTTTGTGAGCTCTTCATCCACCCATCCTGGGCTGTGGCTTGATCTTGTACTGGTCTTATGCTGGCAAACACAGCCACTGCAGTTTATGAGTGCACTGGTTCTATTTACATTGGGCATTTGTGGAGGGACAGGTATGGAGGGTGCTTGTTTACGAATCCCAGTCAGGGGCATATAGTGTTTTTTGTTCAACTTGAACAGTGAAAGACCTTTGGCTCCTAGTTTATAAACTCAAAGCCTACCACATTTTAGATACTTGTAAGTAATTAATAGCAAATACTCACCTATCACTAACCCTAAACCGTTTTCTAAATTTCTATGTTGTATCTCATACGGTTGAGAAAAAACAGTTTTCATATGTCAAATGTTCTTTCATAAAGTAATGCATACTTATTACTAACAATTAAGAAAAATTTAAACTGGAAAGAAGATAAAAATCAGTGGAAACAATTTTCACAAAGTGTTTTCTAGCTAGTGACCTCCCATCAATAGTGAGTTATTATGATTCCATTGGCAAAATGCCAGGTTTGAGCGTTTTGGCCTGGTAACAAAAATTCTGTTCTCTTCAGGATAAGAAACTGATCAAGGCTCTGTTTGATGTCCTGGCACACCCCCAGAACTATTTCAAGTACACAGCCCAGGAGTCCCGAGAGATGTTTCCAAGATCTTTCATCCGATTGCTACGTTCCAAAGTGTCAAGGTTTCTGAGGCCTTACAAATGACTCTTCCCACGTGACACTCAGAACAGTATCCTACCGTGGACTCTGTGGGCTGAAGCTCAGCATGCCATCAGCTTGTCGTCATGCCCACTCTCAGTGACTCCATACAGTTCAGTTTTTATAGACAATACAGATATCTTGGTAAACTGAACTTGGGTTTTCTTTTCCAGCTTCAGATGTGGACTACATACAGCTTTGAGTAGTGCCAGCTTCTCATTGTGTGGGTATGTGTCCTGGATGTGTCAAGGGCTAACTGTACTGGCCTCCCTTTGGGTTCTCACTCTTCCAATGGTCTGTAGTGGAAAGGAGGCCACAGAGTGACCACTCTGGCTGCAGCTCCACTTCCTCAAGGCCAGCCCACTTCCAGGGAGCATCTGTACTCATGCAGAGGTAATCAGGCCAAACAGGCAAGCAGGAGGGGAAGCAAGCGCTCCAGGAGCCACCCGGGCCATCTGAGTCATGGGAGGGTTCCAATCCTCTCAGCCTCTATGATGCCCAGTTTAATCCTAAATGTGTGCATTCTGAGCAGTGGTGATTAAAAAAAAAAAGGCTAGAACGAATTAGAAATAAAAAGGCAAGTGGTCCCTCTTGGGATGCCAATAGTGTGCACACACGCAGAGGGCTGCTTGCAGCAGCATCCCTTTCAGTCACACTGAGCACTGTGCTAGGGCTTGGAGGATTCTTGGGTGTGATCTTGATGGATGACATCATGGAAGGAGACTTCACCAGTCCAAGGGCAGTACTGCCAGACTGCCCCTGGTGCCAGGAGTGACTGGCACAGGTGCCTTCCTTTTTCAGATTCCCAGAGTGAAACAATCTGAGACGAAGGCATCGTGCAGAGCACTGCCATTCTCTGGTGATGGGCCACACACCTGTCCAAAGTGACAGTTGAGTCACTTTGGTCTGCATAGTGGGACTGCATAGTGACCCTCTCCCGAATAAACTTTACTTTTCAATATTGTTGGGGTTTTAAACATTTTAATCCCCACTCTTACCCCCAACAGGCAAAAATCTCATTACAGTGGGTGAAGAAAAGATTCTACAGTCTAGAGACGTAGCTCAGTGGTAGAGCACTTGCCAAAGATGTGCAAGGCCTTGGGCTTGGCCCTCAATACCATTCTCCCCACAAAAGAATCCTATCAGTCAAGCTTCCCTCTCCCTAATGGATGGACTGATTACATACAGCCATAGGATTTTGTTCTTTCTATGGCAATTATAGCACATAATTCTGTATACCAAAGTACTGAAAATGTTTAATAAGCATTTTTAAAAGAAAACAGAGTATTTCATTATTATTAGACTTGTTTTTCCACCTCAATGTTGTTTTTAATATATTAATTACATTTTTTATAACTTTTTCCTTTTTTGAGACAGTGTCTCCCTACACAGTGTCTCACTGCATAGCTGTGACTAACCTGTGATCTATATGTAGACCAGGCTGGCCTCAAACTCACAGAGCTCCACCTGCCTCTGCCTCCCAAGTGCTGGGACTGAAGGTGTGTGTCACCATTTCCGGAGACATTGACATTTAAAGGCCCCAGTGAACTTTTAATTTTTATCTGGATGAAATTTCTCTCAAGAATTTGTACATCTTGCTAGGTACAGTGGCACCTGCAATCCCAGCACTCAGGAAGTACAAACAGGAGGATTAGGAGTTCAAGGTCACCCTCAGCTACATAGGGAGTTTGAGGCCAGTCTGGATTATAAGAAACCTTTTCTCAAAAAAAAAATGCTTTTAAACATATTCAGTTAAAAAAAATCATCAAGGGGCTAGAGAGATGACTCATCAGTTGGTCCCAGGTTCAGTTTCTAGCACCCACTCTAGGCAACTTACAACAGCCTATAACTCCATTTCCAGGTAATCTGTCACCCTCTTCTGGCCTCTTTGGGCACTGAATGCATGTGGTATACCCAAGCACATACCTATGCAATTTAAAAATAATAAATCTTTGTTTTTAATGTTTAAAAAGTTATTTTATGTGTATGGGTGTTTTGTTTACATGTATGTGTGCTCCACATGTACACCTGGCCCAAAGAAACCAGACGAGGATGTTGGGTACACTGGAACTGGAGTTACAAATGACTGACTTTAAGCTAATATGTGGGTGCTGGAATCAAACCCTGGTCCTCTGGAAGAGCAGTCATTGCATTTAACTGTTTGCCAACTCTCCAGCCTCTAATCATTTTGTTTGTTTTTGAGAAAGGGTTTCACTATGTGTCCCTTGCTAGTCTGGAAATGGCTATGTAGGTTTGGTTGGCCTTGAACTCACTCACCTGTTCTTGCCTCTTGAGTTCTGGGACTGAAAGTGTATACCACCATACCTGGCTATAAAATAAATCTTTTTTTAAAAAAATCATTAAAATGAATTTGATAAAGCAGAAAATCAGATTTCATGTGAATTAGTGACCCAGGTGATAGTGAGGACAGGAGGGTTGAACCTAATAACTTTGTGTTCATGAGAGTGTATTGTATTGCTTTTCCAGAAGCCGGGGGTGGGCATAATTAGGGGGTTGGCAGGAAAATGCATGGAACCAATGGCTTTGAAGTATGCTCCAGGAGCAGACCACACACCAGAGCTATGCTTCTGGTGCAAGTGTGAGCCTCTGAGGTCTTCAAGTTTCTACTCTAGACATATCAGCTGCCCTGAAAGATTCTGTGGCCCTGCTGGGAAGCTGCCTGGCTATCACAGCAGTTGACTACCTGCTAAGCCAACCCACATTGCATATCCAACCTGTGCCAGGTACTATTTTAGGCCCTAGAGATTAACCAAAGACTTCAGTAATAAGGTAGATAGGGTCTTAGACCTCATGGAGCTTGTGTTTTAGAAGGAAGAAACAATAAACTTGAATTGGTTAGTGGTAGGTGCTGTTATAAACCAAAACTGGTGTAACATTGGCTCTGTGGCTACTTTGGGTTTGCAGAGTGTAGAGCCTAGATGGGGATGTGACCTCTCAACTGAAAACTACATGATAAGGAGCCAGCCTGGGGAAACTAGGGGGAAGAGCATTGCAGAGAGAGGCGCCACAAGGGCAGAGGTATGGGCTGGGGCATACCTGTGTGCATGGAAGTCTAGTCTAGGCAAGTGACATATGACCAGGCCAGAGAACCACAGATGGGCCAGATTCCATCAGCAGTGGAATCAGGAGAGGCTTGGGTTTAATTTCAAATACCCTTCAAAGTCTGTGATGGACTTAAGCAGAGAAATGGGGTGGTTTATATTTGAGTGTGAGTGTGAGTGTGTGTGTGTGTGTGTGTGTGAGAGTGTGCTTGTGTGTACCTGCACCTTCATGCACACAGTTTCACACACATGCGTATATGTGGAGGTCAAAGGGTAATCTGATGTCATTCTTAGGTGCTATCCACCTTGTTTGTCATGACCAGGACTCTCACCAGCCTGAAGATCACCAAGTATACTAGGGTGGCCTGCAAACCTAGGGATCTACCTGTGTCCACCTGCCAGGCAGTGGGATTGCAAGCACACACCACTACACCCAGCTTAACTTTTCTTATGAAGGCTCTGGGGATGGAACTCAGGTCCTCATGCTCACACAGCAAGTACTTTATCTTCTGTGCCACCTCCTCAGCGCCCCCTCCCCAGGCTTATGTTTTTAAAAGGTACCATGGACTCCTATGTGGATGGCTTTGAGGAAGCAGGCACAGAAACAGTATGTAGGAGGCTGGTGCCACAGACTAGGGTGGGAGGGGGGTAGGTCTCCAGAGCTGAGTGTCCACCTTCCTGCCATTAGAGCTGGTTCTGTGGGTGAGTTCTGAGTAGGCATGGGAGCCTGTGTGCCCCACCTTCCAGCTGTGGATATTGTTATGTAGCCATGTACTGCAGTGCTGCATCTGTGGGTCCAGCAACACTCTCCTTCCTTTCCAATGCTAATGAGAGCCTGCCTTTTCACACCAACAGATGATTACCTTCCAAGGGGGAAATTGCTTCCTCTGAATCATCCTTTGCACTGTTAGTGCAGTGCCTATAGGCGTTTGCTGGATTGAAGTTTGCAGATGATTCTTACGTGGCATGTGGGACCTTGAGAAAGGCAAAGGCTGAATGCAGAAAGTAAGGATTCACTTGCCCTTGGGTAGAAAGATGGACCAGGGCTGTGACCTGCTGCAGAATGCCTCAGCTGGTCAGCCTGTGCACCCAGGGATTCCCCCTCCAGGCCCAGCTACAATCTTCTCAACCCAGAAGAGATGCCATTTGTGGGATTGTGTGCATCTGTTTCCTGCTCTGGACTGAGGTGGGTCCTGAGAGCTTTACCCATGTCTACACCACTTCTCAGGAGCATCTGACAGGAAATGGATCATCTGAGGCTAAATGACTCCTCATTCAATACAGGGATCCTTTTTACCCATGACTCCCTGATAGGCCAAAAGCAGATCCTGGAAGAGGCCAGAGGGACTCATCTGTAGGAAATTAAAGGTGACCATTAGTCTTCCTTGTCTCCTATGCTAGGGGTATGTGAGTCCTAGTATCCTATCTCCTTTCTGTAGGTATTCATATCAGCCTGCAAGAGACTGACTGGTGGCCCAGCAGGGCTATTCCGATGCTAAAAGGCAGAGAATATAGCCACAAGGTCACAAGTAAACTGGATATGGTAGCTCACATATGTAATCCCAGCCCTGGGAAGGCAGCATTGTGGCTGTCCTTTTGAGGCCTTCCTGGGCACAAAGCAAGCACTGGAGCAGTGAAGGATACAGAGCAGGACTCTGAAATTAGTAAAAGACACAAGGATTCATCAAGGATCTCTCCAAACAGCAAAGTAGGAACAAAATAGATTTAGAAGATGATAACACTTTAATTTACAGGCAAGCTGTTCTAGTTGAATTAAAACAACACAGATTAAGCCCACCTAACACAAACAATGGCAACAGCTCAGTGTTGCTTGGTTTTCAGTTTCCCAGGGAAATGCAACTACAGTCTTTAGTTACTAATACTTCTGTGTTGCATGTTTGCTTATTCATTAATTTATGCAATGTATATTTACTGAGAGCCTACTAAGTACTGGGCATTGTAGGAGCTAGGGGTATGGCAGTGAACAGAATAAATCTCTGTCTTTGGTGAATTGAGAGTCTGGTGGGGAAAGGCAAAAACCAAACAAACACGAAGGCAAGTATTGGAGATGGACAATGAGTTTGTAGTGGCTTTTTTCATTAGGATGAGTTAATCATTGGAATCGTGCATCCAGGCCCATCAAGGGCACTGGCTCCTCAAAGTAAGCTTGGCAGCACTGCCCTGGCAAGCTCCTTTATTCACCCAGCAAGAACTTAGCATTGTGGTGACACCAGGCTAACCATAGCACCAAGTCACAGGCAAGTCCTGGGACTGGTGCCACCTAGTGGTTGGAAAACAGAGTTGACCTGTGTTTCAGTTGCCCTTGCTATTTGCATGGGAATTTAAATGCCTGAAATTCAAAATAAAATGCTATCAAATTGGGTTCTGAAGGTCAGGGCTGATCTTTGATAAATGATTGACCACATGCTGAATTGATATAGACCACAGAGAGTACTGGTTTAGAATCTCAACTCTGCTTGGCCTAGTAATTAGTCATTGATTTAGGTGATTTCAAACTATTCACAGTACTGTCACCCCACCCCCACCACCTACATCATCACTATTCATTCTTTTTACATCCTCCCAGGTTCAGGGGTAGAGTGTTTGGTCTCCAACTGGTGGGACTATTTTAGGATGTGGGTCCTCCAAGGACTGTGCCCTTGAAGGTTTCTCCAGTCCTTCGCTTGCTTGTTGATTCCTGTCTGCCCCCCAGTGAACAGCCTTCTCCTGCTGCACACACTCCCATCACCTAGATGTTCTGCCTCACAATGGGTCAGAGATATAGAGGCAAGTAGCTATGGGTGGAATCCTCTGAAAGCCAGGAGCAAAATGATTCCTCTCTCTCCTTTAAGCTGCTGTGATGGCTGTTCTTGGCTGTCAACTTGATCACATCTGGAATTAACTAAAACCCAGTGCTGCAGGAATTTAGCAGAGTCACTGTTATAACACGAACTCTAGTTGGTATTAATAAAACCCCAGGGACAGATATTGGGATTAAAGCTGAAGATTATGTTGTGCCCAAATTCTGAACCCCAAAAATCACCAAGAGGCCCATTTGGATGCAAAAGCAATGAGTCTTTTATTGCAGTTGTTTTACGAGCTAACCCCATTAGCTCAGGCCTTTCATCCATTTACCACAGCGGATGGCTGAGGAAAGACCCTGAGAAACCACGAGACAGAGATCTTATAGGGCAGTGTAAGAGGAGTGTCTAGAGGTATGCACAGGCTCAGGATTGGTGTGCCTCCAGGCTTGGAGGACTTGCCCTGTGTTGATTGGTCAACTGGTTGTTATGCTCTATACATTACTGCTGTGCACTTGTCCGTAAAGCACACCCAGAGCCATAAAGCATAGCCCCACTAGCTAACTTCTGATTGGTTCCTTGCCATGAGGCGGGCATTTGACCTCCTAGTGACCAAGGCAAGGTCAGGCAAGCATGTGCTAGCCTGTTATGGCTGCCAAAAAAAAAAAAAAAAAAACAACGGGGTTGGTCCCTTCAATCAAAGAAGCAAATCGGCCAGCCACTAGAGCATTCTCACCTCTACCAATACTCAGACCCAAGAGGTGATCCTGTCCTCAGACTGCATCTCCAGACTGCATCTCTCTCCACCAAACTTCACACTGCATTGAGCTCCTGTTTCCTCCCAACTTATATTCCTCTCTAAGTAAAGGTGTGGGATTCCAAGTATTGAGATCACCTTTGTGTGAGCTCTGTTTCTTTTTCAGACTGGATCAATTTCATGTAGCTCAGGGTGGCCTTGAATTAACAGAGATCTGTTTGCCTCTGTCTCCCCAGTGCTGGGATTAAAGATGTGAGCCACCACTGCCTGGCCTCTATGGCTAACTAGTGTGGCTAGCTCTGCACTCTGATCTTTAGGCAAGCTTTATTTGTTAGATCATAAACAAAATATCACCACATACTGTATCTGGGGTAGACATTAGAATGAGTAGTTGTTTTCTAGAAGTACTTGGCCTTAATGAATCATTGTGGTAAACAGTAAAGAATCTTTGTGGAAAACAATGATTCCCCTGCCCCACCCCACCCTCGTGATGATTTTTAGAATTGTTTTTCTGAAGAGGCGTTGCAGCCTTTGGTCACAAGACACCTCTTGCACACCTGAGGCTCTTGGATTATTGCGGATTGCAAACAATACACAACAAAGGGGTAAAGTCATGAGGGCAGGCAATGCTTTCCTTTAGAGAGACGTATAGATTAGATACGATCTTGCTATGAGAAAATACTTTACCCAAAAAACAACTTTGTGTAACATTCAATAAATATGCCTTTGTACAGCTGTTTGAAGTTCAGTTCAGTTCATCAGAGGCTGGACCTTCCTGCTGCCATACAGGCCTTAAAATGACATCTTAGAGTGACCTCTTTCTTTAACCAAATCATACACAACACGGAACACCCTAACACTCAAGCAGCTAGACACATCAGTGAGGGACTTTTTCTTAATTAAATCTTTGGAGTGAGAAGATCCAGCTTTAGTACAGATCTTTTGAGGTGAGAAGATCCGCCTTAAACCTGGGCCACATCCTTTGGCTGGCAGTCTATATAAGGACATGGAAGAAGGAAGCTTGCTCTCTGCCTGCTTGCCATTGTTCTTGGCAGCAAGTCCATTTCTTCTCTGATATTTGAGCCTAATTCTTCAGTATTCCAGCATATACGGAAGGCCAGCAGAGACAACTGAACTACTACTGGATTCTTGGGCCCTCTATTGGTAGACAACCATTGTTCAACCACAGCCTGTAAGCCATTCTAATAAGTCCTGTCTGCCTTCCATCCGTCCGTATGTCTGTCTGTCTGTCTCTCTTTCTCTCTCTCTCTCTCTCTCTCTCTACACACACACACACACACACACACACACACACACACACACACACACACACTTACTTCATTTATTAGTTCTGTTCTTCTAAAGAACTCTGACTAACACAGTTGCCTTCCTTGGGAAGTTGGTCCCAGCAATTAAAAGTCTGATTAATACTCCCTACAAAATTCCTGAAGCAGAAATACAAACATACCTGAAATCTGAGCTTTGATGTTGACTTTGCCTTGTAACCTGATGGGAGGTTGAAAAATTGAATAGTTACTGAGCAGAAACTGGAACTGATGCCACAGGAGGGGCAGTCATGTGTGACATACCACACACAGCAGAAGAGCATGGTGGAAACAAGAAGAGCTTTGGTGACCCTGCATGCCTGCTGTCTCCATGACCTCACATGTGATAACCACTTTATCACAGGCACAAGTGCTGATGCAGCTGGTGTATGTGATTGGGTACGAAATTGAGGACACTGTAGTAAGATGCTGATGGTGGCAGATAGCCAACTAGAATGGTGGTTCCAGGTGACTTAGCTTGAGAAAGGCAGCTTTGAGCAGCTGTGTCACACATGGGTATGAGAGTAAGAAGCCAATAAACCTTCAGTCAGGGCTACCTATGAGGAACTAGGATAACTGAAGACACCACTCACTCAGCAGCAACCCTCCTAATGTGCTTTTCTGAGAATCTGTCCTGTCTGATGGTCACATTCTTTCTCCAAGGCTTAACTTTCATCATGTTTACCCTCGACTCCCAAAATGTCCTCTGATGTTCCTGGATTGCTAGTCCAGTTAGACTCATCAGCTGTGCGGCCTTAACAAGTTACTTAGGTCAGAAAGATGGGGATTGAGTGTATAAAAAGCTAGGCACAGGAGCTGGGAGAATATGCCTATAATCCCATAGTTGGGAGGTAGAGACAGGAGGATTCCTGGGACTTGCTGGCCAGTCAGTCTATCCAATCAGTTACTCCAGGTTCAGTGAGAAAGCAAGAGAGGAAGACACCCAGCATCAGTTTCTGGCCTCCACACATGTCCACCCAGGTGTGTGCATGTGCTCTCTCTCTCTCTCTCTCTCTCTCTCTCTCTCTCTCTCTCTCTCTCTCTCTCACACACACACACACACACACACACACACACACACACACGGTGGGGGTTCAGAGGCAGAGAGACACACACACAGAGACTATACACAAAAAGTAGAAACAACTCAAATGCTCATCAGGGATGAATAGCGAAATAAAAACGAGACATGTCTATACAATGGATTATAATTTGACCACAAAAAACTCCCACTGGTATGTTACAAAAGAGATGAACTATGGAATCATTATACTAATTAAAAGAGGCTAGTCACAAAGGATCAGTCATTGTGTAGTTCCAGCTATATAAAAAATCCAGAATAGGTAAATCCATGGAGACAGAAAGTAGACTACAGGTTATCTAAGGCAGGTAATTTGGGAGAAAATGTGGGATGATCAATAATGGGTATGAAGTTTCTTTGAGGGATGATGGTGATACAGCTCTGTTAATATATTGGACACACCTCTCTGTGCATCTGTGAGGATATGGGTGGCACCATCTCACAGATGGGGGTCCTGGACTGAATAAAAAGGAAGACATGAGAAAGTAAGCTGAGTACCAGCATTCATCTCCCTGCTTCCTGGGCTTCCAGGATGTGAGGAGGCCCTGCTGCATGCCCTTGCCACTGCAAACTCAGCCATGTTTTCCCTGCAAGCTGGACTGGCCCTCCCAAACCATGAGCCAAAATAAACCTTTCTCCTTTAAATGACATTCTCTGGGAATTTAGTCACAGCATAGAGTAATGGACACAAGGAAGGACAGAGAAAGCTGTGGAAACATCAAGATTAAAAGAGGCTGAAGAGGCATGGCCCCCGGTGGCCCCTGTAGGAAAATGTTGCAAAGAACTTCAACCAACAAAACTGGAACATGAATAATTTAGATAAAAATATTTTATCAATGTAAATTTATGAAGTTTATCTCTGTAGTGTGGTTACATAAGAGAAAAGCCCCTCCTCTCTCTTTTCTAGTTTTAGAGATGCAAACTCACTAATCTTGAGCTTTCTGTGTAGCCCAGGTTGACCCCTAACACATTCTCTCTCTCTCTGACTCTCTCACTGTTTCTCTCTCTCTTTCTCACCAGGGCCTCACTATATAGCTCTATCTGTCCAGGAACTCACTCTATAAACTATGGTGGCCTTGAACTCACAGAGATCAGTCTGCCTCTGACTCCTGAGTGCTGGGATCAAAGGCATGTGCCACCATGCCAGGGTTGGCCTCTAACTCTCAACCTCCTGTTTTAGCCTCCCAAGTAGGAGGTTGATTACAGGTGTACACCACCATACTTGTATTTTTGGTAAATGCACAATGTGGAGTTAGTGGTAAAAGGTCATAGTTTATGTAATTTGTCCTGAAATGTTTCAAGAAAAAAGGTGTGTGTAATAAAATTTTAGTAACAGGAACCCGAGGAAAGGGCATTCAGGCATTCTTTGTAGCAGTTTATGCTTGTGACTTGAAAATTTGGAATTGTTTATAAAACTTTTTTTGAGTAGCCAGGAACGGGTCTAGAAATGCAGTAGAGCACTTACTTGCCTAGCGTGTTCAAGGCCCTGGAATCAGACCCTAGAATAAAAGGGGGAAAAAGATTAGCTAGGAATGATTTATTTTCCTCTCTGGGAAATACAGAACTGAGCATGAAAGTAGGTCAGAGTGAATTCTCTCTCTCTCTCTCTCTCTCTCTCTCTCTCTCTCTGTGTGTGTGTGTGTGTGTGTGTGTGTGTGTGTGTGTGTGTGTGTGTGTGCACATACATCTACATTTCTAGAGTCTACTTGTGATACACACAGTACTTCAACTTTCTGCTCTTTATCCCCAGGCCCCATGGCCTGCCACCATCTTTCCCTGACAACATGCTGAAAGGAGGGAGGTGGACCCCGAGGTGCTTCTGAGGTGGGTATGATTCGGGGTGAGCTACGCACTCTGTCTGTCCACCAGTGAGCAGGCAGGTCATGCCTAGGATTCACTAGATTCTGAGAGGTCTGTGGTTTTTGTAGGTCTCCTTCCTCACTGCACTGTTTCCCCTGCCTCAGGAAGGTCACTCATTTTGAGTCTGGGTTCTGTGTGTTAAAGATGAGGAGGAAAAGGAATGGGGCTTATGTTTATTGAGGGTTCACTATTGGCCAGGCCTCAGTGCTCTACAAAACTACACAGACCTCTACGAATGGGTCAATTGAGGCCTAAAATCTTCTGCAGCATGGCCAGGGTTCCACAAGATGCAGGGGGCAGAACTGAACTTAAAGCCAAGCCTAGACACCTCCCTTACTGACCTTTAAAATGGACCATTGCTTCTGATGCTGAGCACCAGCCCCCTCTTGCTGTCTGTCTGATGTGAGATCAAAATCAGCCCCCATCCCAGGGAATGAAACCAAATCATTGCTGACAGGAACAGATCCAAAAAGACTCAGCTGACTTTGGAAGGCAGCCGCAGGGCTGCCATCAACTCTGTATTTTGAGTGTGTGGTGATGCTCAGAATGTCTCTGAGGCCGGGGTTGGGGGTATGATTATTTCTGCTTTAACCTGCCAAAGTAGAAAAGGTCTCTAAGGTTAGAGCCAAGATTTGGGTGCTGTGTAGCCAGACATCCTGGCACACACCTGGTACCTACAGAGGACTCTGCCTGCCACAGGGAGTCACAAGAGTAGTGATACCCAGGAGGAAGAATTTCTTTGTTCCTAGCTCTAAGGAGCTCCTTGGCATCCCAGCCTCAGTGTTCATCCTGTATTCCATTCTCAAAGGTTTCTTTGTCGTCTGAAGTCAAAGAGGCTTTCTGGAAGAAGAGACTGTAAGTCAGGAAGTGCTGACAACTAAGACAGGAACCACCTACATGGTCACACCGCAGCTCAGGAGAAAGCAGGACTGAAGCCCCCAGATCTAGCCATGCCTGAGGCCCTTGCATCTTTCAATGGCAGGAAAAAAACAAATCTGAGTTTTTCTTTCAGCAAGTTGCACATTTTTTTCACCGTAAGAATAATATAAGGCACCGGGCGTTGGTGGCGCACGCCTTTAATCCCAGCCCTCAGAAGGCAGAGGCAGGTGGATCTCTGTGAGTTCGAGGTCAGCCTCGTCTCCAGAGTGAGTGCCAGGATAGGCTTCAAAGCTACACAGAGAAACCCTGTCTCGAAAAACCAAAATAAATAAATAAATAAATAAATAAATAAATAAAAATAACATACGGCCAGTGGTGGTGGCACATGCCTTTAATCCCAGCACTCAGGAGGCAAAGGAAGATGGATCTCAGTGAGTTTGCCAATGTAATCCTCACAGCAGCCTTGATAGGAAGAGATGGCACTAGCAGCATTTTCTAGGCACTATTCCATACAGTCCAGAGAATGATCTAGTTTTGAATGAGTGAGTTTATTAAGTTTAGAGCAAATCAAAACAAACAAACAAACAAAAAAACAAATAGAAGACAGGCAGAAAAACATCACCATATTGTACACTCAAAACATCCAGCAGAAATGGACTTTGAGGCAGTCAGTTGGAGATGCTGATAGAGTCCAGGATGAGTCCATTTGGATGAGGTTTCCAAGCAAAGTAACAAAAACAGCAAACTGAGGGCTCACAACATCTAGCAGAAACTGACTGTGGGTGTTGAGGCAGTTAGCTGGAGTTCCCACTGAGCTTTGTCAATGAACAAGCCTTCTGTAGGGGAGCTTCTGGCTTCTCTTTCCCACTGCTGGCAATTCCATACCACTCTATAAACAATAGGAGCATCTCCAGGAAATCACTCACCTTCCAGCAGTTCTCAAGGACACAGTGCTTTTACTCTTGGGCTGTTCTTCCCCACTCTTTTGTCATAGAGTTGAGGGTGAGCAGATCATCTCCAGATAAGAGGCCCTGGAGGCCACTTTGAGACAAATATACTTGTTCTGAAGGTGTGCTTCTAGAGCCAGCTTCTTGATGGGCTCAAACACACACAAGTTACCAATACATTGAAGAAACCAAATTTTCATAGTCAGGAAGTCACATAGCTCATTAATGACAGAGCAATGCTTTGAACTCAGTATATCATACTCCCAAAAATCCATGCTTTTTAACCACTCTGGGTTATCCATGGTCTAGAGCTTCACAGGGCTTGGGCTAGATGAAGAAATAATATCAACCTTTCCTGTTGGTGCAGTCCTTAGAGTTTATAATGCAAAACTGAATATGCAACATCATTAAATCATTTTCGTACCCATGGAAACAGACTCAGAAGCAGAAAAATGACTTTTGCAGTCATTTGGGAACTGAATACACCACCCAGAGATGAGCCTTCTCAACTTGAGGGTCCAGGTGGTAGTCTGCAGAAACTCAGCCTGTGTGCTGACATGGAGGGAGCAAGCTCCATCACATCAACTATGCAGGAGAACAGCGATGGACTCAGTCTGGCAGGGAAGGTCTTTAAGAGGTAAAGGGACCACTGGGTACCAGAGATCCAGTTGCAGAACCCAAACCCCAGTACAACAGTGAGCTCTGAATTCACACAAAGGTTCCCAGCTCCAGCCAGGGCCCATTGATTTTTCAGCAACACTTGATATGGCCAAATTCCAGTTTAACCAGACGCTTCCTGGTGTTCCCAGGGGGAGTCTATGACAAGAGCCCCTTTCTTCTGTCAGAACATCTCCAGCAATAAAAGGTTGCAAGACTGAGCTGAACTGCCTCAAGAATCCCAGCTCCCTCTCCAGAGCATCTACCTGCCTGGTGTCTTTCCTGAGGAAAGATGTCCCAATCCAGACTACATGGACCCTCTGTGCTGGGCTGTTCTGACACCCGCCAAGCTCAGAGGCACCTGTCCTAGAGAGACAAGGCACAGCTGTCTTTCACAGTTCCCTAGCTGACCCACTGGAGGAGCAACCAGGCAGGGACCCAAACAACAGGACAAAGGAACCAGGGCAACCACTATGGAAGGGTGCCAGAGGAATGGAAGATGAGCAGTCCCACCTGCTCTCTGCAAGTGGGAAAGCACCCTGTCCTGGACTTCCTGGAAGCTAGGTGAGCTGCCTTTTAGATTTGTTTTCCTGCAAGCAGTCTGTGTGCTCCAAAAACTAGGGCAGATGTTGAACGGAGGGAAAAGGGAAATAAGCATCTCCATGAAGTCAAGGATAGCCAGCCCAGGTCTGGGAAGGCCAGCACAGGTTAGATCCCACAGCTGTTTCTTGTTTTCCTTGGACACAACCTTAACGTTTTGCATGCCTATACTAGTGTTTATTGATAGCCTTCTGGGTACTGGGGGTTTGATGCTAAGCAGTTAGGAGATGTCCTCTGAAAGATGCAAAAATTGAGCTGTGGTCTAGAAGAAACAAAGATTGCCAAAGAGGATGAGGGGACATCCACTCAGAGGGCACTCCAAAGGCAAGCCACTTGGCAACAGGGAGAGAGACTTCTCCACAGCACTGAAAGAAAACTCATGGAGCTGAAGTGCAGAATGCAACACAAAAGAGGGTGTGTGGGTCCTTCCGCCAAGAGCAGATGCCTTTTGGGGTGCTCTCAACAGGACTGTGGATGATGGTGCTTGGGGAATACTTTGGCAGCACCGTGAGCAATGGAAAGGAAGGAGTCAGGGACATTCTGGAGGCAGATTGGGTGGTTTGGGCATTTGCCTGTATAAAGAGAATAGTAATGCTATCTCATAGCTGCTGTCCTTCATTAAGATGCTGCCTTGTAAGTGTTCATTATAGTATCTAGCTCGCAACCACAGAGCTCAGGAAAGTGTCGTTATTGTGACTAAAAAGTGCTCTCAGGGTGCAGAGCTTTCTGGTTCATGCCTGCTTCTGTGAGGTGGAGAGAGATGTTGTGATTTCCCAAACATAGAAATGTGATTTGTATTAAGTCATATGTCAAGACTCCAACCCAGAAGGAACAATGGCTAGAAAGTATGAATGAGTCTCAAAGAAAAACAGCTTTTAATTTGCCCACAAGGACGCATTCCACTTCCATCCCCAAATGTAAAGTCTAGCGTTTGCAGAGAAAAATAGGTGCTTTCTTGGTGTTCGTAAGAGCAGGTGTACTCCCTGGCAGGCAGAGGTTTCAGACCAGCCCTGCCTCCCCATCTCTGGTGCTAGGCTCCGGAACAGAGGGTACCAGGGGGCGGAGGGTCCTCGGAAGGCCCCATCCAACCCGTCCTCCTGCCCCCCTCCTTGTCACGTGCCCCTGTGGGTGGGGACCGACCTGAAGTTGGAGGAATCCGTAGCTCTCCCAACTTCGGAGCACAAAGGCTCGACTCTTGAGAAGCTGAGCATGGCTCAGTTGTCAGTGATCCCTGGATCGGCGTGGACAGGTGAGCTGAGAGTCTGAGGGCGGCGGCTGGGGTGGGAGAGGCTGCTAGAGTACAGGGCCCTACAGCCCATCCCATGCAGGGCATGCAGGGCATCCCACGCAGGAGAGGGGACAATTGTGGGAAGCGGCCCCTCTGGACACTCAGCGCCCCGCCGTCAGTCGGTCCACCGCGAGCTGCTCCTGGCTGGCTTTTTCCTCCGGGTGGGTGATGAAGTGGAAGTAGATGATTGACACTAGACACCACGCCCCCCCCCAAGGTGCACCAGAGGGCGGGGCGCTGTGCCGGCCACGCCCTCTCCTCGCGCACTGGCCTCTCCCCGTGACGTCACGCTCGGCTATAAAAGGCGCGGGAGCAAGGTTCCCACAGCGCTGTCAAGGAGCTCGAGGCTGAGGGTGCTCGGGGCGGGGAGACCCGGCCGCCGGGCCGCGGGCGCCTCAGAGATGTTTTACTCAGGACTCCTCACCGAGGGCGGCCGCAAGGAGACCGACATGCGGGAAGCGGCTTCCCTGCGGCAGCAGCGCCGGATGAAGCAGGCGGTGCAGTTCATCCACAAGGACTCCGCCGACCTGCTGCCCCTGGACGGCCTCAAAAAGCTGGGCTCGTCCAAGGACACGGTGAGCTCCCCACCCCGGCCACTCCTGCCTCCGGCCTTCCTCAGGCCGCCACTGTCGCCCAAGCCCTCGCTGCCGCTTTCACTGAGTCACTGTCCGCTCCCTGGCGGGTGCTCGGCAGAGACCCTCCCTATCTCTCATCCCTGGGGACCTCGTAGCTTTCCTCACTCATTCTCTCTCGTCGCAGCCTACTCCAGGGAGCCTGGCTTTCTCCTCCCCAGGACTAGGAAGAAAGACACCCTGCCCGGTCCTATTGCCCTCAGATTTCCTTTGCTCCGCTATTCCGATCTCGAATTTGGCTCCCGGGGCTGGAACCTCACAGCGAAGTCTCAGCTCCCACTGCCTCCTCGCAGGCTGCATGGCCAGTCCCGTGTCCCAGACAGAGGTGACTCGTAGTGGATGACTGAGAAACAGCGGAAAGCGAGGTTTCGTGACAGTTGCTGAATCTAGATGACTTTGGTTGTTTCTACTGCGCCCCGCTCCCTGCCGCCCAAATCTATTTAGTTTAGTTTTGGCCTTAATCTACCTACCTTTGATTTTCTACCCTGAGTAGGGGTGGGGCAGGCAAGGGAAAGGCGGGGCGCGGGGGGGGGTTGAGATTGAATATTCCCAGAACCTGAATATCTCATCACTCTCATCTCTCCCTCTTCTTTAGTCCTCCCTCTGAAGAGTGAATGCTGATGGCTCCATCTCACAGACCAGCTAATGCATGCACATAGTTGGAGCTGGGGTTGGTGCAGTCTTTTTATTTCTGGCAGGATTATTCTTGGTATTAAGTAGAAGTCCAGGATGTGGGCCAGAATCCAAAACCATATTGTCCTCCATCTATTGAATAGGGGTGAATGGCTGAGGGATATGACCTATATTTAATTCTCATCCCTTTCTCACAATTTTTTTTTTTAAATCTAACTCTGTAGTTTCATCTGGAGTTTGCTTTTGCTTGTATTTTTTTTTTTTTTTCTGAGACGTCAGGGTCTTGCTATATATAACCAAGGCTGGCTTGGCCTTCAGTACATAGCCCGAGTTGGCCTCTAGTTCTGGATCCTCCTGCTTCAGCCCCATGATTGTTGAGATTATGTAGGTATGCATTACCACTCCCAGCTCTGATGGTTTCCTTGTATCTATAGTTTCCTTATTATCTGCAGAGAAATTTGTGAAACATTGTCTTTTGCAGAAATAAATGCTCTAGGTAATCTTTCTAGTATTTTTATATTTTGAGCTTCTGAAATACTTAATTTTGAATGTGGTTGTTGGCCCTGAATCATTGAAATTGCTATTTCTGGCCCCAGTATGGCAATGAAGGCCAGTGCTTCTGCTTTTTTAAAAAATAGTTCTACTGATTCATCAGTACCAAAGATTTTCCCTTCCTACCATTAGATACTCTCATGAAGGGAAAGAGCTACTCTAGTTATCTTACTCGGTTTTTCTAAAAGCTGTTTTCCATCTTGAGCCTGGGTATAGTTGATCTAGTCATGCTAACCCAGAGTGATGAGTGATGTTAATCCTATCAAAGAGATAACTCTTTCTTACCTTCTTGCACTTAAAAGCATTCATGACTCATTTGGCAAACTCAGTTTGAATCTTCTCTCCTTCAGACCAAAGTAATCCTATTCAATAAGGTGGGAGGTATTATGAAAAGAATTAAAATGTGGACGTTTAAAATGCTGGATTTAAGGTATAGATGTTTGGTTTCCCTGGGTGGCTATAAGGAGTTCCCTGATGAGAATCACAACATCCTTCTTCCTACGATTCCTTATATGACTTCGAACTATGTAAGGGTAATTCTGTTCTGACTCCCTTCATCACAGCTGAGCCACGAGGAGTGGATAGCATAGAGCATAGTTGAAGAGGTGGCTTTCAGGGTGTAGCCATTGGCATGACACACAGCAGTTGACTGTGAAACCCTGAACTATGTTTCACACTTTCTGTACCCCCATTTTCATAGTTAATCTTCCTCTAGCACTGTTCTCACACCTTTAATGTGCAAGTTATTTAATGTGCAAGGAGGAACCAGAAAACATCACAGAAACCAAGGCTGATTGAAGGAGGGCAAGAAGATGCAAGTGATGGGGAGAAACAGCATCTTTGGAACTGATGTTGCAGGCTCAGTACTGTCTCAGAAACGATTTTAGAAACATATTCTTATCAACTCATTTACAGACAAGATAGATCATGCTGACTCCATTTGGAGGGTATTAAAATTAACAGTAGTTTTTACTTGAGGTAGTTTATCAAACAGCCCCAATAGAAAGGGACAAAAGGAAGGCATAAGAGGATACAAATTCAGCTTTTATTGACTCGGGCTTGAGCAGTGTTAAGACTGTATTATTTTTCATCATACAAGTATCTTATGTTTTAATTATGCTGCTGACTTTTCTGAATTATCTACCTTGTATTACGCTGTTTCTGCAATGTTTACGGTTTGATATTAACATTTTTGGTTTGGCAAATGGCATCTGTAAGGCAATCAAAGATAGCCATGTTCTCTTGGCCCCAGGATAGTGCCTTTACCCAATTGCTTTGTGTGTGGAGTTGGCTGCTACAAAGTCTGCTGTGGAAATTAATCATATCTTATTAATCTGGCTCATTTATTTTTGTCATTTCATTGTATTTGGATTTTTGTGCTAAATTAAGAATTAAACTCAGATTTATGAGCCATATTATATTTGACTTTGAAAAAGAAACTGATAGAACAAGGCATTGGTATTGCATGCCTTTAATCCCAGCACTTGGGAGGCAGAGACAGGCAGATCTCTGTGAGTTCAAGGCCAGCCTGGTCTACAAAGCAAGTTTCAGGATAGCCAAGGTTACAAAGAGAAACCCTGTCTGGAAAAACCAAACCAACCAAACAAAACATGACAGAGCTAGCTAGACAAAAGCAGCCTTATTCTTGGAGTTTTGACTATTGTAATTTTTCTTGTTTTGGCTACCAGGTTAATAAAAGTTGTTCTTGTTTTACTAAAGACTTTATTCTTTGAAAGCAGTTATATCATATGATGATATGCTGTGTTTCTTATATGATGTCATTACTGACATATCTGGCTATATCATTCCTTACTTAGTAGCAGAGGGAGAAATTTTCTTTCCTTCCTATGTTTGAGTCTGCATATAGCCCAAAACTTTAGCAAAACTAACTAGAACTAAGACCAGGTGAGGGATAGTAGAACACAGTGCAGGAAATTGACTATTAAATATTTGAGGAGAACAAATCTCTGTCAATTAGAGCAACTCAGCCTGGTGCCCTATAGATTAAATACCTATAATGCCACAGGTCAAGAATTAGATAATGTAGCCTTAGAAAAGGAGTTAAATGCCAGTATAATACCAGCCTTTGGAAGGGGATTGCGATAAAATGGGGAGAGTAGTAGAAGTTGGGGTGGATATGGTCAAGAGAAACTGTACATATGCATGCAATTGTCAATAAATAAAATACTATTTTAAAATAATTACTTTTATGGAGATATTGAAGGAAGTAAGGGAATAAAATATGTCAGGAAAGAACATTCTGTGCAAAAGATACAGCAGTTGCAATAGTCTGACCATCAGGATGCTTCATAGAATTAGAGAACTGAGAGAGGGCCAGCGTGGCTAGAGCAAAATGATCAAGGAGTGTGGTGATAGGAAGTAAGACAGTAACAAACAATGGAAGGCTAGATCTGTTTTTTGCCATGTTGAGGATTGAACCAGAACCTTGTACATGTGAGATAAGGGTCCTACTATGAAACTACAGCCTCTGACATACATTAAAAAATAAACTTACTGTGGTCACTATGCAGAGAATGAACTGAAGCATAAAAATCAGAAGTTAGGAGGCTGGTTCATTTTAGACAGAAAAGATAGTAGCTTGGCTAGTTTAGAGGTAGTAAAGATGAGAAAAGGATGTGGTTTAGAGGAAGGAGCAACAGCACTTGGAAGGGAAGAATAAGAAAAGAATCAATAATGTGTATGATGCCAGCACTTAAGAAAATTTGTAGCTAACTGGGGTTCAATTCCCAGCACCTACATGGTGGCTCATAACCTTCAGTAACTCCATTTCCATGGGATCCAACACATCCCCTCTTTTGAACTTCCTGGGTGCTGAGATATTCATGAAGGAACAACACCCATGCACATAAAATAAAATAGAAAAAAAAGAATGTGTATGAGTTGGGTATACTGCCTATAGTTCCAAGCTACCTAAGGCTAGATTGGGCAACATAGTGAGACTCATCTCCAAAATTAATTAAACATAACCAAAAAACAAGTAGATAGTTGTGCCATTTGTTAAAGTTGGCAGGAAGAAGTAACTGATGGAATGTGGAGCTCAAATCTCACTTATTACTGTTAAAGAAAGCAAAATTTGTGTCTGGAGAGATGGCTCAGCAGTTAAAAGCACTGGTTGCTCTTCCAGAGGACCCAGATTCAATTCCCAGCACCCACATGGCAGCTCACAACTGTCTATACCTCCAGTTCCAGGTAATCAGACACCCTCAGACAGACATGCATGCGGGTAAAACACCAATGCACATAAAATAAAAATAAACAAATCTTAAAAAAGAAAAGAAAAAAAGAAAGCAAGGCTTAGTGAGATTAGTGATTTGACCAAGGTAATATTTGCTAAAATTAGAAAGCCTTCATGAAGAGATAATTAAGTAGATGAGACTGGGAAGGGGATGAGTGTTAGTTAGTAGATCTTGGATGCTAAATTGAGAATTTTTGTTTGATCCAGTTGGAAAGAGCACCATTGTAAGGGGAAGAGATGACGGTAATATTTTAGGTTTATAGATGCTTAGATTTAGCAGTAGAAATACAGAGTAATACATGAGGAGGCAGAATTCAATTCACCAAGATAGGGGATAGAAAAGAAAAAAAAACATTTATGGGAAATATGGGTAGGACAAGTTCAGTCTGAAGTGCCTGTGGAATGTCCAAGTAGGGGAGCATAGTTGACACTATGGGCCTGAAACTCAAGAGTAAGAGCTGTGCTTGAGACAGTCTTTATAAAGGTAGTAATTTATGCAATGAAAACAGATAAAATTGCCCAAGGCAAATATGTAGAGTGAGAAAAAGGCCAAATATAGAGCCCCGAAGAACACTGACATTTAAAAAAGGAACAGAGGTAAAGGAACCAGGAGACAAGGCAAAGACTAAAAAGAAAGATGACTGTAGAAGATAGTTGGAAGAGATGTTCAAGAATAAAAATGTTGAGCTTATTGCAGAATTTCTGATGACAAATATATGAAAGAAATCCATTAGTAATTAAGTGGTTAAATTGATATATGTTTGTATAATATACTAAGTAAGCAGATGATAGCTCCAAGTATAGGTTGGGTAGATGGCTCAGGGTTTATGAACACACACTGCTCTACCAGTAGACCTGAGTTTGTTTAGCAGTACTTACATTGGGTGGTTACAACCACCTGTAACTCCAGATCCAGGGGATCCAATGCTCTCTTCTGTTCTCTGCCCTGACACATAATTATAAATAATAAGTTAAAAAAATTATGTGCCAAGTAGGATAGCTATGAGGGAAAAGATGTTAAGCAGGTATATTGGTTATTTTTCTTGTTACTGTGACAAAATGCCTGACTAAAGGAACTTTAGGAAATAATGATTTATTTTAGTTCATGGATTGAGGGTACAGTCCTTTATGACAGCTAAAGCATGGTAATAAGAACTTTGTGGCCCTGCATTCATTGTGTTGCAGTCAAGAAACAGACATATATACAGGCACATGCACAGATGTATGCATACACAAATGCATATACTTAAAAATTAAATAAATCTTGAAAAATTACCGCGTGTGTGTGTGTGTGTGTGTGTGTGTGTGTGTGTGTTATATGCATATACATACTATTTAGTTTTTGCATAGTCTAACAGATGCTTTAGTTACCTAATTGGTTTTCCATTTTCAGTCCTTTTCTATTTGACTATCTATAGAGATTAGAAAAGCTAAATTCTGTTCCAAGGTTTCTTGCAGTGAGGACAGCTGTTAAATTTCATTAATAAGATACAGGGGAAAAAAAAACCTGCTAAGGGAACTTCTAGAAAAAAAACCATTTGTTTTCATTACAAAAGGAATGGATGGCATTAGCATGGTTCCCATCCTCTTCCCTCTTGTTTTGAATATGGACATAATGCCTAGATCTAGGGCACCTTGCTTAAGACCATGTGGGCATGTGCAAGAGAAATGAAATTGTTAATCTACTGAGTTAATGTAGGCAGTATCTCTTTTTGCTTTAGAAAAATAACAGTCCACTTAAACTTCTGTAAGCTGGCCTTTCTTGTGGCATCACTATTTCCTATGATATGAAATCACCATATTTTTCTAACCCCACTGTGAGAGTTCCCCCTTCCATGTTAGCCTGTCTGTTGGTGTTATCCTTGTCCAGGTCTTGTTTAGGCAGCCATGTTGAGATTTCCTGACACTTCTAGATGTTGCAAATTTACTGCTCCTCTGGTTCTTAGAATCTTTCCACCTCCTCTTCCTTTGTGTTGCCTGAGTCTTAGGGGCAGGAGTTGTATTATCGATGAATAGAGCTGAGTATCACATGATCACTTGGTCTTTGCATTTTGATGAGTTGTGGTTTTCTGTAATGCTCTCTGTCTGTTGCAAAAAAAAAAAAAAAAAAACAGTTCTTTGATGGGGGTGAGATACTGGACTCTGGCTCAGTATACACTCATTTTTATTTTTGAGGCAGAGTCTCTTGCATCCCAGGCTTGTCCTGTACTCACTATGTAGCTAAGGCTGACTTTGAACACTGATCTTCCTATCTCCTCTCAAGTGTTGGGATTACAAGCATATGACATCATGCTTGATCCATTTTTTTCCTCTTAAAGACATTCTTCCCATTTTCTCATTTCATTTTGGTTTAGCTGCTGTTCATCTTAATAGGCAAACTTTTCCTCCAAACCGCTCTCAGAATTTCCTTTGCTGTCCTTCTCTACTGGATCCTCTTTAAATTTTTATTTATTTTATGTGTACGAGTGTTTTGCCTGAATATCTGCCTGTGTTCTGTATGCATGCCTGGTTCCAGCTGAGGCCAGAAGCTGGCATTAGATCCCCCAGACCTTGAATTACAGAGGGTTGTGAGCCACCATATGGTACTAAGAATCCATCCCAGGTCCTCTGAAAGAGCAGCCAAATGCTCTTAACCATTGATCCAGTTCTCTAGACCCATCCTCTACTTGAGCCTTTATTTCTTGGATCCTATGCTTTTTGTCTTTTGTCTCCCTCATTTTGGTTGAATATCTTTCAGTAGCTTCTTATGATTGTGTGAAATAACTCCTTAAGAGTTGATGAATAGCATGGCTAGGTATGAAATGATTTACTTTTAGATTTTTAAAAATAATTGTTTTTAGTTTATGTATACAGGTGTTTTGTTTGCATGTGTTTGTGCCAATGGAGGCCAGAAGAAGGCATCAGATTCCTGGATGAAGGCATCTCTGGAACTGGACTAATAAGAGGTTGTGAGGTTCCATGTGGGTGTTGGGAATTAACCTGTGTCCTATACAAGAGCAGCCCATGCTCTTAACCACTGAGTCATCTCTCCAGCCCCACTGTTAGATCTTTGAAGGTATTATTCGGTTGTCTTTTAGCATGTGTTTTTTATTGTTAAAGAATCTTTATCATTCTGGCTTCCAACATCTTGTATTTGGGTCATATTTTTCTCTTTGGAAGCTTTTAGGATCCATGTCATTTATGATGTTCCATAGTAATGTGATATCTTTTTGCCTGTTTTTTCTTTTTTAGTTTTTTACCCCTTAAGACTGTAATATCTTGAGGTAGATTTTTTTCTCCTTCATTGTGCTAGGCTTTACCCTCTGAATCTTTTAAGTTCATGTCCTTCAGTTCTTCCATAGTGTGATACCCAATACTATCCTATAGCTGTTATACACATCTGGAAGCCAAACTATTAACCAGCCATAGTATTTTAAATTGCTCTTACAAAGAGTAAACTTTTAGTATTTTTCCCTACTGTTTGGGTCAAGTGGGAGTCATATGCAGGCTTTTAACCAGTGGTTATCAGCCTTCCTAATGCTGCAGCCCTTTAATACAGTTTCTCATGCTGTGGTGACCATTAGATTATTTCATTGCTACTTCATAACTGTAATTTTTGCTGCTGTTATGAACTATAATGTAAGTATATAATATGCAACCCCTGTGAAAGGGTCATTCAGTCCCCAAAGGGGTCATGACCTATATGTTGAGAACCATTACTTTAAACTATTCTATTTCTATCCTTACTCATAGCTCTGATGGTAGAAATTACAATACCTCTAACTTCTCAGTTTTGCCAGGGTATTGGGTTGATTGAGAAAACTGCTTTTGCAGCTAGACACCACTATACATGTAATAGCTCAAATATAATTCTCCTAAGTATCAGTACAAGTGGCCTTTGGTATTTTGGGGCTCTTATCCACAGATTCACTATAAGATGAAAATATCCTTTTTAAAAAAAATGTTTATAGGGACTGGAAATGTTTATAGTGCACTTAAGAGCACTTGCTCTCCAGAGGGCTCACGTTATCCCAGCATCTATCATGGTCAGCTAACAACTGTGTAATAACTTCAGATTCAGGGGATTTGACACCTTTTGCTAACCCCATGTGCACACGTGTATACATACACACACAACTAAAATTAAATAATTATTTAAAAAGTAAAATAAATTAAAGATGCATGGATTGAGATTCACTGGACTAGGCTCAATATAGGTTAAAATAATTTTATTAGGGAAGAAGCACTTACACAGGAAACAGATGACCAACACAAGTTCCTGTTTTAATCTCAGCCAGAGGCAGGCAGATCTCTGTGAGTTCAAGGCCAGCCAAGAGCTACATGAGACCCTATTTAAAAAATAAAAAAAAAAACCCTGCTTCTCTACCAACATGGCTGACTTTTCCTTGGTCATTATCATTTAAATGATATAGTATTAACAACTATTTACATTGTATTATGTATTGTAAGCAATCTAGAGATGGTTAAAATATAGGGAGGATATGACCAGGTTGATATGCAAATAGTCATCATTTTCTATAAGGGACAAGTATCCATGCAGTTTGATATCTGCAGAGGGTCCTGGGATAAATTCTGAGGGTGAATATACTGGTGGAAAAATTAGCAGGATAACTTTGCATGAGACCCAAGTTGACAGGATCTTTGAAAAGGTTGTCATGGCACTCAACTCTTGACTGTCATTCAAAATTAAAAATAAAAAAATATGTGAAGTAATATGTTCAGGAGCTTTTTATGGGCCAGTCTTAAAGGTGTGCATATCACTTCTACTTGCATTCTGTCCTCTTGATCTCAGTCACATGGCTCTGCCAAAAGAAGGGTAGAAAGCATAATCTAGTTAACTGCCCAAGATGGAGGGAACAGGGATTTTAATGAACATCTATCAGCCGCTACCATCACTCCTGTGGTCTGTGGAGTAAAATAGTGTGAAGCAGCCAAATTTTCTCTAGTCCAAGCCAGTTCAGCTATATGCTATTTAGATGTCAAATTTTTGACAAAATCTATTTTCATTTTCTCTTACTATTTTTTTGTTCCTTCTTCTGGGATTTAAGCCTTTCCCCCCTTAACTATAGTGTTAGGAAAATTTTGGTTGGGAGCAAAGTAAATATCAGCTATGTAACCTCCTGAAGTATGTAGGCATGGGGCTGGAGTGATGACTCAAGGGTTAAGTGAATTGACTGTTCTTGCAGAGGACCCAGGATGAATTTTCAGCTCCCACATGTTGGTTCACTACCATCTGTAACTCTAGTTTCAGAGGATTTGATGACCCTTTTTTGGCCTCTAAGGGTACCAGGCATGCACATGGTGCACATATATACATGCAAGCAAACCCTCAAACACATAAAAATGAATAAGTAAGTAAAATTTAAAAATTTAAAACGTATGTAGACATGGGGCTGGAGAGTTGGCTCAGTGGTTAAGAGCATTGGCTACTCTTTCAGAGGACCCGGGTTCAATTCCCAGTACCCATATGGCAGCTCATAACTGCCTATAACTCCAGTTTCAGGGGCTCTGACACCCTTCACACAGACATGCATGTAGGCAAAACAAAAATCCACATGAGATAAAAATAAAAAAATTGTAAAAAGTATATAGATATGAACCATATTCCTGGAATCCAGTTGTGGAGAGGGAGGAAGGATGAGCAAAGGAGCCAAGATGGTGCTGCAGAAACCCACAGAAACAGTTTACCTGACCTAGTGAGAGCATGGAGACCCTCGTCATAAAGCTGGCGAAACAGCATTAGACTGAACCAAGCCCTCTGAATGTGGGAGCCAGCTAGGAGGCCAAGACAGTCTATGGGATCTCTAACAGTGGAGCCAGTCTTTAACCCTAGAGCACAAATGGACGTTGGGAGCCCATTCCCTATGGAGGGATACTATTGCAGCCCAGATACATCAAGGGGGGCCTAGGCCCTCCCCCAAATGATATGACAGACTTTGAAGGTCCCTGGTAGGGGATGGGTTGGGGGGGTTGGTGGGGAACTTGGGAGGATGGGAGGGGGAGGGAATGGGGGAATGGATATGTAAATATGAGTAGTAATTAAAAATTTTAAATAAAAATTAAATTAAAAAGTATGTAGATATAATAAAATGATCAAATATCTGAGTTTAATATGGGTTACTTGGTTGCTGTAAATCTGCTATGGAAATTAAACATATTTCTTATATCTGGCGCCCTTATTTTTATCATTTCATTGTATTGGGCTTTTTTATTAGAGTAAGAACTGAAACCAGATTTATGACTTAAAAATACATACATAACTGATAGAGCCAGGCATTGGTGGTGCATGCTTTTAATATCAGCACTTGACAGGCAGAGGCAGGCAGATCTCTGAATTCAAGGCAGCCTGGTCTACAGAGCAAGTCCCAAGACAGCCAAGACTACACAGAGAAACACTGTCTTAAAAAAAAAACAAAAGAAAAAATAAGTATCCAGTATATATTTTTGATATTTTGGGATTTTGTCTTTCCAGGATCTAGGAATGTTAAGTATGCTCTTTAGCTTAAAGAGGAAGGAAGGCTCCAGGAGAAAGAGAAGAAAATACAGAAGGATGACTATACTAGGAATGAATTCAGAATGCTAATGATTAGGCTTCTCTGTGAGATTAAAAATAACCAGATACTGTTGTGTTCAGCAAGACAGTGTCGAAGGAAGGAGCTTTTGATAGGAGATTTTGATTAGATGGCCCTTAAAGCCCCATATGCAAATTCAGTTTGTCTGGGTAGGTCCTGCTAAGTGGGACTTAGCAGAAACTACCTCCCTGCTTTAGTATGGCCAGGATCCATCTTATTAGTGAAAGAGATTAAAATGAGGAAGTTCTTTCTATTGAGGAACAAAGTGTTCTCTCAGCATTGCATCGCAAAATCTGATGGAGTTAGTACTTTCTCTTGCCACCCTTATCAAGCTAAGAGACATACATTTCTCTCATCAGTGCTTATTCTTCTCCTTGGCCCAAGGATACTAATTTATAACCTTATTTGCCAGGAATCAGTGTATTTTAGGAATCTATTTATTCTACTCACTAGAGTTACAGTGAGCCGCAGCTCTGACACCCTTCTTCCTTTGAAATCTGTAAGGTAGCTTATAATAAAGACTTTTCCTCTGCTATCCCTTTCCCCAGGACCTTCTGGGATCTAGACTTCTAAGAGTAGCTTCTTAACCTGTCAACCACAGGAGAAATGTGGTTGGTTAGGATATTGGGACTAAGCGCTATCCTTTGAGAGTTTTGAAACATTATTGTAAAGTAAGCACAAGATTCATGTACATAGAAAATTTCTCAGGTCAAATGACTTAGCCTAAAAAGAGAGAGAAGAAGAAATGTTCTAAATGGTCTGGAGGCCACTTGAGCAGGAATAGAGGAACATTATCTAGAAACTCAGACTTGTCAATCTGTTTCTTGACATTCGGTTCCTGAAACATATGTAGTCTGTTAAGTTCTCTTCTTGGTCACTGTTGTCTGTCTTAACTCTCCACTTTCTTGTTAACTATACTTCACTAAGTATAGTGTAGCTTATTAGTGAAAGGTAGGTAGAGTGTTTGACTAGAATATAAACACTAGCATACAGTAGGTTAAATCCTCAATACCGTGGAAAGAAGATATTGAGGGACAGAAGACAGGAAAGAGGAGGAGGAAGAATAGGAGAAAAGTAGAAAAATGAGTAACATGATAGGCCAAATATTTTCAAGTCTACAGATTGTCAGTGAAGATGATTCCTGTGGGTTTTGCCTGGTTCCAAAATGTTAATATGTTTATTCAGCTATGAATTACTGTCTTCCTATTCCATCAGCCAAGCTGGTTAACTCCACCTTTAGAAGAGCCAAGCCCATAAGGCATCTGCAAAATAGATATGAAAAGTAAGACTATATAGGTATTACATTTATCATAGTAATTAGCAGAGCTTCTGAGTACCCTTGACAATGAGCTGCCCTTTTTATAAGGCATTAAAAATACAGAGATCACTTATTCCAGAATAAAGCTTCTTTCTCCTTGCTTGCCCTTGTAAAGGGAGGAAGGCAGAAGTCCACATCACCAGGTCTCTTCAGTCCTCTTAAGCCATAGTTGGTCCTATCTCATGTATTAGTTACTTCTCTATTACTGTGATAAAACATCATGACCAAGGCAATTTATTGAAGGAAGGTTTATCTGAAATTATAGTTCTAGAAGGATAGAGTCCATCATCATCACAGTGGGGAAGTGTGGTAACAGGCAAGTATGGTGATTGGAGCTGGAAGCTGAGAGCCGAAGGCTCACATCTTGAACCACAAACAGGAAGCAGAGAGGACACAGTGGGGATATTGCCGGGCTTTGAAAACCTCAAAGTGATGTACTTCCTCCCACAAGACCACACCTCTTGGAAGCAGGAACTGAAGCAGAGGCCATGGATGAATTCTGCTTAAAGGCTTGTTCCTCATGGCTTATTCAGCCTGCTTTCTTAAATGCCTCAGGATTACTTTCCCAAGCACAGCACTACCTGCAGTGGGCTGGGCCTTCCACATCAACTGTCAGTCAATAAAATGCACCTCAGGCTTTCCTATGGCCAACCTGATGGAGACATTTTCTCAACTGAGGAGCCATCTTCTCAGGTAACCTGAGCTTATGTCAGTTGACAAAAAAAAAAAACTAAGGACAATCCAGAGTAGCCTATTACATATTGATTTATAGACCTGCCCTGACAATACCTGTGACATCCTCACATGAGGCAAAGTTGGAGCTGCTAAGTGAGGTTCCTTCATTACTTCTGTGGAGCCCAGGTGGGGTGGTGGGAGAAGAGGAAGTGGTCTGGAAGTAAGACACCTCTACTTTCTATCCCTCAAGCAACCTCACAACATTCTGCAGAGGCGCCTCATGGAAACCAACCTGTCCAAGCTCCGGAGCAGTCGTGTCCCCTGGGCCTCCAAGACCAACAAATTCAATCAGGCAAAGTCTGAAGGGCTAAAGAAGTGTGAAGATGATGACATGATTTTAGTGTCCTGCCAGGTAATGTTCAGGGAACAGCTTTTCTAGAAGTTTCTAGAAAGTAGGATTTGGAGGCCCTTTATAATCCCAATAGTATGTCCTCTCCTCAAAACTTTATAGACAGTGGTTCTTAACAAGAAATTAATAAGTGAGTTTTAAAGTTCTATATATTAGAAATGCATATTGTATTTTATGTGTGCACATTTGGATGAGAAGAAGTACCAAAGCTTTTTGTCAGATTTACAAAAGGATGTGGGATGTAGTTCAGTAGTAGAAAACTCATCTAGCATGTTCAAGGCCCTGTATTTGACCCCAGAATGATTTTTTAAAAAATATTGTATATATAATATTTAGCATATAGAATGAAACCCCCAAAGTTCCTTATGGGCATTCTATCAGCCTTAGAATTAGCAGTAAAAAGAGGCAATCAAAGACAGATTTAGCAGTGAGGGGAAACAGGGCAGCACCGACCGACTGACCATTTGGAAGGTTGCTCTCAAACCACACCTTTCATTTGACATCTTCTTGCTGCTTCTTGCTCTTTGCTTCTTTTCTCTTTTGCTTCTCTAGATCCTATTAAAGAGTATATTTCCTTCCCACAGTGTGCTGGAAAGGACGTGAAAGCTTTGGTTGACACCGGTTGTCAGTATAATCTCATCTCTTCGGCCTGTGTGGACAGATTGGGGTAAGGAGCCACATGGGCTGGGTGCACATCAGATGTAATTATCCTCCTTGTTTGCATCTGATTTAAGGTTATTGATGCTGGGATGTATCCACAGAAGCACAGAGAAACATGCTAAGTTTTTATCTAGGCCAGAACCAATTTCCTTAATAGAGGGGAAATGTGGCAGTTGTCAAACAGCAGAAGAGATCCAGGACACCTTGGGCCTTCTGCTAACTCCCACATTCTACATTTTGAGCAGACTTCTAGACTGGGATGAGAGAGAAAATCCAGGTTCTCCTCTCCTGGACAGAGAAAGCCATTCTGTCTTACTGCCATTTCACTCAACCTTTCCTGTTACTTCTTTCCTTTTCTCCATTCTTTATTCTAAAGTTCCAGATGGCCCCTGCGGTAAAATAAGCAGAATCAACCTAGTATTGTTTCCTTTATTTCCCTGTAGAGAGTAAATCATTCCTCAGACCAAATCTCTGCAATTAAACAGTTACTGAGACAGACCAAGTGACCTGTTTTGAACTTCATCCAAGACATTTGTATTCTCAAGTGGGCTTACCCAGGGCTTCATTTAGGTTCTTAATGACTGCATTACATATCTTCTACATCTGCTTTGTTCTCACTCCCCAACACTGCTGTGATTCCCTGACGTTGGCTCTGTGAATTTTGCACATTGCTATCTAGGGTTGGGGTAAAGTAGATTCCAAGACTCAAGTGTGAAGAATCTTAAATTTGTTTTTTTTTTAATGTGATCAAGAGATGAGGTATGTACAATATGATGGTTCCAGAAAGACTAATAATGTCCTGGTGCATAATTAGGCAGCAGACTGCCATGATTCTGGAGGAATTAATAACCATCTGTAATCTGCAATTCCTTTTCTTTTGGATGAGCTGTAACACCAAAAGAGAGGAAATGGAGGAGAGAAGAAGTATTGGCACAGAAAGTCCATAATTAAGTATTTATCCACGAACCCATAATAGCTTGGGTGCTAGCTATTCCAATCAGCTTATGTAATTGTGTGAGCCCTTGGTGCTGTTCCTTTCTTTCCTTTCTCCATAATATTCTTTGCTGGTACCAATATCAGTGTACTCACCAAGTAAATGCCTGTCCCCATTAACCTCATAGCCTAAGACAATCTGATGGGAATAAACTGAATTAGAAAGGAGGGGAAAAATGGGACCATGAATAAAGCCTTTTCTAAATTAGGATTAATTTGTCCTCTGGTATCTGTTACCCACAGATGGGTAAAAGACACATTAATTAAACTACCTCGAACACATATGGGGATGTTAGGATGCAAGCAGAATTCTCTGAATGTGTCAACTCCTCTCTTCACAAATGCAGGTAGTGATGTAAGCGTCTTAAAAATAGGAAACAAGTCTAGTCTCGTGGTCTTTTGTATTCCCCTGGCATGTTTAGGAAAAAGGGTTGAAGCAACTATAGGCTGGCTAGCCCAGGAAGTCCCAAAAGTATCCCTATTGTGAATCAGAAACCTTTGCCAACAAGATTATGATATCTTTCTGTGTTTCAGACTAAAGGACCAAGTCAAATCTCACAAGCATGAAGGAGAAAAGCTTTCTCTACCACGGCATCTCAAAGTAGTTGGCCATATTGAGCACCTGCTGATTACAGTGGGCTCTCTCCGTCTGGATTGCCCAGCAGCTGTTGTTGGTGAGTTAAATTGGGGACTAGACCCATGTACTTAACGTAAACCTTTCTGAAGTCTCATGCCTGTAATACTGACTTCTTCCAAATAAAATGTTCCTATTTCCTTGTGCTGTATGCCTTTGTGTTAATTTTACCCTTCCAAGTGAAGTAATTAAAGTGTCACCATACCCAGCACATTTAGGGGTTGTTTTTTTTTTTTTTTTCTTCTTGAGACAGGATCTTTCTAAATAGTTCTATCTATTCTGTAGCTCACTAAACAAACAAGGCTGGCTTTGAACTCACAGAGATTCTCCTGTCCCTCCTCCCGAGTGCTGAGATCAAAAGCATGCACAAACATGTTCAGCCCAGCACATTATTTTTTTAATCTTTAAATATGTATTTACTGGGGGCTGGGAGATGGCTCAGTGATTTAGAGTATTTCCTGCTCTTGCAGTAGACTCAAGTTAGGTTCCCAGCATCTACATAGGATGGCTGACAACCAATTGTGACTTCAGTTCCAAGGGATCTGACACCTTCTTCTGATGTCCTCGGGCTCCTGTACACATATGTGGTTTATACACATAAACAATAAATAAAGAAATCTTTAAAAATAAGATGGGGCTAGTGGAGTTGCTCTGTGGATTAAGATGCTTGCCATCAAGCCTGACAGCCTGAGCTTGATTCCCCAGAACCTACTTGATGGAAGGAGAAAACTGATTTTTGCAAATTGTCCTTTGACTTCCACATGTGATACATGGCACAGGTGCTCGCCCTCGAATAAATATATGTAATTAAATTCTTTAGTAATAAAAACTATACTTGATTATATAAGGCTATTTTCATACAAGTATATAAATGTACTTTGAACATATCCCATTTTCCTTTCTCACTCTTCTTGGTCCAATTAGTTCCCATTGTTTCCCTAGACAGCTTCACTACTATTTTATGTTATCTGTTTATATATGATTTTGTGTATCCATATGATATCTGAGACAAGCAAATGAGAGAAAACAAGAAGTATTTGTCTTTTGGGGACTGACTTAATTTATTTCCTGTGATTATCTCCAGTTGCATCTATTTTCCTACAAATGGCATAGCTTCATTCCTTTTTTTCCCCTTTGGTTTTTTTGAGACAGGGTTTCTCTGTGGCTTTGGAGGCTGCCCTGGAACTTGCTCTTGTAGACCAGGTTGATCTTGAACTCAGAGAGATCAGCCTGCCTCTGCCTCCCCAGTGTTGAAATTAAAGGAGTGCACCACCACCGCCTGGCTGCTTCATTCTTTTTTATGGATAAAAAAAAAATTCATTGTGCATATAGGCCACAAGGAAATGGACTTTCTCTACATTTACTTATTTACTCGTTTGGGAGGGGCATGCTCATGTGACATGACACTGTATGCAGTCAGAGGTTAGGTCTCTCCCTCTACCATGTGGATTCCAAGGGTTGAATCAGGTCTCTAGCACCTTGCCCACTGAGCAATCTTACCTGCCTGAAGACAGATATTTTTATGTGCAAGTTAAAATGTCCCCAAGGGCACTTTTCATGAACTTGGTATTTGTAACATGGGTTCTAATAGGTCTTAACAATAAAAGCCTGGAGTCAGATACTGGGGGTGAAAGCTGAAATATCTGAGAAGCAGAGCAGCCAGCCACTAGAGCTCTTACCTCTATAAAATCCTCAGACTGAAAAGACCTAGTTCCAGTCTCATCCCACCCAGCCATCTCACTTTCTGTCTCTCTGTACAGACCTCCAGAGGTCTATGGTTTAGCTAGTGGCTAGCTCTGCCCTCTGATCTTCAGGCAAACTTTATTTGTTAGAATACAAACAAGATATCACCACAGCTATCCATGAGGGCAAGATCCTTTTACTCCTCTGCCATAAATTCTGAATTGCCTGCTCTTCCTTTGTGCTTCTCATATGTTCAGTGTTAGACTTCCTGCCTATTTTTTGCTGAAGGTCTCTGTCCTCTAGAGTGAAAAACACTCTGATTTGAATTTTGACTCTTACCTTCTTTTAATTGTAATGATCTGAGAAAGTACTCAATAATAGATGTTTAACAGATGTTCACTGGCTAGTTAGCCGGCTGATTTGTTGGTGAGTGGATGGATGAATGGGTGGGACAAACGAACCTAATGGTGATTAGACTGACATTCAAGCCAGCATGGAAATGTCTGAATCTTACTGTTTTGTTTTTATTAGATGATAATGAAAAAAACTTGTCGCTTGGTCTTCAGACTCTTAGATCCCTGAAGGTAGGCCTGACTTTATTTCTCCTGTGATCCATCCTCTCAGAGGCAGGAAACTGAGAGTAACATCACTGACAAGTGACCAGTGATCTCCTTTGTTTTAGTGTATCATAAATTTGGACAAGCACCGGCTGATCGTTGGGAAGACAGACAAAGAAGAAATCCCTTTTGTGGAGACAGTTTCTTTGAATGAAGACAAGTGAGTACAGAAACCAGCCAGTGAAGTCAGATCCATCTGTCATGAGTTGTGGATTCTCACACAGTGTGTGGGGTTATAGATCACTGTTAGTTTTCAGTCACAGCAGAAGTCTGCCCTTTCCCAGACCAGAGTTCACTGTCCCACAGAACTCTGTAGTTCATGTGTTATAATAATAATAAAAAAACGAGAACACACAGAATGGAGGAAGAAATCAACAGTTTTTAAAGGTAGAGGGGTGTGTGTGTGTGTGTGTGTGTTTGTGTGTGTGTGAAACAAAATCTCAGTATATAGCCCAAGCATGAAATGAAGTGTGAGGTAGAAGTGAGGGCATTGAGATAGGGTTTTATTTTGTAGCCCAGGCTGGCTTTGAATTCACGAGCCTCCTGCCTTAGTCCTCTAAGTGCTGGGATTATAGGTCTATGCATGAGAAATTTTAAAGCCAGTTATTTGCCTTCAGATTAACTTCTTTGAATTTGCTTTCAGCTCTTTGTTTCTTTCTCATTTCAGCACGTCAGAAGCATAATTGCAGCCTGGAGAGTCTGCATGTGCACACACACCAGGTTGACAGACTGAGAAAACTGGGTTTGAACAAATGCAGTAGCAACTTGCTCTGGACCAAGTCCTTCCCTCCAGTACATCCTGCAGGGGCTTCTTCCCACTCAGACCTTTCTAGACTGTAGTCTGTGCTTAGAGATCTTGTCTGGTTAATGGCTTAATGGTTAAACAGCCATTGTTTTTTACTTCTTTGAATATTTAATTTATAGACCCTTTTTGACACTGCCAGGTCTCATTTGTGGCCTATTTCTCTGCTTATTCCAAGAATTTGCTAGTCCAGTGTAGGAGCTGCCAGGTTCTATTTCTCCACAGACAACACTTGATTTTTAAATAGTAAAATATGTAGTAAATAGGAGCCTCTTTTTAGCTGTTTCAAAGAAATGTAGAAACATGTCTTGAAGTTAGAGTCTCTTCTAATGAAGTAATTGATTTTTCCAGTGTGAACTGATGGATGTCTCAGAGAGCACATCTAGTCCAGACTATTTATTCAGTTAAACACACAGACAGGCAAGGCAGAAGACAGCCAGAATCTAGACTGACATCGAAGCTAAGGCTCTTGTGCTGCTTCACTTTCTCCCAAGCTTTAAGAGGGAGGCAGCAAGGTTAGAGTGCAAACAACAGAGGGTACTGATGTGGGTTAGTGGTGGAGTGCTTGTCTAATTCTTACAAGGTCCTGGGCTCAATTGCCGGCACTAGAGTAGAGAGAGATGGCTTGGTGATTAAGAATGCTTGCTGAGCAAGCATGAAGACTGCCATTTGGATCCCAGTACCCAAACAAAAGTTGGACACAGTCCTACACACATCTGTGATCCCGGAACTGAGGGCATTGAAGACAGGGTAACTGCTGGGGCTTTCTAGCTGCTGGTCTAGCCAAGAGAGGGAGAGAAAGAATGAGAGGGAGTGAGATTTCTCCAGAGACCATGCTTTAAAGGAACAAAGTAGAGAGTGATAGAGAGATAGAGGACACCCAACATGTTCCTCTGGCCTCTGTGAGCGTGCACAGGTGCACAGCTCCACATACACTCCTACAAATCCCTACACACTTCTACATATCCTCTCATAGACATACACCACAGAAGATAATGAGATGGGGGGATAAAAAACAGGCTGCAAAGATGAAACAGTCTCTTACAGTGAACTTAACAAGAGAAAAAAGAAACCACAGATAGCAAGGGATATTAGTTCCAGACATGCCATAGACGATGTGATTGTCACTATGAGATTGATTTCCCCTAAGAACCAGCCAGAATTTCTGTCTGTTTTGTTTCATATCAAAATGATTCAAGTAGCTGGAAAGAGGGGTAGAAAAGAAAAATAAAAGTCAAAGTAGGGCCAAAATAGAAGGGAGGAGACTGAGTACACTCAGTCAGTGGGAAAACCTACCTGGGAAACTCCCCTGGGATTGAAATAGGGATTGAAATCGTACAGGCAGGGAATTGAAGATTGGGAAACCCCTCAGTACAAGGCAGTGTTATGAACCATTAAGAGCTGGGTGTGGTGGAGGCATTTAATCCCAGCCCTCAGGAGGCAGAGGCAGTTGGATCTCTGAGTATGACACCAACCTGGTGTACAAAGTGAGTTCCAGGCCAGTCAGGGATACACAATCTCAAAAGACAAACAAAATAAAACAGAACAACCTTTATAATTGCCCAGGATTTCCTGACCCATCTCAGTGGTTTGGGGAAATCACAGGGAGGATGTTGTTTTTTGTTTTTGCTAATGTGTTATCTCAGGCATAGAGGTACCTATAATGGAATCCCCCCTTCAGTTTAGTTATAGAAGTATTTGGCTAGTCAGAAAACTACCCAATTGTGAGTATCCCTTCAAGATATTCCTAAGTCTACCCTAGGCTCATAACAGTTGTTCTCAAACTTTGAATCTTGTCTAGTATCCCAGCCATCAGCCTGCCCATGAGAGGGGAATGTTCTCTTCCACTGAGCTAGTATCCCAGCCATCAGCCTGCCCATGAGAGGAGAACGTGCCCTTCCACTGAAGTGCCCTCCCTGCACTTCTGTTTATCACAGCGTCACACCGGCCTGTTTCTTATAGGCCAGAGCTGGACGATGTCACCCCCCTTATTTCCCTACTTGAGACTTCTACCCCAAGCCCTGACTCTTGGCTGCAAGAGAAGCATACTGCAGGCTCCTTCTAGTGTCTCCTTATTTGGATTTCTTGAGGCCAGCAATCCTCAGGCTCTTGAAAGATGCACTTGATCCTGGCCCTTTTGAGTTCAGCACTGTATTGCACTAGGTTGGATGGCCTTTAGTGTTCTTTCAGGTCTCTGAAAGTCGGTCAGTGATTTTTTTAATTTGGAAATAGAAACAACTGGGGTGAGCTGGACTCCATGTCATAGTTCGCTCAGCTCATTCAAATCATCTGAAGTCTTTAGCCAAATTATTTTTATTCCCAGGAGCAATAGAGACACCTAAAATGCCTCAAGATGATAAGAAATCTTGAGGTTCATTAATGCTTTTTTTTTTTTTTTTTTTTTTTTTTTTTGAAACAGGATCTCATTATGTAGCCTTGGCTGGCCTGGAACTCAGAATGTAGGTGAGGCTGGCTTCGAACTCATATAAATCTGCCTGCCTCTGCCTCCTGTCATTAATGCTTTTTAAATGCTGCCAAATTAGTTACTTTTGTAGCTTCTATCTCCCCAGTGTACACAAAGGGATACTGGCTCTGCTTTTGGGAGCTAGCAAAGAAGATAAATGAGTTTTTCTTATTCAGAAATCTAGTATAAGAAATTGTCCACCACATCATAGTTTTGAGTCTCTGGGAAATAGTAGCCGACCTGTCTCATTCCTTGGTAGATGTCACATCCAGGAAGTTGAAAAAATTTACTTTTGGTATTTATAATTGGAAGAAGGAATATTTTCTTTCTTTTTTCCTTGCTCTGCACACAGCCCACTAGTATGACTTTCTGTTCCTTAGCTCAGAGCATCTGTAGATGGAATTACCTAGCTACCCTTACTCTTGTGTAGTAGAAACACCTTTTCAGGCTGGGGACATGGAGGAGATGAACTGGATTCCTCCCTCCTTCTGTTGCCAGGTCTCTCTGCATTAGCACTTTATCTGCTCAGTGTTTCTGGCTGTACTGGGCTTATTTGTGACACTGATATATCAATAAACTGGAACCTTTCCCTCTGTGTGCTTGTCTGATGGTCTTTGTGCCGGGGTCCCAACCTGCAAAGTGGAGGAGTCAGGGCACAGCCGGATTCCTTCGGCTTTCTGCTTTAAGGCCTTCTGAATGCAAGGCTATATGGTTTTCAGCTCAACCACTGTTACTGCTTTGGACAGATTGGTGAATCTCACTGAACCTGGCTTTGTGTCTATGAGACAATTAGAAAAAGTGCTGAATCCACAGTGTAAAGTGCTGGGTAGTCACCAAGCCTTCATCTACAAGAACAGTCTTTTATGTTGAACCTGTCCCTGGATAGCAACAACTCACAATAGCTGTCACTGTTATCCCAACCCAGCTCAACCTTCTACCACCCATATTCTCCTAGCACACTGCCCTCAAAACATCATCTGGGACATGATTTGTGTCTCTGGTAGCAGGGAGGGGACAGGAGTCTTGCTAGACTCTAAGATGAGGTCTTCTTGGGAAGGTTGGGAGCAGGTAGTCACAGCTGCTCTGATTTCAAGATGACAACGGCTGGAGGACTGGAGAGACAGCTTAGTGGTTAAGGGCACTGGCTGCTTCTGCATCAGTTGCAACTGTTTTGTTATTTTAGGAACCCAAGAATTTAGCAGCCACAGTGGCATCAGCAGCTCCGGAAACAGAAATGACATTCTGGCTACAAGATTACTGGTACTATGATGGGCACTAGTCAGTGATAACATGAATGGTAAAGCACATTTAATGTGTTTCACAGAGTGCAGAAAATCTCATATTTAAGGAAACTAAATAAGAAGGGCAAACTGACAGGTACACATGATACAGTGATCACTTGGGCTTCCTAATTCTGACTTTAAGTTTGGAGACTGCTCCTCTTGCCTTCCTAATCATTGCCCACAAGAGAATTTCTCCAGCTTTTGTACCCTGGCCTGTTAGTCAAGAGGAATGGAGTAGGGGCTGGGGACATTTAGTGGAAAAGAACTAGCCTAGCATGTGCGAGGTTCTGGGCTCAATCCCTAGCAAGTAAAATAAATAAGAAAGGGACTAGGAAAACCCAGGAGAAGGCAGGGAGGAGGACGGATGCTCACATGAGTGCAGGTATAAACAAAACAGCTCTAAAGTGATACTGGTCAGAGGTCTTTCCTCACTTACCCAGTTCCCCAGGTTCTCCCATTTGCACTTTGGGCATCCCAGGCTCATCTCTCCGGGTGGAAAGAAATCAAACAAGGACTCAAGTACCTGCTATCCCTGTGACAACAAAAGGAATTTCTTTCCTTCCCCCTTTCTCTTTCCCTGATCCACACATTAATGCTTAGATCTCAGTCCCCAGCTCCAAAGATACTAAGACAAAGGTTCCTATGCACAAAGGGTCCACAAGATTTTGGTAGGGGTGGAAGCACAAATGCATATGTGAGAACACAACTTTACCATAAAGAAGTAAGTTAGGAAAGAGATCTGCAAAACCACAGACAGGTATACTTGTCAAGTAAGGTTTTCTGGCATTAAAGATCCATGATCTACATGAAAAAGTCATACATGTATAAGCAGTACAGGGCAAGAGGAGCCGAGCCTTCCACTTCTATTAAAGTCAGCTGAAATTACATTTATTTTTGGTAGACATAACTTCTCCCAAACCTGTACCAGTTTCTCCCCATCACTGCTCTTTTTACCTTAAACTAAATCTCCAGTCTGTGGTCGGTTACACTCCACTAATGGCTGTCATATGATGCATTCTAGAACAAAAAATTTTCTAGTAGCCACATTAAGGGTTGAGGGTTTTTTTTTTTTACAGAGAAATTTATTATTTTAATAAACATATCCAAAATATGTAAATGTTAATCATTATTTAAAATTTATTTTATGTATATGAGTGTTTTGTCAGCATGTATGAATGTGCACCACAGCATGCAGAGCCACTGGGAAACAGAAAAGAGCAACCACGCCCCTAGAACTGGAGTTACAGAGGTTGTAAGCTGTCACGTGGGTGCTGGAAACCAAACTCAGTCCTCTGTAAGAGCAGCAAGTGCTCATACTGCTGAGTCATCTCTCCAGCCCCAACTGTAATCAGTATTTTTAAAAAGACTTTTTTGTGTTTCTCTCATGCTGACTTTGAAATAAGTATGTAGTTACAGCATAGCTCAATTTAGATTATTCACATCTCAAATGTTCATTGGCTCTCCAGTTCTGTCTACAATGAGTGTATCTGATGCTTCTTCACTAATGAGGATGACGTGGGGACCCACACCTGTAGTCTGTTATTAAGGAGGCTGAGGGAGAAGGAGCACTTGAGCCCACATGTTTGAGACAGCATCAACAAAGAACAAATAACCCATCAGCCTCGGGCACTGTTGTGTTCCTCTAAGTCTTTGTGCCCCACATCAAACCTTTGAAAAGAATTTTGAAGGAGGTGCACAGGAGGGTTCCTATGCTTTATCTCAAGAGCACACATTCCTTTTAGATGTCAAACTTACAGTTCCAAGCTGATCCAAATTGGCTACTTAGGTCAGCTTTTAGCAATCAGATCCACAGTGCCTCACCAACAAATTTCATACTGACAGTCCTGCGATCAGCAGGACACCACTTAGAAGGACTTGAATTATCCCTGATGTGACAGCATCTTCACAAGAACTGGCGAAAAAGCATCCAGTCCTGCTGATATCGCTCCAGGACAGTTGCCATTAGGACTAAAAAGAGCTAAGTATATTTAATGTTATAGTAGTTTGTGCTAGGTTCTCGTCTAGCATCAACAAGAAACATACAGTAGAAAAATACTGAGAAAATTGTACCCAGTAAATAAAACATTTTCACCAACTAGGAAAGGACCACTTTTAAAAAAATGGTTATCTTTGGGAATAGATTTTGAAATTCATAGAATTCAATTCCCTCTTATTGAAGGGAAGTGATTTTCCTGATGACATTCAGCAAATACCTAAGGGTTGTGATGAGCATGCTGCATCCTTTCCACTACCCCCTCTAATATATATGTATGTATGTATGTATGTATGTATGTATGTATGTATGTGTGTGTGTGTAGTTTATAAGTACATATATATTATATATACACATATATGTATACACACATATATGTATAAAATTAGAGGCACTGTGTCCTCTCTAGGATGCTCCTAAAGTACCAGCAGAAGAAACCTCAAAGAGTAGGGTCAGTGCTCCCAGAACTGAGGGGTCGGCTGGTTTAAATATGTCTTGCCTCACAGGAGCTTAGTGCCTGGATTCTCCACCTCCAGTAGTTCTGGGGGCGCGGGGATGCTACCGGTGCGGTCCATATGTAGCGGAGCCCAAGTTGAGCCAGCCCAGCTCCACAGTCGTGGCCCTCTTCCCAGCCCCAAGCTGCACCAAGGAGGTCAGCCCTTAGTGGAAGCCACACCCACGTAGGCAGCCCACAGCGACTGTTGGAGGTCCTGCAGGGAGCTGAATCCAAGAGGCGCACGGAGCGCAGGTTAGTCTCAAAGCCCGGGAACGAGAGCTCCGACTCTCCGCCTCCGGGTGGGCTTGGGAGCTCCGAACGCTCGGCCACTACTCCCGGCCAGGGCTCCACGCGCAGCACCCTCTCGGCCTCGGCAGTTCCCGGGGATGGGGCTCACCCAGCCTGCAGGACTCGGCCTGCGTGACCTACTCCCCGGAGCAGCAGGGCTAGCCAGCCCCGACCGGGACAGACCCCAGACTGTAGTGCAGCCCGGTGACGGTGGCGGTGGCGGTGACGGTGGCGGTGGCGGTGGCAGCGGCCGCGGCAGGCCCGACGCACCCGGAACCGTTTCCGGGGCGGAGGCTTTCTCGCAGCTGACCCGGCGCGGACGGTGACGCGCAGGCCCAGGCGGAAGTGCGGGCGGAGGATCCCGAGCTGGATCCCGAGCCGGGAGCGGGGCTCGGGGCTCGCTGGGGCGGCTGGCTCCCGCGATGGCAAGTCTGTGGCACGGAGGCCTGCTGCGGCTGGGCTCGGGGCTCAGCCTGTCCTGCCTGGCGCTGTCCGTGCTGCTGTTACCGCAGCTGACAGGCGCCGCCAAGGTGAGTCCCGCCCCGCCAGGCTCCTGACAGGAGCTCCGCCCCTGCCTCTGGCCTGGCTGATACCGGGGCTGCCCACTTGCTCCCCACTCCCGGGTTCTCCTAATCCGACAGCCAGAGCCGCTGCTTCACAGCCCCGACCAGCCCTGCCCAGAGCTCAACCCCTGACAGTCCCCGGAGCCGGGTCTGCAACTCCTCCTCCACCTCCTGACATTTCCCTTCCTATCCCCGACAGCACACACCCGGAACTTGAGGAGCTTTCCAGCCCTGGGAGCTTTGAACTTTCCACCCTTAAACTCCGGTGGCCCACTCCGGCCCTTCACCAGCCCGCAGGCCCCAACTCAAATCATGGGAAATCCTCACCTTCATGAAGTCTTCCCTACTAGGGACTAGCTCCTCTCGACTAATCCATGAGCAGATTCCATTGCCATGGTGGGGGCTCGCCTCTCGTGGCAACCACCCCTTCCCAGGAGGACCTACAGAGTTATCTCACCAGCCTGATACTCTCACCTCCAGAAACGAACACACACACACACACACACACACACACACACACACACACACACACACACACACACACACACACACACACACACACACACACCGACCTACCACCCTCCCTCCCTCTTCTGATAAGGGAAGAACCAGCCTAGGAAAGAGGAGAGATTGTGTCCTTTCCCTTTTTGTGTTTCTTAACCATTCTGGTCCCCTCATGTTGTTATCTGGTGTCCCAGAGCTGCCATGGCCCAAGAAACATGTGCTTTCTTCCCAGTGAGCTAACTCATTTTGGGACAAAAATAGGTGTGGTGATGTAAATGACACTGCATTTTTAAAAGAGGAGTTTTATAATATCTTTAAATATTATAAAGGGCTGGGAAAGACAGGTTACAGGAAGGCAGATGTTTTTGGTGAGTTTTTTTTTCAATCTTTCTGATATCACCAGAAATAGGCACAGCAGAAAGTCTCCCAACTTTTGTAATATTGTTGGAACCCTCTGCCTGGATGTCATACATGACCATTTTATGTAGTGTATCATGATATACATAATACATGCATTTGTCTATCTCCCCTTGATAGGATTTGTTCCAGTAAACAGGAGCCACGCCTCTTGTTTTTCTGAGTCGTCCTCATTGAACACAGGGTCTGGCACTGTGGTGGCCAAATACATTTAGGAATTGCCAACAGCTCTGCCAGACATTTCATTGTACGTAGGGACAGTGGACAAGTCTCTCTGGGGAATAATGAGCCACTGCCTTCTCAAATAAACACCCCTTTGCTGAGAAAGCATGTCTTGGCCCTGTCCAGCATTTAATGTCTGCTTTCTCTGCTTGATGAAACTTGTTTTGCTAGGAGTTGTCCTCCTGTTAACTGGGGGGAAGGGGCATTAGCAAGGTTTGGCAAGATTAAAGCTACTTTCCCTTTGGACTACCCTCCTAGCACTGACTGAGTGCCCCTGAATCTTCATCCTGTCTATAGCTAGCGAAGCCCCTTTTATCCATGCTCAATGCCTTTCTCCCAAAAGGAAAAAAGTTAGAAACAATGAAGTTAGTAGAATTCTGGCTTCCCCCCACTTTTGTTGCATGCAGATTGAATTGGCCTTGTGTGTGCTGTATATGCCTTAGCACTGAGCCACATCCACCCTCAGCCTGGAATTATGGTGTGCTTGTAAATAATTTTTATTTTAATTCTCCCCAGTCCTTTTGTATCAGCATTTCTCTTCGTGTCTTTCTAGTGGCAGGTAGATGACAACACAATTTGGTTGTCATGGGATTCATAAATGTGTTGAATAAAACACACACCAGGTCTTGTGGGCTTTAAGGATCTTTATGATGGTTTTAGAATACCTGACAGGATACTTGTCGAAGTGTATTGTGCAGATGTTTTTTTTTAAATATTGATGATACACTATAAACAAGTTATGCTTTCATTTTCGTTACAGAATTTTGAAGACGTGAGGTGTAAGTGTATCTGCCCTCCCTATAAAGAGAACCCCGGGCATATTTATAATAAGAACATATCCCAGAAAGATTGGTAAGTATTATGGGTCAAGAAATCACCTGTCACGTTTCTATCTGTGGTTTTTACTGTTAACTCAGAATATTCATACATTGTTTCATTTAGTTTTTACGCAAAAATGTCAAGTTCTATTTCTTTAAAATGAGACTAGGGTCCTGAGTGCATGATACAAAACTACAGGAATACTGTAGCCCAGACAGGAAGCTCTAGGCTAGGAGGTTTCATATGGAGATGGGACTGAGTTTATTGTGCCTAAACTACCAATAGCTACTGTCTTGTGCCCTCTTAAACTTACTCTTACTCTTACTTCTCAGTGAAAGGTAAGTTGAGACTTTTTAAGCACTTTAAAAATTTTGTATGTGTTCAGGCACACATGTGTGAGTGTCTGTGGAGACCAGAAGAGGGTATTGAATTCCCTGGAGCTGGTGTTACAGGTGTTTGTAAGATGACAAACTTGGGTGCTGGCAAATGAACTCCAGTCCTCTACGACAGTAGCCAGCACTCTTAACTACCAAGCCCTCTCTCCAGCTGCTGGTTTATAGTTTTTACAACTCATACAATTTTTTTTTTTTTGCTGGGAGTAGGGGGTTGTTTTGGTCTGGGATTTGCTTTTTGTTTGTTTGTTTGTTTGTTTTGAGGCAGGGTTTTACTGTATAGCCCAGATCAGCCTGGCACCTGTTTTGACAGCAGGCTGGCCTCAAGCTCTTGATCGTCTTGTCTCTACTTCCCCGGCCACATTTTGTAAGTTTTGATGGCATAGTGTGAAATATTGGAGGCTATATTTAAAAGTTTCAGAGATTCAGGAATGAATGAGAATGAAGTGTGTGTCAGTATTTCTCCTTTGGTATGTGTCAGTGGGTTCGGAAAATGTTGAGAGATCCTTCAGCCCTTAGGCAGTCAGGCAGGCCTGTAATGTCTGGAATCCTGATGGACTAGTTGACTACCAGCAACTTCTCAGGTTATCCCAGTGGACCTTAAAAATGGCAGATTTTCTGTATGTGCCTTGAAACAGGAAGCAGCCAAGTTATACAGCAGGATGGACGTCCTTCCTCGCTCCAAATAATACGTGCTTTGGTGTGTGCCTGATTTTGAAGCTCTGTAGTCAGCAGCAATCTGAAAGCAAGATTAAATTTGTCTGTCATGTTTCTAAGATGACTTTGAGCACACTTAATTTCTCTGGTGCCATTGTTTATTCTTCCCACAATATGCATTTAGGTTCAGTCTGTTTAGTATGTTCTTGTGATCCTGTGAATGTCTGTGTTCCACTTAAAGAGATTTTTTATGTTACAAAGTGATTGGGATTGGTTTTTGTTTTGTTTTTTTGTTTTTTTGTTTTGTTTTTTTGTTTTTTTGAGACAGGGTTTCTTTGTGTAACAGCCCTGGCTGTCCTGGAACTTGATTTGTAGACCAGGCTGGCCTGGAACTCACAGAGATCTGCCTGCCTCTGCCTCTCAAGTGCTGGGAATAAAGTAATTTACCACCATGCCAGGCTATTGATTGGGGTGTATTTTTAATAGACTTTGTACCAGCAGATTATTTTATATAATACATACAAGCTAAAATTCTTTTTGTACTGGAAATAATATCCAAGGCCTTGTAAGTTCTGGACAGTGTCCCCAACCCTCAAATACATCTTAAAGTTACTTCTATAATTTCCCCAAAGCTGTTTAATGTGTGTATAGTCAGTTTGTTTTCTTATCGGTAACAGATGTGATGTTTATTAATGGAGTGGCAACTACTTTTCAAGTGTTTAACACTAATTTTTTGTTGTTAACTTTTTGTTATTCTATGATGAGACAGGGCCATGTCTTCATCCCTGGTTATAAATTAAAATTAGGAGCTTTAAAAATGAGTAGTTGAGGAGTTGGAGAGATGTCTCAGCAGTTAAGAGCACTGGCTGCTCTTCCAGAGGACCTTAGTTCAATTCCCAGCACCTATGTGGAGGCTCACAGCTGTCTGTAACTCCAGTTCTAGGGTATACAACACCCTCATACAGGCATATATGCAGGCAAAACACCAGTGCACATGAAACAAAAATAATTTTATTTTTTTTAATTAAAATTAATTAAAATTAATTTTAATTTTAAAAAGAAATAGTTGAAAACAAGACTTACTAGGATTTTTCCTTCCATCTCCTCTACTTTGCCTTGCTTGTCTTTTGCTGATATATGTTCCCAATTGACAGTGCACATTTATTTAACTTGTTTGGAAAGACAGGCAAGTTATTGTCTATCAAGATGCTATGGCTCTCTGAGGACCCGGGTATCTGTGAGTCCCTAAATACACTTTAACATTCTGTTCTCTAGGCCTCTTGTTTTGTCCAGTTCTTAGCTTTAATTCTTCATTGACTTGGAATAGTTGATTAAAAACAAGGAAAGCTAAGAGCAGTACTCTGGTTTGTCTTTGGGATGGAGTTCAAAGCTGGTCCTTCCTTTGAGCACTAGGTGGGGGTGTTGCGTAGTTGCTGGAGTAGTTGAGCCACATGTTGGGGCTAGCTCTGTTTATTATGGGTTAGTCAGAAACAACCTTCCTGCTGCTTCAGCCCTACACAGCCTTTTCTTCTCCCTCCCTCTCTTCTCTCCTCTCTTTGCCTGCCTTTCTTCTCCCTCCCTCCCTTTTTTGGAACAGGGTCTCCACTTGTAACCTAGGCTTGCCTGGAACTGAATCATCTTGCCTCCCAAGAGCGGGGAGTATAGGTATATTCCACTATGTCCAGCTTTTATTTATTTTTTTAAATTATTTTATTTTTATTTTATGTGCATTGGTGTTTTACCATGGGTGTTGGGTGCCCTGGAACTGGAATTACAGATGATACCTGGATTTTTAAAATATCACTTAAACCATTTGAGTTTTGTTTCTAGCGCTATAGTTCAGAGCCACAGAACATGAAAAGGTGCATTTTGGTATGTCAAAGCAGGAATCATCTCAACACTGAGTGCCCTCAAGAAGGATGGCTGATAGAATCTGTATAGCATTCTCGAGGCAGTCAGAGATGATTAGTGAAGACATACCAAAACGGAAGCAAGTGCTTGCCGACAAGCATGAGGGCACACCTCACATACACAGTGGCAAAGTGGAAAGTTATCATTTCTTAGAAATAACAGATTCTTAGAAAAGATATTTTGGTAGCATTTTAAAAATAAATCATCTCTTTTTTGTATGCTTCATTTTCATTAAGAATACTTTAAAATTTAATTTTAATTTATATTTATATAAAATGTGCTTATGTATACCACATGCATTCAGGTGCCCTTGGAGGTCAAAGGGCATCAGATTTCCTAAAACTAGAGTTATAGGTGGTTGTGAGCTGCCTTATAGCAATTCTGGGAACCAAACCCAGGTCTTCTGTAAGAACATTAAGTGCTTTTAACTGTTGAGTCATCTCTCAGCCCTTGGCTGTCCTGTAACTCACTCTGTAGACCAGGCTGACCTGGAATCCACCTATCTCTGCCTCTCAAGTGCTGGGATTGAAAACATATGCCAGCGTGACTGGCCCAAGAATGTAATTATTTCTCACTGTGACTTTAGGGTTCTACCCTTCAGCATTTGCCCTTCAGTTAAATGTAATAAGCCATTCATATGCTATATTGTGACAATTAAAAATAATGTTAATTGGGAGCACATACCTTTAATTCCAGCACTCAGGAGGGAGACTGGTTTGTCTTGCAAAAACCAAAGTAATAATGATGATGGCCTAGTGGGTAAGAATGCTTGCTGTGTATGATGGCCTGAGTTGGAATTTCCAGTACCCACATAAGAAAGCCAAGTGTGGCCATCTGTGCCTGTCACCCCAGGAGTACAAGGAGCCAAGGCAGGGGGACCTCTGGGGCTTGCTGGCTGCCAGCCTAGCTCCAGTTTCAGGCAGAGACCTTGTCTCAGGGGACACAGTGAAGAGTGATAGAGCAGGACATTCAATATTCCCCTCTGGCCTTTGCATGTGTGTACCTGCACACATGCATGTATACCACACTTTTTCTCACACACAAATAAAAATAAAGATGTGATTAATTCACAGAAGATAATATTTAAACAATGCCTTTTGTCACTTTAAAGCATTTAAAAGTTTTGCCTGGAAATTGGGCAAGTCTAAATATGACTTGTTTTAGCAAGTAGTTTTTTTGTTTTGTTTTGTTTTTATACAACTTGGGATTTTCTAGGGCATCTGAGACTGTCAGTAATAGCAACTTGAACACAGACAGCCATTTCATTTTGGCTTCTTACAGTGTCTTTGGCTTCTTACACTGTTAAATCTTACCAAAATGCTAACAGAGAGAGGAAATTATTTTACTTTGATTTATTGATTATTCATTCCTCATATTATTTCTTTGGGTAAGCTCAATGATCTGGGTTTCAGGAAGAGTTTTGATCAGAGACAGGAAAATACGAAGCCAGGCTTCTGCAATATTTTACCCTTGTTTTTTCAGTGATTGCCTTCATGTTGTGGAGCCCATGCCTGTGCGGGGGCCTGATGTGGAAGCATACTGTCTACGCTGTGAATGCAAATACGAAGAAAGAAGCTCAGTCACAATCAAGGTGAAATATGAACATATGCACAGGCATGCATGCATGCACAGATACACATGCTCTCCAGAAAAGGCAGAAACATTTGAACTTTCCTATAAGTAATAATGGACCTGCTCTTGCTTTCTGGACCAGTTAGGATATGTTAAACCGACAAGTGAAATGGCTCTAAAATGTGAAACATTTAATTAGCATGTTCTGGAAATATATCGTAGTTTCTCTCTGGATCAAGTATGCTAAAGGCCAAGTCCTCTTTCCCCCTGCCCTCACAACCCTTTGACTAAATTATGCATTTAGTTATTACTATAGGCATGTAACTTCAGGTCTTCAGTTCCTGAAATGAGGGGTGGAAAACTCACCACCATTGGGTCACTGATGAGCTCAATTATTTTATTATGGTGGCAAATGGTTGTTCTCAGATTTGTTTGTCTTGAGATAGATTGTGCTTCCTATTCATTTCCTAAAAATGAAACAAAAAAGGCTTCATAATTCCCATAACTCAGGAGGCAGAAGCAGGTAGATTTCTGTGAGTTTGAGGCCAGCCTTGTCTACATAATGAGTTTCAGGACAGACAGTGCTGTGTAGAAAGATCCTATCTCGAGAAAAAAAGAAAAGAAAAGGAAAGGAAAAGGCCTCCTAGTGAATGCAGGGCATCAGCCCTGAATCACGAGAGTTTCAGTAGGGTTCAACCCTGTAGGGAAATCTCACCATGTCTTAGGTTTTTGATGTTGTTCTTTTCTTCTCTCTTCTTTCCCTGCCCTTCCTCTTTCCATCAGTTTTTTAAAAGATTTATTGGTTTTATTTTATGCACAAGAATGTTTTGCTTGCATGTGTACCTGTGAATCACATACATGCCTGACACCTGCAGAGGTCAGAAGAGGGCATCAGATCTTCTGGAACTGGAGTTATGGATGGTTATCAGTCACCATTTGGGTGCTGGAAATTGCTGGGTCCTCTGTAGAGAGTAACAAATGCTCTAAATTTCTGAGCCATCCCTCAAGCCCCCCAAATTGCTATTATTTTATGATTTTGTGTGTATGGATTTATGGATCTTTGTACCACTTGCATGCCTGGTGCTCATGGAGGTCAGAAGAGAGTATCAGACCCCAGGGATTGGAGTTACAGACAGTTATGAGTCTCCATGTGGGTGCTGGGAACTGAACCTGCATCCTCCAGAAGCAGCCAGTGCTAACTGCTGGACCATCTCTCTACCCACCTCTTTCCTTTGTGTGGAGCCCAAGGCCTCAGGCCTAACAAGGCAGTGTTTGACCCTTTTTAATAAACTTTTAAATGTAGAATTTATACACCCTAAAATCCTCTCACTTTTAAGTATATAACTTAGTAAATGAAAACATCCATCAGATTTTAAAACATTTCTGTCGCTGATCCCAAATGGTCTCTATTTAACTTTCTTAATATTTCATGTAATTAAAGTCATAGTGGTCCTCTGTGACTTCTTATTTTGTCTAAATTGTAGTATGCATCAGGACTTCATTTCATGTTATTATTAAGTAGTATTCCATTATATGACTGTTTTCATTTCATGAATATTTAGATTATTTTCATATTTATATTATGAATAATACTGTCACGAATGTCTTTGTAGGGATATATGTTTGTTTTTCTCTTGGAAAAATTCCTTAGAGTGGTAAATTTAGAAAGCCAGACAGTTTTTCAAAGTGGTTGCACCATTTTGCCAGCAGTGTGTGAGGGTTCCACCTGTCCATGCCTTTGCCAGCTGTTGGTGTTTTCTGTGTTATTACAGCCAGCTGAGTATGCTGTACCTTTGGCAGCACACTATTTAATATCCCAGAAAAAAAATCACTGTCCTGGCTGTGCAATGGTGGTACATGCCTTTAATCCCACCACTCGGGAGACAGAGGAAGGCGGATCTCTGTGAGTTAGAGGCCAGCATGGTCTACAGAGCTACACAGAGAAACCCTGTGTCAAATAATAATAATAATAATAATAATAATAATAATAATAATGTCCTAACAAGTGCTTTTGCTGATCTACATTGATCTGAAGGAGCAATCTGTTGAAATCCACCTGATTCACAGTTTCAGCTAGGATTCCTTTAGGCTGTTTTGGCAGTGATACTGCTGGATGTAGGCTGCTGTTTTCAGCTGAAGAAAGAAAACAGCTGTGCAGGCCACGGTGGTGAATGATGAGCAGCCGGTGGGGACCCACAGAAAGATCCAGAGGCAAAGCTTTGTTCCCTCTTCTCCTGCTTTGGTGGATTCGGTTTGCCTCTTCTGTTGGACTCTGGTTGGTACACAAATCCTGCGCACTGAGTCTTCACAGTAATGTTTCCGTTACCAAACAAACTGATTCCTTGGTTTTCTTTTTCCCTTAGGTTACCATTATAATTTATCTCTCTATTTTGGGCCTTCTACTTCTGTACATGGTTTATCTTACCTTAGTTGAGCCAATCCTGAAGCGGCGCCTCTTTGGACACTCACAGCTGTTGCAGAGTGATGATGATGTTGGGGTAAGTTCTGGCACTGCTGTTCTGCTCATCACCAATCTCTGCCCTCATCTGGTATTAGTGGAAATGGTCATAAGTAGATGTTTTCATGTTAGTGCAGGTCTTCACTGAGGTGCTAAAATGAGTTCTAACTTTAGTGTTATCTCTGTGAAGAAATTGTTCTAGCATATATACATGCAGCCCATGAAGCGTAACTGCATAGCACCTCCTGCCCAGCCTTTCAAGTGCTGGTATTACAGGTATCTACAGGCATACAGCTCTATACCTAGCTTACTAAAACACCTAGATATTTTTTAAAAATCCTAGGGGGAGACTTGGGGAGATAGCTCTGTAGATAATGTATTTGGTGTGCAAGCATAAAGACCTGAGTTTGAATCTCAGAACCCTTGTAAAAGCTGGTTGCAATAGCACATATCTGTAAACCCAGTCAGTGTTCCTATGACAAGATGGGAGGCAGAGAAGGAGAATCTTCAGAAACTCATGGACCACTAGCTTGGTGTTTGCAGCAGTGAACAACAAAGAAAAGTGTAGACAGATGTTTCTCTCCTGCCCTCCATTTCCCAAATTACCACACAAAGGCTTTTATTAATTGTAAATGCTCAGCCATTAGCTCAGGTTTAGTTAACCCATATTCCTTATTTACACTCTGCCACATGCCTTTATTAGCATGGCCATTCATCTTCTGTTCTATGTCTGGCTGGTGTCTCCTAACCCCACCCTTTTCCTTCCCATCATCCTTAGTTTGGTACCACCTATTCTTCCTGACTGTCTACTGGCCAATCAGCATTTTTTTTTTCCCCGAGACAGGGTTTCTCTGTGGCTTTGGAGGCTGTCCTGGAACTAGCTCTTGTAGACCAGGCTGGTCTTGAACTCACAGAGATCCACCTGCCTCTGCCTCCCAAGTGCTGGGATTAAAGGCATGGACCACCAACACCTGGCCCAATCAGCATCTTATTAAACCAATTCGAGTGACAAGGCTTTACAGTGTACAAGAGGATTATTCCACAGCAGGAAAGATCCTGCCTCAAACAAAATGGACACCTGAAGTTGTTCTCTGACCTCCACCCACGTGCCTTGGCATACCCATGGATCTGCACTCCCACACACAAATACATGCACATACACATCATACATTTACAAAACAAACATTTTAACTAAGAATAAATAATTCCAGGAGTAGATTGGTAGGCTGAGAGAAAGATAAGTCTGGGATCTGATATAATAAAATATATTAAAATTTAAAAACAAAAGAGGCACTGGCAGGCTGGATTTGGTGGTGCATGCCTGTGATCCCAAGATTTAGGAGGTAGGAACATGATTAGGAGTTAAAGATCATTCTTGATCACATAGTGAGTTCAGTGACAGTCTAGGCTACTTGAGAACCCATCTCAAATACAAAATAAATTAAAACAAAAACCAAAAATACTGAAGGGAGAGAGAGAGAGAGAGAGAGAGAGAGAGAGAGAGAGAGAGAGAGAGATAGTGGTTAAGAATGAATATTGCTCTTGCAGAGTATCTGGGTTTCATTTCCAGCACCCACACCAAATAGCTCACAACTACCTGTAATTCTAGCTCCAGGGGGTTCTAATGCTTCTGGCCTCCCGTCTTTGCAGGCATGTGCACATACATACACATAATTAAAAATAATCTTAAACAAAATACACACATAAAGCAGACATAGTAGGATTAATGCCAGAGAGAACTTGTATGTGGGAAGCAGTAGAGTCTCAAATACTATTTCCTATTTATATATTTTCAACCCTGACTCTGTAGATACTAGGATTAAATTATCCTTTGTTGTGGAGAAACCTTGCCTTCAAGAAACCTGGCAGGGGAACAAAATCACCACCAGTTGAGAACTACTGACATAAAATGTATATCAAAGGCCTCACAGTGTTTCCATTCCTAGCATGAAAGTTTATGCTGACTTTACATACATCCTTACAGCATTAATTAGCTGAATCAATGTTAATGTAAAACATGTAGAATGTAAATTTGTGCAAAAATGTGTAGATATAAACATGGGGGGGGGTAACACTCAGTGATGGGCTCATATGCTTTGTAACCACTTTGTTCAAGGGTTATTAATTCCAACGGTAACCATTGGAGAACATTGTCACTAAGAGTCCCACCTGACTCTGATATTTGTCAAATGGATTCTAGGCAGAGAAATGTTTTCCAACCAAAGCTGTGAATTTAACTGTACAAATAGAAGTTAATCAGTTCATATGAACAGCTTAGCTAACATGGGAGTTCTTTAGTATGTACTTTTTAAAGGTTAATTTTTAAGGCATTTAAATTTTTCCCATTTTTAAAATTCTGTTTTAAGGCAGATAAAAGTTAGTACAATTAGTCAAGAGGTTCACTTCAAACAATGGTAGTATTTATCCTGTCATATATCTGGGACACATCATCACTATTATCTAAACATTCCACTAAAGCATGCTTTGTATTCATTGTAATTTTAATCAGGTGTAAAAAGAACAAACATATGAAAGTGGAAATCTCTATTTGCATTCTCCCCGTGTCTGTGAGCAGCTAGTCCAATCTTGTTCTGTAGGTGGATTGCAGACCAAAAGGATTAACTGGTTTGTTTAGTCATTTGATTTTGTTCCTTAGAAGTTTTTTCTTTCCCTTGCCTTGAGGAGTAGATGACAGGACTGTGTAACTGAGAGGGTCTCTGATAAAGTACTTCCTTCTTGCTAGTATTGTTTATGTCCAAATAAATCAATGGTAATAATATTTTATATACAAAATTACTGATGTACCTTTTCCCCATAGTGATCTACCCCAAACAGTTTGATGTATTGGGATGACAGGACACCAACTTAGAGTTAGGCACACAAAGTGTTAATGTCTGTGCTAACTTATTAAATGACCTTGTGCTCATTTATTTCCTTATTGGAAATCAAGTAATGCTACAACTTTAGCCTTCTACTTTTTTTTTAATGTTTTTCCTCTCTTACCCCCAACCCCACCCCAATCTCTCTCTGCCTTTCAATAGGGTCTTGCTTGTAGCCCTGGCTGACCTAGAACTTGCTGTGTATACCAGGCTGGCCTCAAGCCTGAAACAGTCCTCCAAGCGCTAGGAGTATAGGTGTACACCACCATGCCCAGCTAGCCTCCCTTTTTCTTCACCTTTCTTTCTGTATCTGTGGAACATCTTAGACTTCATAAGAGATTTGCAAAAGACATTGCCCAGGTTAAACAAAAGTAGAGGGCATTTTGATAAAGAAGACAAGGATCTCTCTCTCTCTCTCTCTCTCTCTCTCTCTCTCTCTCTCTCTCTTGATCTCACTCGCTCTCTCTTTTTTTTTTTCTGAGACAGGGTTTCTCTGTGGCTTTGGAGGCTGGCCTGGAACTAGCTCTTGTAGACCAGGCTGGTCTCGAACTCACAGAGATCCACCTGCCTCTGCCTCCTGAGTGCTGGAATTAAAGGTGTGCGCCACCAACGCCTGGCTGAAGACAAGGATCTCTTATAGAAAGTCTTTGAGGTGGCTCAGGAGTTAAGAGCACCACTCTTGCAAAGGACCGGAGTACAGTTCCCAGTACCCATGTCCAGTGACTCATACTTGTTACTCCAGCTCTAGGAGGTCTGACACCCTCTTCTGGCCTCTGTGGACTCCTGCACTCATGTGCACACACCTACATGCATACACATAATTACAAACAGAGTAAAGTAAAAAGTAAAACAAACAAGAAGCTTCTTAGAGGTCCAGAAAGACGGCTCAGTAGGGAAAGAAAACTACAGGAGCAAGCCCAGCAGCCTGAGTGTAGCTCCTGGAACTCAGCTATTGATGACAGAGAAAACGGACTCAACAAAGTTGTTCTTTGACACACAACTACACACACACAATAATAAATAAATATTTTTAAATTTAAAGAAACAGGGTCTGGAGAGATGGCTCAGCAGTGAAGAACACTAGTTGCTTTTTCGAAGGACATGGGTTCTATTCTCAGTACCCACATGATGGCTTACAACCCTCTTTAACTCCAGACCCAGGAGATCTGACACCCTTTTCTGCCCTAAATAGGCACTAGGTGTGAACATGGTGTATAGACATATATGCAGGAAAAAACACCCACATATAACAAATAAAGATTGTGCGTAGCTTTCCATGGTGTGTCCACTCCTGCCAGCTACCTACATGCAGCAGAACAATATTATTTATCTCCTGTCAGCAAGCCTAGTTTAAGACGCCTGGCCTGTGTTGGAACATCTAGAAACTTTGCTGACATGGGGTTGAAGAAAAACTCAGGGAAAAGGCAAAATAAAAACAGTAAATTACAATTGAAGCTGTTTGTCATGTGGGCAGCTGTGTTGACATCTCATCCATGGGTAGATTAGTGGGGCGGTTTCCTGTGTAATGACTACAAACATCCATTTGAATCAGTTTATTGTGACAGGAGAATCTGGCTTTGTATGAAAACCAGGGTAACCTTCATTGACTTCTTTCCTAAGATAGCAATTAACATTGAAGTCGTGGAGCACTCTGCAATGAAGGTTGTAAGTTTTTGTAGATTAGACATGCTGAAGTAAGCCAGTCCTCACTCTCCTTGATAAGAGAAGGTACTAAAGCACATGAGCTCTGTCGAACTGCAGAGTGGGGAAGAGAGAAGCCAGAAAGTTTTGGAAAACAGTCCATCAGTGCACATTGAAAGCTCAGAGATACATGAAGACCAATCAAGATGTGGCCCTGAGAACACCTGGCTGCTCTATTGGCCCTTGGCTGGCATGCCATCAGTTCTGATATAATGGGAATCGGGAAATGGAAAGACAGAGCTCTCCTCTGCCACAGATGAGCTATTAAGTATTGATCAATACAGAGGAAAATCCCACATTATTAATATCTGTCATGGAGATAGTAATGTGAAAACAGGTTTTCTTCCTTCCTTCCTTCCTTCCTTCCTTCCTTCCTTCTTTCTTCCTCCTTCCTTCCTTCCTTCCTTCCTTCCTTCCTTCCTTCCTTCCTTCCTTCCTAAAGGGGTCCTACAAGTCACAGCTTTTGAGTTTTTATTATTACTATTTTTAAGATTTTTTTTATGTGCATTTGGGTTTTGCCTGTATGTATGTCTGTGTGAGGATGCCAGATCCCCTGGAACTGGAGCTACAGACACTTATGAACTGCCATATGGGTGCTGGGAATTGAGCCCAGGTCTTTTAGAAGAGCAACCAGTGCTCTTAACCGCTGTGCCATCTCTCCACCCCTGAAAACAGGCTTCCTTAATGGAGGTGTAGGTGGTGTGTGCCTGAAGTGCTAGTCTTGGGAGTGGGAAGTTGGAGGACCACTAGGTTGAGGTTAGTCTGGACAATATAGTTTTCCAAGCTAGCCTGGATGACATGGTAAGACCATAGCACAAGAAGTGACTAAAAATTTTTAGAGATTTTTAAAGTTTTATGTGGCTGTGTATACACAGTTTTGCAGGTGTCTTGGGAGGCCAGTATAAGGTGTCAGGTCCCTTGGAGCTGGACTTACAGGCAATTGTGAGCTGCCTTAACATGGGTGCTGGAAACAGGTCCTTTGGAGGAGCAGCAGGCATTCTTAATTACTAAACCATTACTCTAGTCCCTTTAAAAATTTTAATTGCATTAAAGTAACTAGTTTGTTTATTTGGGGGGCATGGGTGAGAGGGTGGGCACATGCATGCCTCAGGGCATGTGGAGGTCAGAGGACAACTTGCAGGAGTTAGTTCTTTCTTTTCACCATGTGGGCCCCAGGATCAAACTCAGGTCAGGCTTGGTGTCAAGTGCCTTCAGCTGCTGAGCCGTTTCACTGGCTCAAGAAAATAGACTTTATCCTCCCACTAACCAGGAAGGACTTCTCTAACGAAAATGACCCTCATCCTTTTCTTGGTTTCTGCTCCTTAAAGAAGATGCCTTTGAAAATGGTGACCTATTGGTGTGTTTCTCACATACCCCTTGTTGTTCCTGTCTCTGGAATCTTCTGCTTTGGTATCTGAGTTTGTCCTGTTTCTGACTGAAGGGCTAGAATCTCCTGTCCTAGTCTGGCTCACAGGCTCTTTGTTCTGTGTGTGTTCTATGCTGTTCCTGCATCTCTAACACCTTCCACTGAACTTTCAGGATCACCAGCCTTTTGCCAACGCCCATGATGTGCTGGCCCGCTCCCGCAGCAGAGCCAACGTTCTAAACAAGGTGGAGTATGCACAGCAGCGCTGGAAGCTTCAGGTTCAGGAACAGCGGAAGTCTGTCTTCGACCGACATGTTGTCCTCAGCTAACTGGGAATCAGAATCAAGGTGACTAGAAAAAACACGACAGACAACTGGAAAGAATTGACTGGGTGTCAGTGGGTTTTAATGCCTGTTGTTTTTACAAACCCTTACTGGATGGAGGCAGGCTCAAAGTTGGAAGCAGACCCACATGCTTAGTATTTTTTCTTGTTAATGTATTAATAGAGACATTTTTAAAGCACACAGTTCCAAGTCAGCCAGTAAACCTTTTCCTACTTGTGACTTTTACTAATAAAATTAAGCTGCCTGTGAGTTATCGTCAAGTCCTGTGCCTGGAACAAGCTCTCTTTCTCACCACACAGCAACTTGGTTATCAAGATAATTTCCAGGTGTGCTTTTGCCTCTGTTTTTCTGTGGCGGGAGAAGGAAGGGAAGCCTTGGGAGTGCTTGACATAGTTTCTCTCAAGTCTCTTTACTAGACAGACTTGTAAATACACCAGACCTTCTATTTCACTGTTAGTATTTCCAGTGTGGCCAGCTCATCAGTGTGCTAGCCTCCACACATGACTTTTGCACTGACTACATCACTAAGATTCTGGTTGGCTTGTGGCTGTGTTTCTTGGTAAGCTGGATTTAAAATGCCTGGTGGCTCTCCACAAAATGCAGACTTGTTTCGTGCGATGTGATGTCTGATGCAACACATCCAAGAACAAACTGGCCGTTTGCTAGTTTACTCTAATAACTAAACACAGTGTGTGTGGTCTTCCTCATCTTCTTCTAGTATCTCTAAGGACTTGAACATTTAGAATAAAGACATTTTCTCTTAAGCCCAAGCCTCCCTGGATGAATGGCATACACATACTGGTCAGCATTTCCTGTCGTGCTGAGAGGCAGCTATTTGAACTAATGTGGGCAGCTTTGAACTAGGACTGGAGTTCGGATTGCCTCTCTCTCAGAAGTCTAACAGTTATTGGATAACTGGCTTTTTTCTTCCTACATCCTCTTTGGAATGTAACAATAAAATAATTTTCAAAACCCCTATAAGTGTGTCTGCTCTCTAGCCTTCTGTCTTTCCTCTTGTGCTGTGTGATAAGCATGATGACACAGAGACCTTTGGTACCAAGTTGTTTGAAAACATGTTATGCAACCTAATCCTAAAACACTGACCCTGTTGTATGGTGTACGGGGGCAAAGAGAATGATGATGCATTCCTGGGTATACAAGTAGTCAGTTGAGAGGCTTTACATTCATAAACCAGGCATGGTACTGAAAGCCCATAATCCTAGCACTTGGGAGATTGACACAAGTGGGTTGATTGGAATTCAGTCATCCTGGACTGTGATGAGACACATACATGCACACACACACACACACATACATGCACACGCGCACACACACACACACGTGTGTGTGTGTGTGTGCGCGTGTGTATGAAAAACAAGATTTATATAATTCATAAAGGAGTGCTGATTCTGTGAAGTTCTTGGCAAAATCATATTACAGATATATTAAATTCATATTAACATATTATTACATTAAATTCTTTTTTTTTTTTTTTTTTGGTTTTTCGAGACAGGGTTTATCTGTGTAGCTTTGAAGCCTATCCTGGCACTCGCTCCGGAGACCAGGCTGACCTCGAACTCACAGAGATCCGCCTGCCTCTGCCTCCCGAGTGCTGGGATTAAAGGTGTGCGCCACCAACGTCCGGCTACATTAAATTCTTAAGGATGAGAAATAAATCTCGGGCTGGGGAGATAGCTCAGTGAGTAAAAATGCTTGCTACATAACCCAACAGTTCTAATTCAAATCTCCAGGACCCAAATAAAAAGCTGTATGCAGTAGTGTGAATGGCCAGCTATTCCTGCTTATAAATTCTGTCTCAAACAAGGTGGAAAGGTAAGGACTGAGACCACAGGTTTTCCTACAATCTCCACATGCATGTGGACCTGAACACACATGAAAGAAAGAAAACTGGGAATAAAGGGAACTTCACCAACCAGATAAAGAATTACTAACTGGATATAGTGGCTTTTACTGTAAGCCCAGCATTTGGGAACCTGAAACTGGATAATTGCCTACAGAATGTGACTAGTATCTCAAGGGGAAAAAAACTTCAAAAATTTATAGCTAATATATTGACTGATGAGAAGGTAAAAACCTTCCTCCGAGATCAAGGAGACAAGGATGTCCTCTGGTGATACCTTTTCACATCACCCTAGAAGTCCTAGCTCACGCAATAAAGCAAGAGATATACAGAGTGAGAGCAGAAAGCGGCACTGTTTGGAGATGACACTGCCTTCTAAGTAGAAAACCAAACACAACAAAACCCTCTGGAAATAATAAGTGATTTCAGCAAGGTTTCAAGATTACAGTATGCAAAAGTCAGGTGCTTTCCTTCGTACAAGCAATGAATGAGTAGGATAGAATTTGAAATTTAAAAGTACAGCTGGGTCAGGGAGATGACTCAGCAAGTAAATGTGTTTGCTACCAAGCCTGATGTCCTGAGAATCCCTGGGACCCACTTGGTAAAAGACTGAACCAACTCCTACAAGTTGTCCTCTGAACTCACAAAGTGAACACATGAAGGGACCAGCTCCCCTTTCGGCAGCCATAATGGCCGAACATGCGCTCTATGACCTTGTCTTAGTCACTAGAGGTTAGGTGCCTGCCTCGTGACAAGGAACCAATCAGAAGTTAGCTGGTGGTGCTATGCTTTACAACCCTGGGTGTACTTTACCAACAAGCACACAGCAATGACGCAGAGCATAGCAACCACCCTGGGAGGGCCTATGGGCCATAACAACCAGTTGGCCAATCAACACAGGGCAAGCCCTCCAAGCCTGGAGGCACACCAATCCTGAGCCTGTGCGTACCCCTAGACACTCCCCTTACGTTACCCTACAAGATCACTCGGCAGCCGGTTCAAGGGTAGCCATCCGCTATGGCAGGTGGGTGAAAGACCCCTGCTAACATGGGGTTAGCTCGCTAAACAATAAAGCCTCATGCAGTTTGCATCAAGCTCTCGAATCTGCCTGGTGATTGGGGTGACCTCGGTCCTGGGCTGGGACCCCAGATACCTGAGTTTTTCCGGGGGTCTAACAAAAGCAAACCCTCACCTTGCTTCTTTGCAGTTAAACTAATCATCTTTAGCCAGGACCAGAAGGAACACTGCATTCCTTCAGGGAAACCCCAGGGGCCCTGGAGTGATAGCCACAGCTGCCAGAGAAAATGAACTCCGCCCACGTGTGGCTCTTCCCAGTGGGATGAGTTTCCTTGCAGGTGGGTCACCTAATGCCAGGAAAACAAACCTTGAATGATGGGAGAACTAGTCAACCTGCCTTTGAAGAGTCCTGGGGCAATACAGAGGCCAAAGGCTGAGAACTGCTTTTACCTCAAACTGGGGTGAGATCTTGTTAAGTGTCTTTACAGCAAGTTGCTATTCTGGGCATTGATATTGAAGAAAACTTAGCTGGAAAACTGAATCTAGAGGAAGATAGATCCAGATTTGGTTCCTAAATCTGTGTGCAAAGCTGAGAAGGTCTCATAGAAAATCATAGGCTTTCATTTAGCCCAGGCTGCCCTCAAACTCAACACATAGCTGAGGATAGTGGGAAACTTCTGATCTTCTTGCCAATGCTTCTCAAGTGTTGGGGTCACAGGAGTGTGTTGTTATGCCCAGTTTTATCTGGTGCTGAGGCTCAAACTAGGGCTTCTTATATACTAGGCAAGTACTTCACTAATTGAGCCACACCCCCAGTCCAAGAATAGAGTTTTTTTAATGACGAAAAGAATGTCAACACAAGTCTCCTGGAATACACAGAAAAGTAGATGTGCATTTGCAAAGCATGGATTAATGGAACTATCAAATGTTTTAAAATGTTATGTTGGGCTGGACATGATGGTGCACAACTTTAATCCCAGTACTTGATAAGCAGAAGCAGGTTGATCTCCATGAATTTGAGGACAACCCTGTCTATGTAGTGAATTCCAGCCAATCAGGACTTTATAGTCTCAGTTAAAAACTAAAAAAAGAAAATGAACCTTAGGTATTGAGACTGTCTTAGTTAGGATTACTAATGCTATGATGAAACACCGAGACCAAAAGCAAGATGGGTAGGAAAGGGTTTATTTGGCTTACACTTCTGTATCACTGTTCACCACTGAAGGAAGTCAGCACAGGAACCAAACAGGGCAGGAACCTGGAGGCAGGAGCTGATGCAGAAGCCGTGGAGGGCTGATTACTGGCTTTCTCCCCCATGACTTGCTCAGCCTGCTTTCTTATAGAACCCAGGACCACACACCACCACAGACAATAGGCTGAGCCCTTCCCTATAAATCACTAATTAAGAAAATGCCTTACAGCCAAATAATATGGAAGCATTTTCTCAATTGAGGTTCCCTTCTTTTCAGTGACTCTAGCTTGTGCCAAGTTGACATAAAACTAGCCAGCACAAACTGGAGAGATGGCTCAGCGATTAAGAGCTCTTGCTGCTCTTGCAGAGGACCCAAGTTCAGTTTCCAGCATTGTTGGGCTGTTGACAATCATCTGTAACTTCAGCTCCAGGGGATTCGACAACTTTTTTTGGCCTCCACAGGCATCTGCACTCAGGTGCACATGCCCACACACAGAGGCATATAAATAAATATGTAAATTTAAAAAATATTAGGTTTTCCTTCTTGCATTTAATCTAACATAGCAATATTATATTTGGTTATTTTTAATTGTAATAAAGATCTTTTTTATTTTAATAAACATTTTCAGAAATTCCAGCTTTCTATCTTGTGTGTGTGTGTGTGTGTGTATACATGCATGGTGTACATGAATGTGTAAGCTGTGTGTGTGTGTGTGTGGAGAGTGTCAGGTGCCTTTTATCACTCTACACCCTGTTCCTTTGAGGCAGGGTCCTTCATTGAACCTGGAGCTAGTCTGGTGGCTGGCCAGCAAGCCCCATTGATCCTCTTGTCTCTACCTGACCATCCCCCAGCACTGAGGTTATAGGTACACACATAACCACCTTTGGCTTTTTAATGTGTGTTCTGGGAGATTTGAACTCAGGTCCCTATACTTGTGAAGCAAGCACTCTTACCTGCTGAGCCATCTCTCCAACCCCTTCAAATACAGTTTGAAACGTAACATGCTTAACTATATTATAGAATATGTTTTATTCATGACTCACAAGTTTCTGTTGAGTTAAGGAAGCAGCTAGAACTTCTCCCCACATATAAAGCTAAGCACTTGTAGTAAGCCAATTCCTAGTTTGTTTTAAAGGGAGTTATTTTGCCAACGTGGCACTATCAAAACACCAGCACTCAGGGTCATGTCACTGTGTTGCATTACCCAAAGGATTTCATTCTGCCTTGGACCTTCTTAGTTCTGTTCTGTCTGAAAAAAATATTGATCATATTATGAGACTATTCTTTCATAAGTAATTTTACATAAAACCAAGGGAACTGGGTGAAAGGGAGCACCCTCTAAACAAAAGAATCCATCCCAAGTGTCCGGTTTCATAGGCAAACCTTTCGGCTTAGATTCTCAGGTGCTGTCATAGCTCCATAGTAGGTAGAAAACAAAAAAACCAAAAAAAACAGCTAAACCAGAGCCAGCCGGTTCTGTTTAACCGTAAGCTACTTTGCATATTTTCACTAAATGACCACCTATAAGTCAGGTTCAGTCAGCCTCAGCCTCAAATACAGCATCTTGAACTACAAAACAGGTAAGAGACGCTTCTCTGCAGTGACCCACAGGGAGACTACAGAACAGGATTCTTAAGGAAAGCCCCAGGCACAGCTGATAAATGTTGTCATCAATAGGATGCTATTATCTTAAGCCGATGATGACCCTAACCAAAGGCCCAGATGGTCCCAGCGAGGAATCTGATGAACTCAGGTTCTGGCATCTGGCAACAGTATTGTTGCTGACTTTGAAACTGTAGCAATTTATCATGGCCTCTGAGGAGGGAGGGAAGAAGGGCATCTCTAAGCTTCCCCCTACCTCTCACATCCCAAGATTCAATTGTATGAGCAATGGTGGCATTTTATTTTTTTACATTCCAATTTTTTTATATTATGAAAGTTGATGTTTTTATGCTCAGTGGAGCATCAAGAACCTCTCAGGATTTTATCATTAAAACCTCATTATTTATTTCCCAGAAGAGCTCTAAGACAGAAACCTGAGATGTTACCAAGATAGGTGTGTTTGTCAGCCATGTGTGTATTTGGAAGCCTGGAATAGTAGCATAAATCCACTGCTTTCTTTTGAGATAAACTTGTGCTCAATTCCCCCATACACTCAGCCAAACCCCACTAGGCTTCCTGTCTTTACCCTCTTCATGGCTGCATGCTTTCATCTTCCTAAATTTTATGCATAAATTCTCTTGCATGAATGAAAAGTGACCACACTAAATGCCCCTGCATGAGGGAGGGCTTCTTGGAAATGCTTGCTAGAAAAGCCTCATCATCAATGTGTTTTCAGACATGCCAAGCTCTAAGAATTATTCAAAATCTCACTAAAACCTAGAATCTCAATTACCTGTGTGGTATATACAAATTACTCAGATTTCATCTGGGTCAAGAGCTAAGATATGATTTAAATTATTCTTCAGGGTAAAACCATGACTCAAAATAAAAATTCTGCGTAAGTGGCTTTAATGACATCTGCTTTACTTTTGAGGAACCTGGCTGTTCTGGTTTCATCTTAGTTGCTGTGATTAAAAACACTACAAACAAAAGCAACTTAGGGGGGTAAAGGGGTAAAGGGCTTATTTCAGCGTACAGTTACTGTCCATCATCCAGGGAAACCAGGGCAGGGGCCCAAGGAGCAGGAACTTGAAGCAGAGAACATGTAGGAACACTTGCTTACTGGTTCACTCTCTGGCTTGCTGGCTCATACTTAGCTAGCTTTCTTCTGAAGTCCAGGATCACCTGCCCAAGAAATGGTGCCACTCACAGTGGGGTGGGTCCCCTACATCAATTAATAGTCAAGACAATACCCAAGGGGCTGGAGAGATGGTTCAGCTATTATGAGCACTTGCTACTCTTGCAAAGAACATGGGTTTGGTTCCCTAAAAGATATCAGGGCACACCCAACTTCCTGTAACTCTAGTTCCAGAGAATCTGACACCCTCTTCTGGCTTCTGTGGATACCAGGCACACATGACATGTGGTGCACATACATACATGCAGGCACTCATATATAAAATATGAAAAACAAAACAGACACTATCCCAATACAGGTCCACAGGCCAATCAGATGTAGACAATTATTCTCTCAGGCAACTCTAGTCTGTGTCAAGGTGACAGTCAAAACTAACTAGGACAGTGGTATAGTTTCATTTAACTTGTCAGCTGAAGACAAAAAGGCCATTATTAAAAATAGGTGCAGGCTGTATTCCCATTTGCCAGTTGTTGTGTTTTGACACAGGGTTTCATGAATCTCAGGCTAGCCTAGGATGACCTTAAACTTCTGGCTTATTTGGTGCTGAGCTTTGAATCCAGAGCTGAGCTGCATGCCCTGCTCCCATTTGCTGGATTTGTGGCTTTGTCATACCGGCCCTTTTCTCTTAGCCTTTGGAATTCCTGGCTTGGGAATTTCCTAACTAGTTTCCTCTCTCAGCGACTTTTTCTTTTTGACAGAATTTTGGCTGCTGTTTAATCTTCCAGAGATTTTTGTCTTATGTAAGTTATTGTGGGTCATTTGGTCACTAATTTGGACTCTCCCACTTCCTGTTGCTCTGTTTTAGTTTTCAGTTGGCACTACATCATTTATCCTCCCCCAGCCTCTTTAGCACATACTATTCCAGGCATTCACTCCTTTTCCAGCCAGTCCCACGATGGCTTCTTACAATCCTTCCCCTTCTTGACCTGCCCTGCAGCCTGAAGCCCCCAGCCCCTGCAGCCGTTTCCGATTCTAGTTTCTTATCAGAGGCCATACCTAGGCCTTTCACAAAGATGGAAACACATTAGAATTTGGTATTAAACGCCATTCCTTCCATCACCCAGCAAGATCTGTAGAATTAATTCCTGCTATGCTCGGGTAGAGAGAATCCAGTGCCAAGTTACGTTTGGTGGCACATGCCTGGAATCCAGCCCCAGCCATCTAACAGATGTCAGGCCAGCAAATACACAGCAAGATCCAGTCTCATAAATACAAACAAACGGAGAGAGCGGCACCAGCGTTATCTAGTCTTGCCTATAAACATTTAGTTTGTTTGCTTTTGCTTTGCCTCTTTTTTGTTTGGAATGCCAAGCCTGTGACTCCTAAAGACAATGGAAAATTACTCCCTGAGAAATTGCCCAAGAGCTGCCGATCTGCTGTCTGAGGCCCATGGTAGATCACCTGTGCTGTAATCATAGACATGCTGAGACCTCAGCAACTGTGCTCTGAAGACGTTATGTTTGATTATCCACTGTGGGGGAAATGAAAACTAGGTTTTCTATTAGGTGTAGAGAAAGAGAGGCTCCATAAGTATCCGTCTATGAGGAAAAAGGAAACCAACTAATTCCAGGACTAATGCAGTGCTTGGACTTTTAAAATGCAAACCTTTTAACCACTGCAGGATAGTCAATACCTACCTGGATATAGAAAGCAAGGGAGGCTCAAAGAGGTTTAAGAAACTTTAAGGGAAAGAGTAAAATCAAGACTGAGCCCCTAAAGGATTTACAGTGGAAATGCAGGCACTCCTTCCCTGCCTCCTAGGTAACTGGGTAACAACAGTGTCCCTAGGATATTCATTGAGCCTGCTTTATATAGCCAAAGTCCAAAAAGTAATGGCTATCTAATGCACTTTACTGACCATGTGCAAGGTCCTGGATTCAGTGCCTGGTATCACACACACACACACACACACACACACACACACACACACACACACAAGCGGAGGTGGGTGAGAAAGAGAAAGAAAATGTAATAAAATTCTTGAAGGAGAAAAGGAGGGAGTCTTCTCTCCCTCTCTCCTGTTTTTCCTATCTCCCTCCTCCCGCCTTTTCTTTCTTGTTAGTGGTGGTAATGTTTTGAGGTGGTTTCACTATATAGCCCAGGCTGCCCTTGAACTCACAGCTATTCTCCTGCTTCAGCCTGTGGGGTGCTGGAATTACAAGTCTCAGCCCCAGCACAGCACCTCTACACAAGTGACTATAACCCTGTTTACTTTCTGTATGAGCACCCAAATTAAGCAGAAGTCTGTAAGACATGAATGTCGAAGAAAGTAGACCAAACCGGCTCCTTTTGATTTGGCCAAACTGATAAGCACACCTCTGTTTCTAGGTGAAAGAGGAAACGATGGACTCTAGAAGCTACTCCAGCCCTCCAGACAGGCTCTCGGTCTTCTCCGAGTCTGCCCACTTGCCACCATCCAGGCCCTTCTACTTGGACCCCATGGTCACTGTCCACCTGTGCCCCGAGACCCCTGTGCCATCCCCTTACACGGAGGAGCTGCCTCTGCTGCCCTTTTCCAGCGATACTCTGATCATGGACAATTATGGGGACCCGTACCCCTTCCCCTTCCCCATGCCTTATGTCAACTACAGGCGCTGTGACTACGCCTATGGACCAGCCTTCATCCGCAAGAGGAATGAGCGTGAGAGGCAGCGAGTCAAGTGTGTGAATGAAGGCTATGCCCGGCTGCGCCGGCACCTGCCCGAGAACTACCTGGAGAAGCGACTCAGCAAAGTGGAGACCCTCAGAGCTGCCATCAAGTACATCAGCTACCTGCAGTCTCTCTTGTACCCAGATGAGACTGAGGCCGAGAGGAACCCTCGAACCACCAGCTGTGGCCCCCTAGACCCCTCTTTCAGAGTCATTTGAGTTGGTGCTTTCCAAAATGGGGTCTCTTACAGCAGCATCCAGTAGATTGTCACACACATGTTTTGGGGAGGGGACAACAGTAGTCCGACTACCAACCTTCATTAAATGTTGCTTACCTGGGTTTCAGATGTACTGAAGTATCTCATGTGGACTGAGAATCTCATGCTGGCCTCACCACTCTAAGAACGCCGAGGGTGCAGAGTTTCCAGGGGTCTCTGCACCTCCCACCCCATTCTTCTTCCAGCCTTGGCCAAAGGCTCTCTCCAAAGTACGGAGAGGCTGAAGCTTGACTACTCGGTGATTGTTTCACACTTGGTAAATATTTGTTGATACCATTTTCCTGTCACCTGTGTCAGGACCACCCTTAATTTTCATCCCGGATTCTACCCTCATTTTGTGAAGTCGTTTCTTCGTCTTTTTGCACATGATGTGTGTGTGCATGATGTAAGGCAATGTGTGTACATGTGTGTGAAGCTCTTAAAATATCGTTGCTCAAACCGATGGGTACTGTTGGATTACTACCTATGAATGTTCCCACTTAGTTTATTACTTTGTGGGCTTTTGTTTGTTTTGTTTTGTTGCTCTTACTATGTAGCTCTGGCTGGATTCTAACTCAGAGATCTACCTGCCTGTGCTTCCAGAGTCCTAGGATTAAAGGCATATGCCACAATGCCTAGCTCTACTTGGCTTTCAAAGAGTTGACATCCCCACAAGAGGGAAATCATAGTCTTGCAAACACATCCTTCTCCCTCCCCCCCCAAAAGATTTTTATTTATTTATTATGTATACAACATTCTGCTTCCATGTATAGCTGCACACCAGAAGAGGGCACCAGGTTTCATAACGGATGGTTGTGAGCCACCATATGGTTGCTGGGAATTGAACTCAGGACCTCTGGAAGAGCAGTCTGAGCCATCTCTCCAGCCCTACATCCTTCTCTCTTTACTCTTCCATTCTAACTTGGAATATTGTCCCTGTCACCACTGATTCAGTAATCCTTTCAGGCTGCCCCCTTCACTAGTCTTTTTTTGACACAGGGTCAAGAAATGTGTCTGGGCCATAGTCAGTCTGGTGACTGCAAAATTAACTCTGTGAGAGCATTGTCACAAAAGGTACTTGGAGTTGCCATAGAAAACTCAACCCAAACTGTCACAGCCAATAGAGAATGTATGCCCTCATCTAACTGAAGAACTGAACACTCTAACAACCCATCATTTTAAAATCTCCCTCCCTCCCTCCCTTTCTCCCTCCCTCCCTCCCCCCTCCCCTCCCCTCCAGCAAGAAGTACAGGGAGCTGGAGAGATGACTAAGTGGTTAAGAGCACTTGCTGCTCTTGCAGAGGACCCAGGTTTGGTTTCCAGCCTCTACATGGCAGCTCACAACTGTGTATAACTCCAGTTCCAGAGGATCCAAAGCCCTCTCTGGCCTCTGCAGGCACCAGGCATGCCTGTAGTGCACATACATATATGCAGGCAGAACACTCATACACATAAAATAAATATAAATGAACTTTTTAAAAGTCAGTACAGAATACACTGTGGGGGAGCAGTGGGCTACTTGAACTAGAGTGCCCAAGAGCCTAGGTCTATCTCTATAGCTTTCTCAGGAAATAGCTACCAGAATCTTCTAGATATGCCTCCTTATTCCTGCATATGAAGAAGAGAGACGGTATACAAAGTTCCTAGCCACAGTCTTGAGACTCATATACATGCCCCTCTGTGCTTTGTTGGGTCTTTTCCATTGAGCACGGTGACTGCCTCAACATTCCAGTCTTTTGCGGATATGGGCATGAGAACAGAATCTGGACTTTATTTTTGGTTTTTCAAGACAAGGTTTCTCTGTGTAGCTCTGGATGTCTTGGAACTCTCCTGATAGACCAGGCTGGCCTAGAACTCACAGAGATCTGCCTGCCTCTGCCTCCTGAGTGTTAGGATTAAAGGTATGAATGAACCACCACTGCCTGGTCTTATTATTATTTTTAAAAATGATTTATTTATTTTATTTTATTTGCACTGGTGTTTTGCCTGCATGTATGCCTGTGTGAAGGTGTCAGAAGTCCTGGAACTGGAGTTACAGACAGTTGTGAGCTGCCATGTGGGTGTTGGGAATTGAACCCAGGTCCTTTGGAAGAACAGCCACTGCTCTTAATTGCTGAGCCATCTCTCCAGACCCATGGAATCTGGACTTGTATTCCTTTGGTCACCAGTTTACGCCCCATACTTCTACACCTCACATACTTCTACTCCTTTGGAGAAAAAGTTCCTTTTGTTACAAAAACATCCACACCTTTGGTGTGTGTGTGTGTGTGTGTGTGTGTGTGTGTAGGCTAGAAGGTGTCTTCCTCTGCCTACACCCCCTCTTTTTTTTGAGGCAGGATCTCTCATTGAACCCAGAGCTCCCCATTTTGGTTCAGTAGTTGACCATTAAGCTCTTCCTTCCATGCTAGGGTTGTAAATCCAGCCAACTGGGTGCTGAGGATCCAAATACAGGCCTTATTGCTTATAGAGCAAGCAGTTTACTCACTAGCTGTCTTTCTAGTCCTAACACTATTTTTTTTAAAACTGTAAGGAACAAAGAGTCCCTAGGCTATGCAGTAGCTTCCCTATCCAGCCTCCTGCCTTCACTAGGTAGAGGCTGATGGACAGCCCTCACTCAGTCTTTGTAGAGCTCAGTACCCCCTCACAGGACTCCCCGAAGATTCCTAAGAGGCTTCCACTGTAAGAAAGCAACCCTTGAGATAAAGGGAGAATACAAATTTGCCCTGATTCCCACGCTTTACCTCAAATCTAAGTCTCTCAATGCTCAGGTCACCTTCTGCACATGCCCAGAACCCTCCCAAGTGTTGCCTGCTGGATCACATCCATAGCAACCTGCTTGGCAACCTGCCTGGGAACCAAGAGTTGTTGGGCCAAAGCCATGAGTGCCAACTGTCAGATGGGGCTGAGACTGGGGCAAGGCCGCCGTCTGGGCTCGATTTGGAGTGTTAGGTAAGTCCCTTTGGAATCAGACCCGGAATCAGGCTTTGGGCCAGGGTAGACCCTAGCAAGTCTTAGGTGGCTGCTAAGTCCACAAAGGGGATGGCCCTGAGCTAGTCCTGCAGGTGACCAGGTTAGGAAGGGAGTCAGTGGCTACTGGTGGCGGGGCAGGTGGTCAGAGCAGGGTGTGTAAAGAGAAAGGCCATGCTCCAGGGGTTCTAGCCACTGGGGAGGAGGAAGGAGGTAAAGCCCAGTGGGAGCTGATCTGCCAGGTGCTTCTCGTGGCTCATCTCTGCAGCGGTAACAAGTTGTGAGCATGAAGCTTTTAAAATGAGGTTGCTTTAAGTTTCTAGCTTCAATTCTTTCAGTCCTCCCTAGTTCCTGAGGGACATTCTGAGATCGGTACCCCAAAGGGGAAACTCCGGGGCGGGTGTGTGTGTGTGTGTGTGTGTGTGTGTGTGTGTGTGTGTGCGCGCGCGCGCGCGCGCGCACCCTGGGGAGTGTCCTCTGCCCAACTGAGACTACAACTGTGATGCCTGTGTTTACTCCAGGTGGGTGCTCTGAAGGCCATGCAGCCGTCTACCAGGCCTGAGCTGCCTCTGCCCAAATACTGCAGTGTGGCAAGAATCCCGAAAGCCCCTGACCCGGATGGTGCTGCATCACCCTCGGACCTCTCCTTCACCTGTCTCTTTGCCAGGCAAGCACCTTGGCTACCCACGAACTGCACACTCACCAGGTACCAGCTTCTGTCCTCTGTCTTTTCTTTCTCCTCTGTTCCTGGTCTTAATGGCAGTTGAAAGTCCTCAAATGCCTGGGATTTTCCAGAATAGCATCTTCAGTCAGCTGTCTAAAGTGGGACTATGAAATAACAAAGGAACTTCAGCCTGTAGCAAGTTCCAGGGACCAGTCTGTCTGGGATAGGGACATGCCAGCCCAAATGCCCAGTATGGGTGTTTTGCCTGTATAGATCTGTGTACGACATGCATACAGTACCTGCAGATGCCAGAAGAGGGCAGAAGACCTGTAGTTACAGGCACAGGAAATCCTAGTCCTCTACAAGAACAACAGGTGCTCTCTCTCCAGTTCATTGCTCAAGTTCCTCTGACCCCTGGAGCCAAGTGACTTAAGTTTGGCTCCCCTGTCACTTTGTTATCTCATCCTAGAGTCCCACATTGTCTTTTGGGCATCGATAAACAAACATATACAAGCAGATTTCATTTGGTTACCCTGAAACAATGTGCAGTCCAAAAAATGCCCTGTATCTTTTATTTCTGCTAACTCCAGAAGTTTAGCTGATCTTATGGGAAGTCATAGATTGCCATTCTTCCTGGATTTCTGTTGCATACACCACTGTGCAGTGAGCCTCCTCAGATCAAACCCCGAGGCATGTATCTTACTGGTTTCATTTTATATTCATATATTCATCTAGGTGGGGACATACACTATAGCTCACATGTGGCAGTCAGAGGACAATCAATGGGAGTCAGTTTTCTCCTTCCACAGTGTAGGGTCTGGGGATTAAACTGGGACTGTCAGGCTTGGTGACAAGGACACTACCCCCTGAGCCATTTCTATGGTCTATTGATGTTTTTAGGGTTTTGTGCTTAGCCCTTGATTTCATTTGCTTTTCCCAGGTGTGCCTCTTGTCACCCTTGTTCCCACACTGCTGATACACCATATCAAGGGCTTAGATGGCTGGGAAGAGTCGGAGATGCTGCTGGCCCCTGGGTCCTGGCCAGGAGGGAACCAGATGGCTTTTATTATCTGGCTCAGATAAAGGCTGCTCCAGAGGCAAGTGTTTCTCCCCATCAGCTCAGCACAGGCTCCTCTGAGTGGACCGTTGCACCCACTGTGTCTGAGCTGTGTACATTCAGAAGTTTGGTTTCTTGGCTAAGTTGTTAGGGCTGTGTGATGAAGTACTAAAAAATGAGCAACTTAAACAACAGAAGACTATTGTTTGTTTCCCATTCTTGAGGCTGTAAGTCAGGTGTTTCAAGTTTGGTTTTTTCTAAGGGCTACGAGGAAGAGCCTGTTTCCTGCCTCTCTTGTAATTTCCAGTATTTGCTCAAAATCTTGGGGTTTCCTTAACTTGAAGAAACTTCGATTTAACATGGCTTTCTCTAATAGCTATTCAAATTTCCTCTTTCCCAAATGCTTTTTATTTATGTGTCCATGTGTCTCTGTGTATGTACATGTACATATGTCAGAATAGGGGGGTTGGTTCTCCTAAAGCTGGGCCTACAGGTGACTGTGGCCCAATGTGGTCACTGGGATCCAAACCCAATTCCTCTTTCTAAAAAGAGATTGCATACTGGGTTACTTGGACAAAGGCTTGAATACATCAACTTGCACAAAGGGGGATACAATTTATCCCTTAACAGTAAGAAAAATGTGCATTAGTTGTTCAGGAAGCTTCGGTGTTTCGAAATATGGGCATGAGCCTGAGAGAAAGAGAAATAGCAATATACAATCTCACATGCAAGCACACTTGCTCTCACACACAAAACCTTGTTCCTGAAATGCCAGGAGCCAGGCCAGGCCTGGCTCTACTTCAGTGGCAACTTACTTGGATCTCTCTCTGTCTCTGTCTCTGTCTCTGTCTCTCTCTGTGTCTCTGTCTCTCTCTGTGTCTCTGTCTCTGTCTCTGTCTCTCTCTCTCTGTCTCTCTCTCTGTCTCTCTGTCTCTCTGTCTCTCTCTCTCTCTCTCTCTCGTTTCTCTCTGTAGCCCTGGCTGTCCTAGAACTTACTCTGTAGACCAGGCTGGCCTCAAACTCACAGAGATCCACTTGCCTCTTCCTCCCAGGTGCTGGAATTAAAGGTATATGCATTTTTAATTGCCAGAATGTAGCACATGAATTGCTTATCACAATTAACAGAAGGACAAATTATGAAATGCTGAAAAGTGAATCCCCCAAAGCCACCTGGCTTGGACTTCTTTTTGTGTCCTGGAACTTGCTTTGCAGACCAGGCTGGCCTTGAACTCACAGAGATCCATCTGCCTCCCTAGTGCTGGGATTAAAGGCATGCACCACCATCACCCAGCTTGGACTTCTATTTTTAAAATTGGTTTTATTTTAATTTTATGTGTGTGTTAGTCTGTGTGAGTGTGCATGTAATGCCAACAGAGGCCAGAAGAGGGCATTGGATTCCCCCCAGAACTGGAATTACAAAACAACAACAACAACAAACAGTTGTGAGTTGCACTGTGAGAGCTGGAAACCAAACTTGGGGGCTCTCCAAGAATAGTAACTGGTCTTAATCATTAAGCCATCTCTTGGGTCCCAAGTTTTAATTTTTGACATAGGACCTCATGGATCCCAGGATGCCTTGAACTTTGAACTTCCGATCCTCTTGCCTCTGCCTCTCAGGCACTATGGTTATGTATTGCACTAACACGCTTGGCTTGTGCAGTGCTGAGATTGAGCCCAAGTCTTCTACATACCCAGTATGCACTCTATCAACTAGCTCTATCCCCAGCTCCAGTACTTTTCTTCTTAGAGTCGGACTTTGTGAATGTGGTTCTCTCTCTCTCTCTCTCTCTCTCTCTCTCTCTCTCTCTCTCTCTCTCTGTGTGTGTGCTTATATGCGTGTGTGTGTGTGTGTGTGTGTGTGTGTGTGTGTGTGTGTGTGTGTGTGTGTGTGTGCATATTCCATGGCATAGGACAACTGGGGGAGTCAGTTTTCTCCTTTTGTCATGTGGGTCCTGGGAATCCACTCAGGTAGTCGGGTTCAGCTGCAAGCTCCTTTCCCCACTGAATCATCTTGCTTGCCCCTTTCTGCCATCTTTCTGTTTTTTTTTTTTTTCAGGATAGGGTTTCAGTCTGTAGCCTCAGCTGCTCTCGCACTTGATATGTACCTCAGCATGGCCTGGAACTCAGTGTAAAGCCCAGGCTAACCTGAAACTCAAGAGCAATTCTCCTGCCTCAGCCTCTTGTGCTGAAACTATGGGTATGCATCGCCACTCTCTGTTCTCATTTTATTTCAAATCTTTTTTTTTTTAAGATTTATGTGTATGAGTGCTTTATTTATCTGGTGGTTTGGATGAGACTGTCCCCCTAAGGCTCATATATTTGAATTGGTCCCTTGTTGGTGGAACTGTTTGGGAAGGATTAGAAGGTGTGGCCTTGTTGGAGGAGGTGTGTCACTGGGGTGAGCTTGAGGGTTCAAAAGCATGTACCATCCTTAGCTCCCTCTGCCTTGTACTTGTGGACTGAGATGCAAGCTCTCAGTTTCTGCTCCAACACCATCCCTGCGTGCTTGCTGCTGTGTTCCCCACCATGATGGCCATGGTGGACCCTAACCCTCTAAAACTGTAAGCCCAGTAAACACTTCCTTTTCTAAGTTGCCTTGGTCATGGTGTTTTATCAAAGCATTAGGACAGTAACTAAGACAGACTGCATATATGTATGTGCATCATATATGTAAGCCTGGTGGCTACAGAGGCCAGAAGAAGGTGTCAGATCCACAGGAATTGGAATTATAGATAGTTGTGAGCCTCCATGTGAGTACTGGGAGCCAAACCATGGTCCTCTGCAAGGGCAGCCGGGGCTCTTGACTACTGAACCATCTCCCTAGCCCCTAATGTCAAATCTTACTCTATTTTCTTTCCCACAGCTGGAGAGGCGGGGGGCCCTGGTTGTGGAATTTGAGGCTCCCCTTGTCACAGGCCTAAAGCTGCCAGCCCAGCAACGGAGAGTGGTATTTCCAGAAGATGTCATTCAGTTCTCACCATCTGTGCCACACTCACTGCAACCCGGTGACAAGGTGCTGGCACCTTGGGAATCAGAGCAACAACAGTTTGGGCCTGGCATTGTTCTCTCGGGCTTGAAGAGACAAAAAGGCCAAAGAGGTAAGGAAGCTACTGTGACCCTCCATCCCCCAAAGGAGCACATCTGGTGGTCATGGCTCAGCTGTCTTAGAGCCACAGCTAACAGGACCCTTACACCTTACCCCGCAGTGGCAGCAGATCTGTAGTCCTATCTTCCAGGATATGTTATGTTTAGATCATGGAGGACAGAAGCTGGCAGCGTGGCTTGTGTCTATAATGCTAGCACTTAGGAAGCTGAGCCAGGAGGATTGCTGTAAGTTTGAAGGCAGACTAGGCTACATAGTAAGAATGTCTCAAAAAACCAAAAAGTGGGGGCTGGAAGATGGCTCAGTAGTTAACAGCACCTGTTATCCTGGCAAAGGACCCAGAGTCATTTCCCAGCACCCACATGGAGCTCACATCCTTCTGTAACTCCAATCCCAGGGCACCCGATACCTTCTCTTGGCCTCCCTGGGCACCATGTTAGAAATGTGGCACCCATTCATATATCTAGGCAAATCACTTATACACACAGAATAAAAATTAATAAAAATACTTAGAAAACAAAGCAAAACAACAACAAAAAGTCAGAAAGCATAAAATAAAATCAAGAGAAACAACCTAAGTTGGGCATTGGTGGCACATGCCTTTAATCCCAGCACTTGGGAGGCAGAGGCAGGTGGATCACTGTGAGTTCAAGGTCAGCCTGGTCTCCATAGCGAGTGTCAGGATAGGCTCCAAAGCTACACAGAGAAACCCTGTCTCAAAAAACCAAAAAAAAAAAAAAAAAAAAAAAAAAAAAAAAAAAAAAGAGAGAGAGAAACAAGTTAGAACTACCATGTCTATGTTGATTCCCTAAACCATCACATGAGCTGGATGTGTGTCATGTGTCTGTAATTCCAGCACTCAGTGGGCTGGAACAGGGGGATCATGAATCCGAAGGCAGCATGGGCTACATAATGAGACCTATCTCAAATATTCAAACCAACAAACCCAACAGAAACATTATGTGTGGTGGTTGAGGGGAAAGTATTCAAGTCACAGGGGACTCACCTCCCATCACTCACCAAGTCCTCCAGAGACTGACAATCTTCTTGTGCCAGCCTATCAGCACAACTGTGCTTAGAGAATGATTAAAAAGCCTATGCTGAAGCTGCATTTTTTTTTTCTGCATGAAAACCAGGTCCCTCCAGGTCATCTTTAGTCTAGGAGGCAGGGAGGTGCCAGTAAATCCTCCAGAACCGGTGGTTGGTGTGGTATGGGGGAGGGGGACATTCCAACAGGCTCTCTAGGCACAGTGGCACATGAAGAGCCCGGAAGAGCAGAGGGATGGGGCTAAGGCTTTTGGCTTGGGGGATAGGGAAACCTTTATTCCAAAGAACCAGGGATTATTAAAAATGTCTCCCATTTCTGATCATAGCATCTAAAGAAGAAGTCACTGTTCACTTCTGGAATGGCAAGACGACTAAGGTTCCTCTAGACAGGGTCAGGTTAGTGTCCCTCACTGTCTGGAAGAAGGCTGTGGAGAGACTACAAACACCTCACATCAGGGACTACCACAGTCCTTTTATTTGGGTACCTCACTGCTCTCCTCTGGGACCTAAGACTGGATGCGTCAGACACAGACCCTCTCTGGACTCTTCCTTCTTATGCCCTCCAGGCCTCTCTTGTGCCCACTGCCAGTTTCCGGATCAGAGCTGTTTCTGTGGCTGCCCTTTGGTGGGGCCTACCTGGTGGTCTCTAACTAGGACCTCAGAGGTTACAACCAGAAAACTCCCAGAGCCAGAGCCGAAGCCCACAGCTCAGCTTCTGCCCCTACAAGGTCCTAAAGAGGAGGCAAGAGCAGCATTTAGCTACAATATGTCCTACTCCTCTGAGGAAGAGAATTCAGAGAGTCATCTGGAGATGGAACTTCCCCAGAGGCAGATGGTAAGCAGGGCAGTCAACACCGACCCCACCGTTTCTGAGAAGCCTTTGCAGCAGTGCGGCCCCTGTCGGCCTGAGTGGAGGTACTGGAGGCGAAATGGGCCTGAACCACCCCCTGGAAAACAAGGTATGTTATACCAAGGGTATGGCCCTAGCTTCCCAGGCAGGGCCTAGGGGCTGCATGGGTCTCCTGGGAATCTGGCACACTCTGGTGGGCTTGAAAGTAACGTATGGAATGCAGGCTGTGGGGGAGACTGGCAGATGAGGGAAGTGGTAGCTCCCATGTGAACAGGAGAGGCCGGATGGCTTGATCTTTGTGCTCTGATTGGTGCCTATATTTAACACCCTTTTGAGACAGGTAGCCAAAGATGACCTTGAACTCCTCATCCTCCCACCTCTACCTCCTCAGAGCTGGGATTACAGGCATGTACTACCATGCCAGGTTTATGTGGTGCTGGCTACAACCCAAGGCATCATGCAAGCCAGGCAAGTGTACTCTACCAACATCCCTAGCCATATCTTTCTTTTTCTGTCTCCACTCATCTGCTAACAGGACCCTGCCTCCAGGTGTTGATGAGAGTCAAGATCTGAGCAAGTATAGAGAGAGACTGGACCTTAAATGTTAGAGATTAGGCTGTAGTGTCCACATGAGCCCCTCAGTAAGTCGGGGAGTAGAGTTACAGACTGTTATAATCCACCATGTGGGTGCTGGGAATAAACTTGGGTCCTCTGGAAGCGCAGTCAGTGCTCTTAACCTTTGAATCATCTCTCTAGCTTTCTGCAGTTGTATTTTACAAGAGGGTTTCAGGAATTTCTCTGGCATCGAAGCTTGGAGATATTTCCTTTACCCCTGGCAGGGAAATAATTAGAAAGACAAAAATCCATCTCTGGTCAACTGAGAGGAAAGGTTTGGAACTCCTGCTAAATAAAATGGTTCTCCAGGTTACACAATGGCAAGTCTTGGCAGCAACTGCTTGGAAATCTTCCTCCCAACAAGTGACAGTATAAAGAGAATGATCCCCAAATCTAATATTCATGCTGACTCTTGGCTTCCACTATCTCCTGCCTGGCATAGCCTGAAGAAAGGGAGGAAGAACAACAGGGGTTAACCAGAGGGGCCATGGTGATCAGACAGACAGGCCCAGGTTTCTGTGTTGGTTTCCATTGCTGCGATTTGAAGTCTCTAGAGTGGACAAAAACCAGTCAAGGGTAAACAGACTCTCACCCATCCTATGCCTCCTCCTGCCTAAAACTGCTTCGACCCAAGTTCAGCCTCTTTCCCAATCATTGTATTAACATATATGCAAATCAGAGTTTTTCCTGTCAAAACAAATTCTGGGGCTGCAGAGAAAGCTCAGTGGTTAAGAGTGCTTATTGCTCACCAGGGAGTGGTGGCGTCCGCCTTTAATCCCAGCCCTTGGGAGGCAGAGGCAATAGGATCTCTGAGTTCAAGGCCAGCCTGGTCTACAGAGTGAGTTCCAGGACAGCAAGGGCTACACAGAGAAACCCTGTGCTTATGGCTCTTCTGAGAACCAGAGTTCAGTGCCCAGCATGCATATCAGGCAGCTCACAATCACCTGCTAACTAACTCCAGGTCCAGGGATCTGACACCCTGTTCCAGCCCCCATAGGCACCCACATCATGACACACATTCACACAGATACACAGATAATAAATAAAAATGGACCTTTTTACTTTTTGAGACAGGGTTTCTCTGTGTAGCCCTGGCTGTCCTGGAACTCACTCTGTAGACCAGATTGTTCTCAAACTCAAGAGATCAGCCTGCCTTTGGCTCCCAAGTGCTGGTATTGAAGGTGTATGTCGCTACTTTTAAAATGAATTTTTAAGAAAATAAAATAATTCTAATAATTAATTATATAGAACAGAAACGTCTCTTTTGGTCTCAGGTGTTTTGCTGCAGTCCAGGAAAAGATTTAAATTTCTGGAGCTGGCCCATGGACCAATATCAGGAAAATTCTAAATCTACACAGAGAATGTTCTAGATGAGGAGTGAGAAAGCACCCCCCCCCCATATTTCTTCCTCTGTAGATCTATTCCTTAGAAGTCCCATCCTCTACTGTTCTTATTATTTTAGAAATGTTGACAGTGTCTGGCTATGTAACCTAGACTAGCCTAGTTCTAGGATTATAGATTCAGATGCCATACTGTCTGTCATAGTCAAGTGGCAAAGATGAGATATGCATTAAGCCATGTGTGAGCTTGGGCTGGAGACAACAACAGGTGACAGAGCTTTTCCCTTTCCAGTTTTGTATCCTTGTAAGGAAATGTACTGCTTGGCTTCTAAATAAGATTTGTTATTGAATCAATACTAAGTACCAGCACTCCATCAGACAGTACTTGATATCAGTGTGTCAAGTTCCAAAGCTTGACTGTCAGTATTCAGCTATACTTGTGATCCTCTAGTATGTGCATCCTCTGCCCTTCAAACATTGCCTTATGCATTCCCTTATAAGGATACAAAGCTAGAAAGAAAGAGTAGCTGTTACCTGCCATTGTCTCCAGCACCGGCCCTACTAACTGATCTTGGTTTTAGGAACAAGACGTTGCCACAATAAGAAAAAAGACAAGGACAATCAACAGGACAGAGTGTGAATTACAGTTGTGGGGACTACCCAGGAGCTAGCCCTGAAAGCCACCAACGTGAAACCATGCAGACTCAACCAGAAGCTGAATACAGACAATGATGTCAGGGCATTGGGACAACCAAAGAAACTTCTTAAGTAGTTTTTCCTGGGGTCATATTCTGTTTGAGGATGGTAAAACTATGTCTCCTTTCCAGAAAACCACACATACCCACCTGTTTTGCATGTCAGAAGGCTTAGAGGACCCACAAAGTTCATCCCAGTCTTCTGGGAGTAAGTGCAAGGATCCCTATAAAATGTTTCCTGCACCTATAAATCCCAAGATTTGGGAAGTTGAAGCTGGCGGATTGCTCCAAATGTGAGGCCAGCCTAGGTGACTGTGTACATCGAGTTCCAGGACAGGCTCCAAAACTACACAGAGAAACCCTGCCTTGAAAAACCAAAAGAAAACAAAACAACAAAAAGCCAATCTTTAAAATTATAGTCAGCATATTAGATTTAAGATTTTTCTCCTAGAGGAAGTTAAGACTAATGAGGCAAACACTTGAAAAGGGGTTAAAAAGAGCGGTTGATCAAGCCTTAACAGAAGGAGGCTGAGCACAGGTTGTAGGTGAGTGAGTGTTTAACAGCACTGCTCCCCTGAGACCTCCTGCAGGTAAGCAGCATTTGGAAGACACCTGTTGTGAGCGGCACAGGAGCTGGTGGTCCTGCACTGGAAGTCCCTCCCAGAGGCCTGACGAACACCTGTTCACAAAAAGGACAGGGCTTGCCCACTGCTGTCTTCTCATAAAATCTACAGTGTACATGGGGGACACTGTTTCTTTCTTTTTAATATCAATAAAATGAATTCCTTTTATTTCCAAATCTCTTCCTTTATTATCATAATCATTATTATTATCATAATTAACACTTTCTTGGGAAATCAGTAGTAAGAGCTGTTTAGACAGCACCATTCCATTATTGTTTTCAGGCACACAGGATGGGGGATTTCTATAATCTCAAGTTAAAAAGAGCTCTGAAAGAGACAGACTCCAGTTCACAAAGGCTGCCCTCTCTACAGCCAGCATTAAAGTAGGATCAACATATCATTCATTATTAAGGCAATTATAATGTAGCTTTATTCTTCTTGTTACTTAAGAGTAAAATGATGGCAGTGATGGTCAACTTCATACGGGGAAGACCAAGTCCACACTTTGCCCTGAGTCAACGGCGACCACATGAGTCTTCCTGGTTAAGGGGCTTGAGCCCACAGTGACGGAATAGGTCCCTGGATACACTTCAATGTAGAGGTCCTTAGAGATGTTCTCAGCCTGGAAGGAAAAGAGGCAAGGTGGTTTCAAGACTGATCTCAGAGCCACTTCAGCATCTCTACCAGGTTGCCTTTTTGTGTCAGAGGTGGGGAGGGATATACAGATATGGGGTCCGGCCTTCAAAGTTCAACTTGGTCATAAGATGGCACTGTTGTTTTGGTGACTCTCATTCTTAATGCTTGTTGCCATCCTTCTAAATCTGTGAGAATACCTACCCTATAAGCAAGCATGTGAAAACTCTGTAAATGAGAAAGTGTTATAGGAACATGACAGATTATGAAAAGAGCACCCGCCAGGTGTGGTTGCTCACATGTTTAATTCTTGCACTCTGGAAGGAGAGGCAGGCAGATCTCTGTGAGTTTGAGGCTAGCCTGGATCTACATAGAGAGTTCCAGGACAGCCAGGGCTTCATAGAAAGAGAAGGACCCTGATTTGAACCTCTCCCCTCCAGCACACACATACACATACCAAAACAAACAAAACAAAACAAAAAAAAAAAAAAGGAAAACCCTAGGTGGAGTAGGAGTTAGGCAGAAGGAAAGGCTGCTTGGGAATCAGAAGTAGAAAATGGTACTTAATGACTGGCAAGGTATGCTGGAATAATATGAGTGACTCTTTTTAATCATGCTTTGCTAGATTCCCTTCAGAAAGATGAGGCATTTTTTCTCTCCTAAGCTAATAATATGAATGGATAACTTCTGTCGCTGAAGCACTGGTTTGGAAGATGGGCTCTTTTATGTTGCAAAGCCTGCTTTTGAAAATGCTGACCTCAAGTGTGTCAGCTACTTCATGTCTGCTCAATGCCTGGAAGGAACCACAGGCAGAGTTGCTATTTTTTATACCACACATGGGAGACTAACGACACTACTGGTCAGAAAATTCTATTGCAGGAATAAGTGATATTTGTGCTTTCATGAAATTTCATCTCACCTTGCCTTGCTGACAGACTTGAGGCCAACATTTTCGAAGGTTACTTTATGTTGTCTTTCTTACACTTCTGAAAAACTAAAGGTCCAACAGCCTTTGACTGATGTGAGGTAGCAAGGACACTGCTCTTTACCAGAGGTCAACTATGTAATATACAGGGCCTCAGAATCACAGCGAAGGATATGCTCCATTCATCTCCATATATGGCAGCACTGAGGTTAGTGTGTATTTGTGTGGAGTTGTGGAGAGATGGCTCAGCAGTTATGAGCACTGGCTTGCTGATCTTGTGGCGGACTCAAGTTTGGATCATAGAACCCAGGCAATGGTGATGACTCACAAAACCCTGTAAATCAAGTTCTAGGGGACCTGAAACCCTCTTCTAGTCTCTGAGGATACCAGGCATGCATGTGGTAGTCATACATACATACATACATACATGAAAGTACAAACGCATATACCTAAAAGAAATCTTAAAAAAAAAAAAAAATCCATCTTCACACTGGAACTCCAGGCCAATCAGAATTACCAAAAGCAGCATTAATGAAGATACCCACAGCTGGAAGCTTGCACTTGTACTAGAAGCAAAAATTTTTAGTTGCTAATAACTCTAGAATATCCGAATCCTGGTTAGTAACAAACTGTAAACAAACAAAAACGTATTTATTGCAGTGATATGTTTCCTTCCTCAGAATTCTAGCTCTTCCAAGTCCCAAACAAACTCCCTAGACTCATACACTACTTATTCCTTGGTCCTGAAAGTGAAAAACTCCTATCTATCTCTCCCCCCCCCCAAACAGAAACATTTCTAATGTTTTGGAACCCAGTATCACCACATGTACATATTCTGGAATTTCAGCAATGGCTGTATTTTACAAGCAGAGGGTCAGACCCTCCTGTTGCTTCAACAGATGGTGGAATTCTAGCAGGAGCCAATGCCAGCCCAGCTGAGTCTAGGAAGTGAGCTGTGAATATTTCACATTCTTTCCAACCACAACTATGAGCTGAGGCACACAGAGCATTCCCCAAGCCTCCAGTGAAGGAAAAGGACACTAAGGAAACAGCATTTTGCACCGACCCTCAAGTGTAAACCTCTCAATTTGAAGAGACCGTAGAGTCCATACAAATGGAAGCCAATTGGTAACAGACCAGCCGGCTTATAGAAGGGTAGTGAAGGCCAGCACATATGGAGCTCTGTACTCACAGGCCAGGATGCCTCTTGAGAATGCTCTGATGTTTGGTAGATGCTTCCTGAATCAACAGATGCCTCTCCTCTGCTGTTTCTCTGTCAAGATAAATATGGATTAGGACCTGAGCTTTGACCTTCTGAAAACAAAGACATTTTCTCTTATCTTACTAGGATTATTTCCTATGCCTTTTCTCATTCGTCACCTGTTATTAGCAATCTGTTCAGTATATTCAGAGCTATTTTTAGTCATGTGTTTTCCATTGTTCCTTTTTTCTTTATGTGAGCTTTGGAGTCTGAAAAACTTGAGTTAAATCCCATGTCCTGTTACTCACTAGCAGGATTCACTTAATTCAGAAACTTGGTCTCCTGGACTGTAACATAGGGCTCCTGGATGGAAGGGAAGATTGAAATGCTAAAGTCATGATACCCAACAGACTTTCATTAAGACAGTTTTGTTCTCTGCTTCACTTAGGAATGGTATTAGTATGGAACATGGATAAAGCCTTAGAGGCGCCTTTCTTTTGTACACCACAGGAAAGAGGAACGTCGCTTTGCCACATATATTCCTCACTTAAGCTCTCTTAGTAGAGATCAGGCCAGGGTGGAAAGGGGATTTCAGGACACAGACTCTAGTGACTCTTCACATCCCAGAGAGGAACTCAAGGGCTCTTGCAGTCTGTACTGAGCCCACGCATATCCCCATGCTCACTCACTCCTGTCATTTTTGCTAAGCCCCATTCACTCTACTGCCCTAGGATGACTCAGAACTAGAGGAGACAGGGATTTGAATCTGGACTTAAGTTTGCTATCTTTGAGTGTAATTAAAGGAGTCCAACAAGAATCAAAGCCAAAAAGCCTACTTCTGTTAAAAGACAGCATGTGAGCTGGACTGTGGTGACACACACCTCTGATTCCATCACTCAGGAGGCAGAGGCAGGGAGATCTCTGTGAGTTCAAGGCCATCCTGGTCTAAAGAGTGAGTTTCAGGACATTCAAGGCTTTACAGAGAAACCCTGTCTTGATAAACAAAAAAGTCCAAATCCAACCAACCAACCAAACAAAACAGAGTGTGTGATGAGGGGCACTAGTTGTTATCTTTATAAAAACCAAGGCAGTGTCAGCTACACTAGAGGCTGAGGAAGAAGGATCACTTGAGACCAGTTCAAGGTCACAGTAGGCAACACAGCAAGACCCTGTCTGAAAAATATTTAATGAGACAACCTCCCCCACTCCCCACATTTCCTTTACAAAAATTATCAGACATGGCAGTATCACTATCTCAGTAAGATATAACTACTAAAATCTCTTTTCTGGGGACTGGAAAGAGTTCAGTGGCTAAGGGCAGAGCACCCATGTTTAGTTCCCAGTACTTACACTAGGTGGCTCACAACCACTTGTTAACTTCAGCTCCAGTGAACCCAACACCCCATGTGCACATACACAGACACACATGTGTAGTTAAAATAAAGTCTTTTGTGTGGGTGTTGAGACAGTCAATATAGCTCTGGCTGTCCTGAAGTTTTCTGTATAGACCAGATCACCTTAAACTCAAGAGAGCCACCTGCCTCTGCCTCTCAAGTGGTAGGATTAAAGACCTATGCCACCATACCTGAATAAGACAATACACTCTTTTGTATTCCTAGATGTATATGGGAATATGTGGTTCTTAAGCCTGCCCAAGAGCCCCACAGCCCAGGTTTACAGTTCAACTGAAGATCCTAGAGTGATATAAATAATCTTAAGTTTTAGACAAATTCCTATTTCTGTAAGTTCTTGGAGGCTATGAAGTGACACATGTCTGCTGAGCACTGGAATGCTGAGTTACACATGTATCTGATGTCACAAAAATCCCACAGTGATTTAGTCTCAATCTTGAGAGGCTACAGGCATTGCATGGAACAACAGACACATACCTGTTCTTGACCATGCCCTATGTCTGAGTACATGGGCATTTCTGGAGGCTTCCTTCTGTGGTAACGGTAGACGTGGGTTGCCCCGCCTTCCTCTGGCATAGATGAATAGTATTTCTAGAGAAATAATGTGAAAGAAAATTTAAATATTATAGCCAAATTTTCAGAAAGACCCTCTGACACTTGTGCACAGTAAGGTTACTGAAGGAAGCATGAGAGAAACAGTAAATTAACTGTCCTTTCCACAGGCCTCAGCCTGAGATGCTAGGACAAGGAAATTGCATTTGGCATGGTTTTGCTGCCACCTGCTGCCTCTGTAGAACGAGAACTCTACCAACTAAATAAAGGTAGGCAGGATCATGTTCTCTGCTAGGGTAAAGGTTTTCACATCTTTGCTTCGATGTCAAGTACATTCACCCTTTCATTTCCTCCCCTGGCAGAATCAGATCAACAATTCTGTGTTTACTTCCAGGTACTCAGACAAGGATGAAGAAAGAATGGAGTAATTTCCTTAAGTGGAAGAAACACAGAAGGCTATAAAACATAAACCTAAAAACCATGCAGCCTTTTGGCCCAGGGTCCCCCACAGGGTAATGGAAAGAGAGGCATCTCTAGTTTAGGAATAATCCAAAAGATCAGAAAAATTACATTCTTCTTGTTTAGTTCCTTCTGCCTCCTCCAAGCTAACCTTAGACTTGCCCTTGACTATGAGTAATGAAAGCATCACAAGCTTGTTTGGAAAATACTGTAGGGACAGTGTCAAAGGAATGTGGTGAGAGGAATGAGAAGCTGGGGAGAGAACTTGGGACATGGACCTATGACATTTTAAGGGCCGCTTTAAAATTGTGGAGCCAAACCCAGAATACTTTTCTAAATCTTCAAAATGCCAAGAAGTTCTGAAGTGCCATTCTGTAATAGGATTGAAACAGAACATTGCTGAAAACCTACACGAAGAACACCAGTTTGCTAAAGATCAAAGACAACTATTATTTGACTGAACCACGAACCAACTGTCTAAGTAGAGCTGAGGTCATACATTGTTCTATAGCCACCTTAGGACAATTAAGAACATTAAAAATGTTCTCTGAACTTTATCTCACTGGTTGAAATCCCATTGTAATTTAAAGAATGTTTGTAAAAGATAGAAGTTGGGTATGACAGTGAATATCTATAATCCCTGCACTCAGAAAGTGGAAGCAAGGAGAAGAGAGTTCAAAACTATGTTAGTAGCAAGTCTGAGGTCAGCCTGGCAGTTTGGGGACCTTTACATCTGGATCTGGGAAGCATAGCAAAATCAATTCCTTTCCATCTCACTTATACACCAGTATCCTTAAATCCAGGCCACTCACATGTAAAGCCTGGTGTGATTCTGAGAAAATTTCCTTCAGTGTTGGTTTGTCTGCCTTTAACATCCATCCCCTCAAACTTAGTGTATGGGTTTCAGAACTTAAAATCTGTGTACTCATGTCAATGAATAAATCTTGCATAGTATTTTGATAATTTGCTATTCATCCCTCAGTGGAAATCAAAGAAGTAAACAATAAAATTTGGGACTTCAGAAATCTAAACTTTACCATGAGAAGCTAAAGAACACAATGAGGAGTGCTTCATGTCCAGAAGTGTCCCAACTTCTCATTGCTCTGGTCACATGCCTTAGGTTAGGCTTAAGAGTGACCAACTGGCTCCTTTAATTCTAGCACTCGGGAGGCAGAGGCAGGTGGATCTCTGTGAGTTCGAGGCCAGCCTGGTCTCCAGAGCGAGTGCCAGGATAGGCTCCAAAGCTACACAGAGAAACCCTGTCTCGAAAAACAAAAAAAAAAAAAAAAAAAAAAAGTGACCAACTGGCTAACTGAAAGTTACAGACCATGGTTTGATCTTTGGGAGGCAGGTCTTGCCATTAAAAACAGCACACCTGCACCTGTTTCATATGGTCATCTCTGTCACCAACACCTGTTTATGAACCCACTGGGACATTCACCATGAACTGGAAACAAACTTTGAAGGTTAAGACAACATACAAGCTGGGTAGTAGTGGTACACACCCTTTTTTAAAATTTATTATGTATACAATGTTCTACTTGTACATTTGCCTGCCCGTCAGAAGAGGGAAGAAGGCACCAGATCTCATTACACATGGTTGTGAGCCACCATGTGGTTGCTGGGAATTGAACTCATGACCTCTGGAAGAGCAGCCAGTGATTTTAAATTCTGAGCCATCTTTCCAGCCCCCGGGACACACCTTTAATCCCAGCACTGGAGAGGCAGAGACAGGTGGATCTCTGTGAGTTCGAGGCCAGCCTGGTCCACAGAGTGAGTTCCCGGACAGCCTGGGCTGTTTTACAGAGAAACCCTGTCTTGAAAAACAAAACAAATACAAAAGAGACCTAACATATGGGCTTTCATGAAATTTTTGATTCAGCACATTTTGAAAGCAAAACTAGTTAGGAGTGATCCTGAAGATTTTAATTTAATTTCAAAGGGAAAAGCAAACATTCTCAAATTAGACTTAATTGCAGAATTCAGGAAATAAACACCACACTCGTCCTCTCTACCACTGAGAACTCAATGAGGGCAAAGACCTTTTCTGGTTTGTTTACTGATGTATCTTCAACAACTAGAGTTAGGATGAATAAATATTTGTTGGATGAATTCTAACTTGTATTTACCACCTGACTTATATGAACCTGCTCATTAAGGTTTGTAGGTCCAGGACAGAGGAACTCTGAGTCTTCCCAAGCACAGATCAGGAGCACAGTGTGAACTCACACCAACTTACCCCACACTGACTTGAAGTATAGTCCATGAATTCAGCTATTGTTCTGAAGGAAGCACTAAGAGTCGGGCGCCTTTCTTCTCTCTATTTGAATAAATGGCAAGTCATAGGTGAAACCTACAATTCCCTACAGGAAAGGACATCATTTGAGAAATCGCCTTTTTCATTTTTCAGGAAAGCTTCTGCAAGCTGAAATTGGGAACAAGGATCTTGCTGAGAAAGAGTTCTAACTCAGTAAACTAATGCAATTTATCCAGTAACTAAAATAATAGGTTAGCTGGCTTTACTTACTATCAAGTAGCAGAAAAAAGAAACTGTTATTGTTGGTTAGGGTTTTTGAGACAGGGTCACATGTGCTCTAGACTGATCCTTCTGCCCAGATCTCCCAAGTTCTGGCACCACACTATGGCATCTCAATATGTAAACCTAGCTGGCCGGAAACTTGTTATGTAGACCAGGCTAACCTCGAACTCAGAGATTTGTCTACTTCTGAGTCCTGGGTGCTAAGATTAAAGACGTGCACCACCACACTCCGCAAGAAACTATATTTTAAAAGTAACAATACCACGATTCTTTTGTTACTAATAAAGACTCGGTCACACTGTGCCGGTGCACAATCCCTTTAAAACTAGTACTTGAGGCGTAGGCAGGAGTTCAAGGCCAGCCTGGGCTACCTAAGACTGTATAAAATAATAAAAGGTGTCAGAAGGACTTTTCTGCTCTTTGTCCAGATATTTTGCATCTTTTGGCCTTGGGAGGTTCCCACCGGCCCAGTGGAAGGCCGAGAATGACTGGGTAGTCAGTCCCCCAGCTCGCGCCCTCACCTCTCCTAGGGGGCGCTGGGGACCGGGGACCGACCATCGTTCCTGGTAGGGGCCCTGGCGGTACAGGACCCCTATGCTGCCTTTGGATCGCTCTGGAGAATGCCAGTTCACTGCCCTTCTCTTGGCGCGCTCCAGCACTTCCCTCCCCAGTCGAGCCGATCGCTGCAGCGAGCGCCGGTCCACCCCGGTTAGCGCCGCGGTCGCCAGACTGTACTCCATGTTTCCCTGGGCACACACACAGACATCGGCGCGTCAGCCGCACCCAGGCCCGGATCCCGGAGGAAGCTTCCCCCGCAACTCCAGCTCTCCCTCCGCCCGCATCTTGCGCTCCAATTTGGGGACTAGAAGGCAGGACCCCTGGCCCTTACACTTCCGCCTCCCGGGGCCTGGGTGCGGCCCCTCACCGGACCTGCTTCTCTAGGAGCATGCGCACAGCCCTTTCCCGGACACGCCTGCGTTCCCGCGGTCGCCCTGTCGCGCCAGTTGCCGGGCTTACTGCTGGTCGCCGTGGGCGGGGCCTGGAGGTGGGCGGGGCCGGGCTGGAGGGGCACGTGGTCCTGGCTCAATCTAGCTACTAACGCGACTGAGGTGCTTGTTGTTCGAGGTCTTTCCCGCCCCGTCGGATCAGTGTGAATCCCGGGGCTTGTTGCGCCAAAAAATTTGTGTGAATAGGTTCTGCGGCGGCTCTTTCGTTCCACTTTTGTGTGAGGAGGTGATGAGTCTAGCTGAACAACACGACTGAGGAGGTACGGTTGGGAAAAGGGCGATCTGTCAGAAGAGCGCTCAAGGCTGGGGATGGGGTCCAGACAGAGGAGGCCTTGGGGCTGTGGGTATGACCCAAAGACTTCAGGGAATTCCAGAGGAGCCTCTCTCTCTCTCTCTCTCTCTCTCTCTCTCTCTCTCTCTCTCTCTGTGATCATTCCCTCCCTGAAGCTTCTTCATTCCTCCCTTGAAAGGATGGATTCACAATTTTGTTTGTGAATTTTGGTGCTTTTGTTGTTTGTTTTTTGAGACAGAGAATCCCTATGTAGCCTTGGCTGGGCTGGAGACTCACTATGTAGACCAGGCTGTCCCCCAGTCTCTTCCTCTTGGGATCTGGACCCACCTTTCAAGCATTAATCACATCAAAGTAAGAAATGGGTCATTTGTCTTTCATAATACCACTGGGTTATGGTGACAGCCCCAAGTCTCAGCACTAGTGACCCAGCAGCATCCCCTGATGCTTTAAGGAACACTTCTCAGCGGGAGTGGGGTGGGGTGGGGGGGTGGGTCCCTTACAAGACAAAAAGGAATTCTCAGTCTTTAGGTAGTATCAATGGATGGGCTTGATTAGCCATCTGAATTCACTTATTTTAAGTTTATAATTCAATGAACTTTAACAAAATCTCAGAGTTGTACTAATATCATCACAGCCCTGCTTTGTAATATTTTAGTTAACTGAAAATGCAATGTTGGGTCCGAGAGGTGATTTGGGAGGGAGGCTCAGGGGAAACATTTGTCATACAAGCCTAACTAACTGAGTTTGATTCCTGGAATCTATGTAAAAAGCCACATGCTGTAGTGTGCATCTGCTAACCTGGCTCTCCTACAGTGATATGGGTGGTGAAGACAGGAAATTTGGCTAGAAATCCTGGACTAGCTAGCTTGAACAAGCAAGACCCTGCCTCAAACAAAGTGGGAAGGTGAGAACTCACTCCCAAAAGTTGTCCTCTGACCTCCACACACATTCTTGGCATATCTTTGACACATTCACACACACACATAAAAAAATAAAGAAGTAGTCTAGTATCCACCATTTATAATAAATTCTCATTCCTACTTCTGGACCTAGGTAACCCCTATTCTGATTGCTGCCTCCATGACTTTGCCTTTTTCTGGAAATTCATATAAATAGAATCATATGATATGTGGCCCTTTTGGACTGGTCTCTTTCACTTAGATTACTTTGAGGTTCATCAGAGTTTAGTATATATCAGTACTTCATTCTTTTTATGGATAAGTAATATTCCACTATATGAATATATTGTATTTTGTTTGTTTATTCATGACTTGGATTATTTCCAGTATGAGAGCTGTTCTGATAATACATATAAGATTCTATGGACATTTTCGTTTCTCTTGAGCAGATATTTGTAAGTGAAACTTTTGAGGGTATTATAAATTTATATTTATATTTATATTACAAGAAACTACCAAAATATTATCCAGAGTGACTGTACTGTTTTATATCCCCACAACTGATAGTTTTTCCTCATCCATTCTAGCATTTGTTGTTTTCTTTACCTTTTATGTTTGTTTGTTTGTTTGTTTGTTTGAGACAAGGTTTCTCTGTGTGACAGGCTCTGGCTGTCCCAGAACTTTTTGTAGACCAGGCTGGCCTCTGCCTCCCAAGTGCTGAGATTAAAGGCATGCACCACTACAGACCACCATTTGTTTTTTTTTTTTAATTTTTAAAATTTTTAAAATTTTTACTACTGCTCTGAGTGTGAAGTAGCAGCTCATTGAGGGTTCAATTAATATTTCCATAATGACTAGTGCTGCTGTCGGCCTTTTTCTTGTCATTCCTACCTGTTCCTGTTTCTTTGCCAAAATATCTGCTCAAATCCTTTATTCTTTTTTTTTTTTTTTTTTAAGGTGACCTCTCTGGATTTTATTATGTCGTTAGCAAATAGTATGAGGTACATTTTCTAGAATTGGCTCCCTCTGTTTCTACTGTGTTTTGAATGTTCATGTTGAAACTTAATGCTCAACAACATTAAGAGGAACAAGATTGTTGGTGGTTAGGTTGAGAGCTTTGTCCTTATGGATTGACAACCTTTATTCGGCTGGGGGCAACCTTTATTCGTTTTTTAAATATGGTTTGTGTGTCGATTTAAAAAAAATATTAATGAGTTCTAATTCTGAGCAAATGATTCCTTATTGGATATATGGTTTGTATTTTCTCACAGTCTATTCTATATTTCTTTTTTTAAATTTTTTTTCAGTGCTGGGGATTAAAATACTCAGGGCCATTTGCATACTAGTCAAGTGCTTTACTCCTGAGTTGTAGCCCTTCATTTTATTTGCTGTAAAAGTGTGTCCTCAGAGCAAAACAGCTACCATCTTCATCAGATCAGCTGTGCTTGCTTGCAAGTGTCCATGTTTTATGTCTGTGGACTGTTGACATTCCCTAACAGAAGGAAGAGGTGAGGAGAGTCATTGAACCTTTACCCGAGTCTCCAACCATGCCTCCCAGTAATATGTATGCAATTATGCCCTAATTGCTTCGGGGCCCAGGACTCAGGGAGAGGCTTTAGTATGTAGGCTGGGAAAGAAAAAGGGAAGGGCCTCTATCTTTGTGGCTTTGAGGAAGCCAGCATCCAGACCTCTTCCTGTGTGACAGCTTGTGAATCACTCAGGATGGTGCCCATAACCCCTCACCTCTCACTCTGTAAATAAGCCTAACAAACTCATTGGTTTCCCAGAATGTACTTCGGTGGAATCATATTGTGGTTTATTGTTGGGACCTTATAAAGAGATCCTTCCCAAGGAAGGAATTATCACAACAATGTGTGTGTGTGTGTGTGTGTGTGTGTGTGTGTGTGTGTGTGTGTGTGTGTGTTGTATATGTAGAGGTTATAGGTTGATATTGGATGTCCTCCTCAGTTGAGTTTTATCTTAGTTTTAGAGACTTGGTCTCTCACTGACCTGGAGCTTACCAATTTGGTTAGAATAGTTGGCTAGCGAGCTCCAGAAACCCGCTTGTCTCTGCCTACCCAGTAACAGATAATGAATATACATTGCCATGTCTAGCTTTTATGTGGGTGCTGAACATCTGGGTGGTCTCAACTCAGGTTCCTATGTTTTCATGGCAAACATCTATTAAGTCTCTCCTTATCTACCTTCAATTTTTTTCTTTTTAAAAAAGATTTACTTTGTATGCATTTGAGTGTTTGCCTGCATACACTGGTGCTAGAAGAGAATATAATATAATCTGGAACTAGAATTACAGATGGTTGAGAGCTACCATGTGGATGATGGAAACTGAACCCCAATCTTCTGGAGAACAGCCAGTGTTCTTTTTTTTTAATTCTTTAATTACTACTCATATTTACATATCCATCCCCCCCCCATTCCTTCACCTTCCCAGGCGCCCATGTTCCCTACCAACCCCCCCAACCCATCCCCAAACTCCTCCCCAGGGATAGTGAGGCCCTCCACCAGGGACCTTCAAAGTCTGTCATATCATTTGGGGGAGGGTCTAGGCCCCCCTTGCTGTATCTGGGCTGCAATAGTATCCCTCAATAGGGAATGGGCTCCCAAAGTCCATTTGTGCTCTAGGGTTAAAGACTGACTCCACTGTTAGAGGTCCCATAGACTGTCTTGGCCTCCTAGCTGGCACCCACATTCAGAGGGCTTGATTCGGTCCAATGTTGTTTCCACAGCTTTATGACTAGGGTCTCTATGCTCTCACTAGGTCAGGTCAACTGTTTCTGTGGGTTTCTGCAGCACTGTCTTAGCTTCTTTGCTCATCCCTTAATTGGATTCCAGGGGTATGCTTAGCAGTGGGTGCCTGTTTCTGCTTCGAACAGCTACTGGATGAAGGCTCTAGGAATGGTAACCAAGGTAGACACCAAACTCATTATAGGGGAAGGGCATCAATGGCATCTTCTCCACCACTGCTTGGATTCTTAGTTGAGGTCATCCCTGTGGAACTCCTAACATTTCCTCTGTGCCATACCTCTCCCCATACCTGTACTGTCTCCCTCTATCAAGGAATCTCCTTTCTTGCATCCTCTATTCCTCCCCTGTCTCAGTCCTCTTGTTCTTCCACCCCCTCCCCTTCTTCCTTTCCCACCTCCTCCTTCTCCACCCATGCCCTGTGATCCCACTTTGTTCAGGAGTTCTTGTCCCCCTCCCCTTCTTCAAGGGACAATGCAGTCTTCTCTTGAGGTCCTCCTTGTTTCCTAGCTCCTCTGGCAGTGTGGATTGTAGACTGGTAATCCTTTGCTCTATGTCTAAAAATCATATATAAGTGAGTACATACCATGTTTATCTTTTTGTGACTGGATTACCTCACTTAGGATGGATTTTTCCTAGTTCCATCCATTTGCCTGCAAATTTCAAGATTCCATTGTTTTTTGTTTTTTGTTTTCTGCTGAGTAGTACTCCATTGTGTAAATGTACCACATTTTCTATATCCATTCTTCAGTTGAGGGACATCTAGGTTGCTTCTATGTTCTGGCTATCACAAATAATGCTGCAATGAACATAGTTGAACATATGTCTTTATTGTATTAATGTGCATTCTTTGGGTATATGCCTAAGAGAGGAATTGCTGGATCTTGAGGTAGATTGATTCCCATGAGAAACCGCCATACTGATTTCCAAAGTGGTTGTACAAGTTTGCACTCCCACCAGCAATGGAGGAGTGTCCCTCTTTCTCCTCATCCTCTCCAGCATAGACTGTCATTGGTGTTTTTGATTTTAGCTATTCTGACAGGAGTAAGATGGTATCTTAGAGTTGTTTTGAGCTGCATTTCCCTGATGGCTAAGGGTGTTGAGCACTTTCTCAAGTGTCTTTCAGCCATTTTAGATTTCTCTGTTGAGAATTCTCTATTTAGTTCTGCACTCCACTTTTTATTTGCATTGTTTGGTGTTTTGGTGGCTAGTTTCTTGAGTTCATTGTATATTTTGGTGATCAGCCCTCTGTCAGATGTGGGGTTGGTGTAGATCTTTTCCCATTCTGTGGGCTGGCATTTTGTCTTGCTGACTGTGTCCTTTGCCTTACAAAAGCTTCTCAATTTCAGGAGGTCCTATTTATTAATTGTCGATCTCAAAGTTTGTGCTACTGGTGTTATGTTCAGAAAGCGGTCTCCTGTCCCAATGTGTTGGAGGGTACCACCTACCTTCTCTTCTAGGAGCTTCAGCCACTGAAGGCATCTCTACATTAACTACTGAGACATCTCTCCAGCTCTACTTTCATTTTCCTTAAAATATTTTTCTTTTGAGATTTATTTTATGTGTATGTGCCTTTTGTCTGTTTGTATGCATGTGCATCAAAGGCATGCAGTGCCTGTGGAGGCCAGTAGACGACATTATGATGTCTCACCTGCTTGTATGTATGTATTCTATATGCTTGTAGTGCCTATGGAAGACAGAAGGCATCAGATCCCCTGGGACTGGAGTTACTAACAGTTGTGAGCCTCCATGTAGGTTCTGGGAATCAAACCTGGGTCTTCTAGAAGAGCAGCAAGTGCTCTTAACCATGGCCATCTCTCCATACTCTGTCTCTCCCTTTTCATTTTATTAATGGTATCTTTTTGAAGCACCAAGTCTTAAATTATGATGAAGTCCAATTTACTATTTTCTTCTATGGGTTGTGCTCTTGGTATTTATATGTAATTTTTGCCTAATGCAACATTTTTCTTCTGTCTTCTAAAATTTTAGTATTTTATTTAGTTTAATTTGTATATATCCTATATGAGGTATAAACTCATCTCTTCAGATACCATTTGTCTGAAAGACGATCTTTTCATTAGATGGCATTTGTACCTTTGTCAAAAGTCAGTTGACTATAAGTATACAGAAATTAATTTCTGGTCTTTTAATTCTGTTCCATTGATCCATATCTATGGCATATGCCATACTCTCTTGATTATTGTAATTTTATGGTAAGTCTAAAAATTGAGAAGTATAGAAATGGCATACAAACTGTGTTCTGTACTTTCAAAGTTGTTTTGATATTCTAGGTTATTTATATTTCAAGAAATATGTAAAGTTCTGCATAAAGACTTCTGAGGTTCTGAAAGGGATCGAGTTGAACTTTTAGGTCAGTTTGGGAGAACTGCAATCCTAGTAGTATTGGAGGGCTAGGGAGATGGCCCAGTGATTAAGAGGGCTTGCTTCTCTTCCAGAGGATCCCAGCACCCACATTAAGGATCTCATCATTGCCTTCTCTTGGCCTCCACAGTCACCCGCTCACACGTGTGACACACATAGGCACATGCACATATATATAAATAAAAGTAAATCTTAAGAAAACATATTGGCTGGGCCATGGTGGCTTGCACCTTTAATCTCAGCACTTGGGAGGCAGAAGCAGGTGGATCTCTGTGAGTTTGAGGCCAGCCTGGTCTACAGAGTGAGTTCCAAGACAGCTCGGGCTTTTACACAGTGAAACCTGGTCTTGAGGAAAAAAAAGAAAGAAAGAAAAGGAAAAAAGAAAGAAAGAAAACATTGGACTTTTGGATTCATGAACATAGAATATCTATACATTTATTTCATCAGTGTTATAGAGTGATTATTGTTTGTGTCTTGCTTTTCCTGTTGCTGTGATAAAACACTCTGACAGAGCGTGTGAAGGGATTACTGTGACGCACAGTTCCAGGATACTGGGAAGTCCTGATATCAGGCAATTGAAGCAGCTGCTCATGTTGCATCTACAGTCAGGAAGCAGAGAATGATTGATAGGGCCTAATTTTGGTTAGTGACATTTTGTCTCAGTCCACCAATGAGTAGCTTACAAGATAATGATGAGTTCTGCATTTGAAATTTTGTACCAGACTGCATTATACTTCATGCTCCCACACCCTTATTTGGAAAATATTCTTTCTGCAGCCAATCAAGGCCTGACCAGCTAGCCTAAAGCTTACTCCTATCCTATTCCCTATAAAGCTCACTTCCCAAACCCTCCCTGGGGCTACATCTCTTCCCATCCTGAGTGTAGCCTGGAGGATTTAATAAAAGCCTGCTTAGTACCTGGTTAGTGTCTCCAGGCTTATTTTCTTTCAATGATTGCTGTTGTTTAGCTAGCTTTCTCTTTTTTATAGAGTCTAGGGTCCAAGTGCAGGAAATGGTGCCATCCACTTTTACGGTGGTCCTCTTGCCTCAGTTAACCCAATCAAGCAGTCCCTCACAGGTGTACCCAGAGGCTTGTCTTCTAGGTGTCTATATTCTGATATGTTGGCAATCAATATTAACTATCATTCTTTCTTTTTGCCCTTCCTCCCTCTCCACCTCCCCTACTTCTGGCCTTCCTCCTTCCTTCTTCCCCCCAGCTCCTTTCTTATTAATTTATTTTTGAGACAGGGTCTTAACTATTCTGGCTTAGTCTCAATCCTCCCTTTCTCCCTCCCTCCCTCTCTTCTTCCCTCCCTCCCTCTCTCTCCTTCCTTTTTTTTTTTTTTTCTTCGAGACAGGGTTTTTCTGTGTAGCTTTGGAGCCTAGCCTGGAACTCACTCTAGAGACCAGGCTGGCCTCGAACTCACAGAGATCCGCCTGCCTCTGCCTCATGAGTGGTGGGATCAAAGGCGTGCGCCACCAACACCCGGCTCCTTTTTTTTTTTTTTTAAGACAAGGTCTTATTATGTATACCTTTACTGGCCTAGACTTCACAATATGTACCTGGCTAGTTTGGAACTCAGAGATCTGCCTGCCTCTGCCCCACAACTGCTGGTGTGAACCTTAGAACAAATTTTCTTTGATCTTAATAATAAAAACTTGGAATCAGCTATCATGGGGTGAAAGCTGAAGGATTAGAGAAGCAGAGCTGCCAGCCACTGTGAGTTCTTACCTCTACCAATGCTCTGACTAAAGGGATGATCCTGTCCTCAGACTGTCTCCTTAGACTGCAACTTCAGACTGACAGCTGCTCAGACTGCACTGCTCCTGTCTCCTCCCACCTTATATTCCTCTCACTTCCCAGCCATATCACTCCTGTCTCTACCTCCCTAGTGTTGGGATTAAAGGCATGTGATCCCATGTGCTAGGATCACCTTTGTGTGAACTCTGTTTCTCTTTTAGACTAGATCAGTTTTGTGTAGCCCAGGGTGGGCCTTGAACTAACAGAGATCCGTCTACCTCTATCTGTTGATTCCAGGGATTAAAAGTATGTACCACTACTGCCTGACCTCTATTGCTAACTAGTGTGGCTGTGCACTCTGATCTTCGGCAAGCTTTATTTGTTAGATCATAAACAAAATACCACCACAGTGAACAACTACACCCAGCTAGTTTCAGTCTTGAAGCATAGCTGAGAATGACCTTGAATTCAAGATTCTGTTGCCTCCATCTCCCAGGTACTGTTCAGTCCTGCATTTCTTGTAACAAATGTATTAAATATTTTATGCTATTATGAATGTAATAGTTTTCTGCTTCATTTTAGGGTTATTTATTGCTAGTGTATAGGAATATAGTTGGCTTTTTCTCCTGTGACATTAATGAATTTACTAATTAATTCTAGTGGGGGCTCTTTGTGGATTCTTTGGTATTTTCTACTGACAGGATCAGATCATCTGTGCATGAAGAAAATCTGACCTGAAGGCCTGGTGATAGACAACATTAAATTCCAGTTATTTAGGAGTCTGAGGCAAGAAGATCAGGAATTCAAGGCCAATTTGGACTTCAAAAAACAGACAACCAACCAACCTTTATTTATTTATTTGTTTGTTTATTTAGATTGAGTCTCTCTATGTAGCCCTGGTTGTCCTGGAAGTAGATCTGTTTAGTGTCCTGCTGGTTTGAAAGGTATGTGCCCTATACCAGTCTTATAATGTTTCAGTTAGGATTTCTGCCTCATAATACTGCCCATCAATACAGCATTAAATAGAAATGACATGAGAACCTTGGTTCCTTGGTTAGAATTTTTTATCAATAACTATGTGGTATTTGATTTTTTTTTTTTTTTTTTTTTTTTTTTGTGCTGGAGATCCTGAACATAGGCCATCGAGCCTTAGGCAGGAGTTCTCCCACCATAATACATCCCTGACCTTTGTATTTTCAATCAAGGTCCCCTTATGAAGGTCAGGCTGGCCTTGAACTTGCTATGTAGATCAGAATAGTGTCTAACATTAAACTTTCCTGTCTTTGCCTCCCAGGTGCTGGGTTTTCAGGGTTGCATTACCATACCCTGTTTGGTGTTTGGAATTTGATAGATATGAAATGCTCTTTATTAGGTTGAGGAAAATTCCCCTCTATTCCTGTTTTGTTGCATTTTTCTTCTTCTTTTTTTTAATTATGAAAGGTTGCTGGATTTTGTCAAATGCTCTTCTGTGCATTAATTGATGTTGCCATGTGGTTTTACTTTTTAGTCTGTCAATATGTTATATTAGTTTATATTTGGATATTAAGCCAATTTTTCATTCCTTTGAAAAATCTTTTTACATTTTGCTGGATTTGGCTTGCTAATATTTTATTAAAATATTTGTATCTTCATTAAGGATTTTGATCCTCTAGTTTTCCACTTTGTGTCTTTGAATTGGTATAAGATTTTGGCCTTGTAAAGTGATTTAGGAAATGTCCCATTTTCTGGAAGAGTCTGTATAGAAATGGTACCATTCTTAATGTGATTGAAAACATCTGTGCTTGAGCTTTTCCTTGTAGAAGATTTTTAATTAATTAAATTTCTTGTCTTAGATCTGCTTATATTTCCTATTGCTTTTTGAGTCAGTTCTCATTCTTCCTAAGAATTTGTCTATTTCACTTAAGGTGTCTAATTTGTTGACAAAAATTACAGTATTACAGCATTGTCTTTTTCATTTCTTTAAGCTCTGAGTGAGGCTGACTAGTATGTCTGTCTCTGTTTCTCTCTTTTTTGAGGGAAGGCCTCTATGTAGCCCTGCCTGCCCTGGAACTTGCTATGTAGATTATGCTGGCCTCAAACTTACAGAGATCCACCTGCCACCTGCCTCTGGATTGAAGGAGTGTATCACCACACCCACTTCTTCCTCTTTCTCCCATCACCCTGTAGGATTTCTCTGGGTATCCTTGGCTGTCCTAGAACTCCTATAGATAAGGCTGGCCTCTGCCTCCCAAGTGTTGGGATTAAGGTCATGTACCACTAAGTGGGCTCCTATTCTCTTTCTAATGGGGTTACAGTATGTACTATTATGTCTGGCTGAATCTTTGTGTGTGTGTGTGTATGTGTATTTATATTTTATGAATATTTTTATGCATGTGAATGTTTTGCCTACATGTATTTCTGGTGTTCTCAGAGGCCAGAATTGGCCATCAGATCCCCTGGAACCAGAGTTATAGAAGATTGTGAGCTACCACTTAGATGCTGAGAATTGAATCAGGGTCTTTTAGAAAAACAGCCAGTGCTGAGCCATCTCTCTGCTCCTCTCATTTTTTGGATGGGTCTAAAGTTTTGTTTTTAAAATCTCCCAAAAGAACAAATTTTTTGTTTTATATTTTTCTATTTCTAATTTCATTGACTTGTATGTAATTGTTATCCTTATTATTCTCTTCCAGCTTTCATTGGAGTTAGTTTGACCTTTATAGTTTCTTTTTCAAGTGATTTTTTAATTAATTTTTTATTTCATTTTGTTGAGAACAGGGTTTTACTTTGTAGCCTTAGCTGGCCTGGAATGAGATACGTAGACCAGGGTGACCTTGAACTCTTAGAGATCTGCCTAATTCTCCCTCCCAAGTGCTGTGATTAAAAGGTATTCCAACCATTCTTGGATCTTTTTAAAATTTTTTGTTATGTATATGTATGCATCTCTGTCTGTCTGTCTGTATCTATTTGTGTGTGCACCCGTGTAGGTAGGTAGGTGTTGTGTACTCTGTGCATTTGAATGCAGTGTCTGCAGAGGCCAGAATAGGGTATCAGAGTCTCTGGAGCTGAAGTTAGAGGTGATTGTAAGTTACTGAATGTGGATTCTGGGAAGTGAACTTCATTCAGTCCTCTGCAAGAGCAATGCTTGCTTTAACCACTGATCTCTGTAGCCTTCTTCTTTAAAATTTCAAAAAATCAGTTACCTATATATATGGGGTAGAGTGGGGTGCTTGCATGCCACAGTGCATGTGTAGATTTCAGAGGACAATATGTAGGAGTCTATTCTTTTACCTTGGAGGTTCTGGGGATGGGATCCAATTCAGGTCATCATCCTTCTGTATATCTTGTTAATGTCTATCCAAGTTCTTTGCCTATTTTGATTTGTGTGATACTGAAATTTAGTATCTATTCTAGATATGGATTCCTTATCAACAAAATTATGTGAAGTAGTTTCTCCCATTCTGTGGTTGTTAATAGTATTACTTGATTTGTGAGGTTTAAGCTTTTCATGAAGTCTAGTTTTTCTATCTTTCCCTCTCTCTCTGTTCCTGGGCTTTGGCTACATTAAAAAAAAATCATTGCCAAATTCAGAGTTTTGAAGCTTTGTTTAATGTTTTCTTCTAGGAGTTTTAATGCTTTAGGCCTTATACTTAGGTCTTTGATTCATACTAAATTACTTTTTGTGTATGGTATTAGATGAGTCCAGCTTCATTTTTGAAACAACAATGGCTACTTGCCATGCATTGTAATCCATTTTCCATTACTGAAACAAAATACCTGAGATAATCAGTTTATAAAAATGAAAGATGTAGTTTTACTTAGTTCAGTATATAAGGTGATAGCTACCTTGCTCTCGGGTCTGTGGCAAGATAGTACATCTGGACAGGCAATATGCAGAGGAGCACAGTTTCCTCCTCTATGAATGAGTTATGAAAGAAAAACTAGGGTCTGACAATCTCCTGTAAGGGTATGGCTCCTATGACTAGAAAACCTCCTACCCAGTCCTGTACCACCTCCTCAAGATAGCTCCAAGATGGCAACTAAGCCTTTAGCACACAGGTCTTTGATGGACAGTCCTGATCCACACTGGCTTGTGGAAGTTTTTGTTTTCTGCAGGATTCCTTTGTTTACACTTTTGTGATCAATCAGTAGTCAGAGCAGAGATCCCCAAAATTGGAGAAAAGTTCTTTTTTGTGTGTCTAAATTGTCTGCCATAAGCTTCATGTAAGCTATTTCAGGAGTATAGTCACAGCTACCTGACATGGGTGGGGGAATGAGTAGCTTCTGCCATGCTAAGAGCTCAGTTTTCCTAGTTCATTGGAATTTGCTATCTATGGTACTTTGAATGTATGGAGTCCCCATAAACTCATAGGGAGTAGCACTTTTAGGAGGTGTGGCTTTGTTGGAGTAGATATGGCCTTTGGGGGGAAATGTGTCACTGTAGGGGGGTGCTTTGAGGTCTCATATATGCTCAAGCCACATCCAGTGTTTCAGACCACTTCCTCTTGCCTATGGGTCAAGATGTAGGACTCCCAGCTCCTTCTCCAGCTCAATGTTTGCCTGCATACTACCATGTCACACCATGATGATAATGAACTAAACCTGAAAATGTAAGCCATCCCAATTAAATGTGTTTTTCTTTATAAGAGTTGCCATGGTCTAGTCATTGGGTGTGGTGGCATGCACCTTTAATCCCAGAACTCAGGAGGCAGAGGCAGGCAGATCTCTGTGAGTTCGAGGTCAGCCTGATCTATAGAGCTATTTCCAGGAGCAATTTGCCAGGCAACACAGAGAAACCCTGTTTCAAAAAACAAAGCAAAACAAACAAACAAAAAGAGTTGCCATGATCATGGTGTCTTTTCACAGCAATAGAAACCCTAACTAAGCCAGAAGTCTGTCCAAGCCTTACCGGGGAAGTAGCCCCATAGTTCCAAAACAGTTGCATCTAACAAATTCTGCTTATGTAGTTATTGTCTAAGTAGGAGAAGGGTTCCTGTTGTTTCTTCCTCTTCCATCATATCAGAATCTTCCTCTTCCTCATGTTGAGAAAACATGAAAGGCTCTACACAAACTTTCTTTAAGTTTCCTGTTGCTCCTCTGTAGTAACTAAGGCATTGATGCCCCACTTTGGTAGATATTTGAAATAACACCTGGTGAAACATGAACATGGAACGTGGGGAAGGACCCTGAAAAATAGGCTGATTGTTATCTAAGGTGCCTGGAGTAGGCTGAGGCATAACAGGTACAGAAATGGATCTGTTGCATGTAAATTTGTTTCTTGGGGTATGGGAGTTTTATTCCTCATTGTTACTGGGAAAGATTGGACGTGAAGTTAGTTGGGACAGAGGACACTCTTAATGTGAGAAAGGAGAGAGAAAGTGACTACAGGTGGTTGGGATTGGAGCTGAATAGCACAGGTGGCTGGTAGAGAAAGACAGAAAAAGGCCGAGTAGACTTATGGAGGACAATAGATTTCTCTGGTTGATAGTAGGTCTTCTCAGTCAACCTGCATATTATCATCATCTTTCTGAAGCCAAAGAAAGTAAAAGTAAGTTGCAGTAGAGGAGTTCTTTAATAAAGGTATGATTGTCAGGGGTACTTTCTAATACATGATGGGGGCAGATGGAAATGTATTAGAAAAGGTTTCGGAGTGATTTGTTCTAGTCCTGATTCTATGAATAACTTTATCTTAGACTACAACCAAATTACTCAACTGGCTTAAGTGTCAATCTAAACTCAATTGAGATAATGGACTCAACATATTTTGAAAATTTTATGGTTATGTAAAAAGTTTAAGAAAGAATCACAGTTCTATAGTGCTAAAGTATTAAGAACTAGGTGTGGTGGCATGTATCTATCTCCAGTATTAAAGAGGCAAAGGTAGGAGGATCTTGAGTAGAGAGACTGTTGAAGGATGTATGGATAGAAGGAAGGGAAAAGAAAGAAAAACACATAAAGGCTAGGGATTAGGCTCAATTAGGTAGAGTGCATGCTTGATCCCCAGACTGAGTGAGGTAGCACATTTCTGTAATCCCAGCACTCAATAAGTGAAGGCAGGAAGACCAATTCAAGGTCATTCATAGACATATAGGGAGTTCAGGGCCAGCCTGGGCCAGTGACACTACCTCTTTTCCTCAGATAGTGCATGCCTTTAATCCCAGTACTCAAGAGGCAGAAGCAGTGGGTCTCTGAATTCAAGGCCTGCCTGGTCTGCAGATTGAGTTAAAACAAAATCATTTTATATTTATGTGTATGGGTGTTTTGCCTACACATATGCATGTGTACCACATGCATGCCTGGTGTCTTTAGAGGCCAGAAGAGGGTGTCAGATCCCTTTGGACTGGAATTTGAGATAGTTGTGGATCTGTCATGTGATTGCTGGGGATTGAATCTTGCTCCTCTTGAAGAGCAGCCAGTACTTTTAACTACTGAGCTAGTTCTCCAGTTCAAGAAAAAAAATATTTTTAAATAAAGGACAGGCGTTGTGGTTTATGCCTATAATCTCAGCACTTAAGAAACTGAAGCAGGAGGATAGCTGTGAGTTCAAACCCAGCTTAGTCTGCATAGTAAGTTCCAGGACAGACAGACAGAGTAAGATCCTATCAAAAAAAATAAAAGCATTAAGAGCTGCTTCTAAAGTATACATTTCTCATAAAACTATAATAGGAATTACTAGAAAGACAGGATTTTATTTACCATGACATTTCCACAAGACATTTTGACTACAGAATGCCGGTTGAACAGTGAGATACATGTAAATTAGAAGTGAAGTGCAGCCCATGTAGCTGCCACATTCCCTACAGGTGTGTGGTGGTTTGAATAGGAATGGCCCCCATAGACTTATTAATTTGAATGATTGGCCTATAGGGAGTGGCACTATTAGGAGATGTGGCCTTGTTGGAATAGGTGTGACCTTGCTGGAGGAAGTATGTTACTGTTGGGGTGACTTTTGAGGTCTCTGATGCTCAAGTCAGTACACTCCCTGCTGCTTGAGGATCAAGGTGTAGAATTCTCACTCCTTCTCCAGCACCATGTCTGCCTGCATGCTGCCATGCTCCCTCCACGACAATAATGGACTAAACTTATGAAACTATGAGCCACCGCAATTTAATGTTTTCCTTTTTTGAGAGTTGCTCTGGTCATGGTGTCGCTTCACAGCAATAGGAATCCTAACTAAGAGAAGGTATCCTCATTCAAGCATTCTCAGTGCTTTTTTCTGTTCACTCTTTGCATGATGCTGATTAGATTTGGTGCATTTGTTTTGTGAGAAGACAGAATATTTTCACCCCAAAAGATGATAGTCTGTTTATCTCCATCCTCTGAAAGCATTTCCTGCCAGGCAGTTGACACAGAGCTTTGGCACAGCTTCAGGAAACTGTTTGCTTCTGTTTACTCCTTCTAGATCTAACTTCCCTAGGAACTGGGATGAGGAGTCTTCTTGAACTCCTTCATATTTAGAACTTCTTCATAGAACATCTCAGCACTGTGCCATGTGTCAGAGCAATGGGAACCCTGTCTGTGAGGGTTTAAAGGCAACTGCTTTAGTAACTCATTTAGGGGAAAATGAGTTAATTTGATAAAATATACTGAGAATATAAGATTTTTCAGATAAATCTGAAAGCTCAATTAGGAGCTGGTGAGATGGCACAGTGAGTAGGGCTTACTGCCAAGCTTTATGACCTGAGTTCAACCCTCAGGTGACACATGGTAGGGGAGAACTAACTCCTCCAAGTTGTCTTCTGACTTCCAAATGTACACATGCAATCTCGAGAGCACACACAGACACACAGACACACAGACACACAGACACAGACACACACACACAGACACACACACACACACACACACACACACACACAAACACACACACACACTAATAAAAAAATTTAGGAAGGGGGCTGGAGAGATGGATCAGAGGTTAAGAGCACTGATTGCTCTTCCAGAGGTCCTGAGTTCGGTTCCCAGCAACCACATGGTGGCTCACAACCATCCATTATGAGATCTGGTGCTCTCTTCTGGTGTGCAGATATACATGGAAGCAGAATGTTGTATACATAATAAATAAATAAAATCTTTAAAAAAATAAATACTTTAAAAAAATTTATGAAGGGGGCTGGAGAGATGGATCAGCGTTTAAGAGCCTGGCTGCTCTTCCACAGGTCCTGAGTTCAATTCCCAGCAACCACACAGTGGCTCACAATCATCTATAGTGAAATATGTTGCCTTCTTCTGTTGTACAGGCATACATACATGCAGGCAGAACATTGTATATATAACTTGCCTTTAATCCCAGTGTTCTGGAGGCAGAGGCAGGTGGATCTCTGTGAGTTCAAGGCTAGCCTGGTCTACATAGAAAGTTCCAGGCCAAACAGGCCTACATAGTGAGACCTTGTCTCAAAAAACAAAAGAAAAACTAACAGATGGGACTAGAGATATGGCTTAGTGGTTAAGAGCACTGGCAGCTCTTGCAGAGAATCCTAGCACCCACATGTCAGTTCACAACCAATAGTAATTCCGGTTCCAGGGGATCTGATGGCCTCTCATGACCTCTGTGGACACTTCATGCACATGGTACACAGACATACTTGCAGGTGAAACACTCATGCACATAAAATCAAAATAAATAAATCTTTAAAAATAAATAACGTAAAAGACAGTGAACTTGAGATACAGAAAGGCACAACCACTTAATACTACTGTTAGTTGTGAGCAGGTTCCTATCTTCTCTACATAGTATTATTAGGTAAACTCAACATTACTTAATTCATTTATCCTACTGGCTGCTCTAAAGAAGATTCTAAAATTTGGGTAAGCACCAGAACATCAGGCAGCAGTGGCTGGGGAGGAAGGACAGAAGCCATAGACACAGAAGTGAAAGGCATGGGAATAGTGACGAGGGAAGGAATTTATGGTGTGGCTTGGGCCAGAGGTCTAATTCCACAAAAGTTTCAGAGTGTATCTATGGCCCAAACTCAGAACAAGGTCACAGACTAGAAAATCCAGTGGCCTCTGAATGACAAGAATCAGTGCAAATATCAGGTCATGGGGGGAAAAGTAAAGGATGTAACATAAATACCAGTAAGAGATAAATGGACAAAGTTTGGAGTTTGTTTTTTTTTTAAGATTTATTTATTATGTATAGACAGTGTTCTGTCTGCAAACCAGAATAAGGCACCAGATCTCATTATAAATGGTTGTGAGCCACCATGTGGTTGCTGGGAATCGAACTCGGGACCTCTGTAAGAGCAGCCAGTGCTCTTAACCTTTGAGCCATCTCTCCAGCCCATCAGATGTAGTTTTAACCATTAGAATCTGATCCTGGAGCAACCTGAGCCAGGCAGCAGCATCCTTTGGAACCCTTAGCATTGATATGAGATCATGTACATGCAAAAGGACAGTGGATTACCTGAGCCAATAGAAAGAACAAAAGAAGTAAGGATTCATGTTGCTGTAGTTGCACAGATGGACTTCATTAATGAGGGAAAAAAAAGGTTTGAAAATATTAAGTAACTTGGGTCCTGAAAGATGACTCAGCAGGTAAAATACTTGGCTGTCAAGCCGGCGTTGGTGGCACACGCCTTTAATCCCAGCACTCAGGAGGCAGAGGCAGGTGGATCTCTGTGAGTTCGAGGCCAGCCTGGTCTCCAGAGCGAGTGCCAGGATAGGCTCTTGAGTCTGGCCTTAATCCTAGAGGATAGAAGAGAGACCTGCTGTCCCCTCCTGGAACTGAAGCCCCGGCACAACCCAGCAGCCTCTTCTCTGAGCCCATATCCCAGGCCAGCCAGGACAACTAAGAGCCTCATGGAGCCTCTGTGGCCCCTACTCCAGCAAAGTTCTGTTCCCACCCCCACAGGCTCCACTCTCCCCCGACCTCCCAGAGTGCCAAGGCACACCATCACCATGGGATGTTTTTAATTCAGGTAGGCGGGGCTTGAGCCAGGCTCTGCCCCCCCAGGTGATCAGCCCCCGCCTGGACAGGGACTGTCCCCACACCATTCATCCCTCTAACCAGCTGCCTACATCAGAAAGATCTTCCTAGCCCTTTTTAAAATCCTCTTTTACATTTTTTAAAAACACAACTTTTTTCAGCAGAGAAGGGGGAGCTGACAATCACTTTTTATCTGTTTTGGTTTTGGTTTGTTTTAAGCTTAGTTTTGATGTTCTATGCAGCTCTAAGTTCCCCCGTGGAGTCTCACAGATCCAGATGTAGGGAAAGGATTTGGACTCAAACCTAAATGACCAATTCTTTGCCCTTTGTACCAAGAGAGTGTACCAAAAAGTCCCAGGAAATAAATGCTGATGATTTGTGTGAAAACAAAGAAAAGAAAGAAAGAAAGTTGGACATTGAATGAGGTTCACAAATGATAAAAATAATTGAATTGGGGCAGGAAGGAGTGAGGGACTCATGCAACTGCAGCTTTATAGACTTACAGAATTGTCCTAGAAGTATAAGACACAAGGAAATTATTGGCCTATCTAAGACTTCTTAGAAAATGGACTGTACAGAGGACAAATGGGTTGTAAAAATAATGCTTAAGTCAGCCACAAAACATTAATAAAAAGTGTAGGTAAGTGAAATTTTGAAGATGATGGAATCTAATTGATAACTTCCTTATAACAACCTACAGATAATCTCCCTTTTAAAGGGTTAATTATAGTGGCGATTATGAAGAGAAAAAGCCCATGATGAAAGTGTGGTAGAGGACTGTGCTCTTTGTTGAGCAAGTTAAAACAAGCTGGTCTGTAAGCAATTATTATCTTCATCAAAATTCTTAGCTCTAATGTTTTGGTTTCAATGGCCCAGCACGTATGCCTTCTCAAACAATTGGATGGATTTAAAACACTTACGAGATGTTTGTGCTTATATCTTAACATAGCATCAGTTCAACAGGAAAGTGGGGGGAGTAATATTTGGCATTAGGACTTAGTTTAAAAAAATCAAAAGTAAAGTAAACAAAAAGCCCACAAGGCCTAAACTGTGCATACAAATGACATTCTTTATTCAACCTTACAATGGCCATAGCTTCAAGGATCCATACAAATTCAGGCACATCTCTTCTTTACTCCTTAATCACCTCACATATCTGGAAAAGAGTGGTCAGCAGTTGGCATGCTTGGGTGCTTGGGCATTACCCACTGCTAACATTTTTTTATGGGGGATACTTTCTAAAAAGATTTCTCTTTGACTTTTTTTGGAGGGGTGTTTTGTTTTTTATCTTTTCAAAAAACACATGTTCTGTATGCTAAGGAAATTTTTGGGTGCCTGCTTGGGAGAACAAGTGATTTGAAAACTGAATTAGCTTTTCAAATACTGATTTATATATGTAAAAGTAACTCTGAAGAATGTGCCTTTGGATTAGATTGGGAATATATATATATATATATATATTCCTACATACCTACATATGTATATATAGGACTGTGTTTTTAGTTACACTCTGTGCTTAATGATGGATTACATTGTCAAATATTCATATTGTATGTTCATTTGAAATGCCTATAATTTGGAGCTTGCTAAGAAATGTACTGCTCACTGGGCATTGGTGGCGCACGCCTTTAATCCCAGCACTCGGGAGGCAGAGGCAGGTGATCGCTGTGAGTTCGAGGCCAGCCTGGTTTCCAGAGTGAGTGCCAGGATAGGCTCCAAAGCTACACAGAGAAACCCTGTCTCGAAAAACCAAAAAAAAAAAAGAGAGAGAGAGAGAGAGAGAGAGAGAGAGAGAGAGAGAGAGAGAGAGAGAAAAGAAAAAAGAAAAAGAAAAAAAGAAATGAACTGCTCTACCAGAGGACCTGAGTTCCCTGCATTCATATTAAGTGGTTCACAATTGCCTATAATTCCAGCTCCATGGGATCTGACACCTCTTGGGGCACCTGCACTTGTGTGCACACTCCTACCCCAGAAACAAACACACATATACAAAGTTAAAAATAATTTTTAAAAATCTTTAAAAAAAGAAGCTGGGTGGTAGTGGTGCACACGTTAGTGCAACACTTGTGAGGCAGGTGGGTCTCTGAGTTTTAGGTTAACTTGGTCTACAGAGTGAGTTCCAGGACAGCCAGGACTGTTTCACAGAGAAAACCTGTCTCAAAAAACAAACAAACAAACAAAATCACACACAAAAAAGAAATGACAGTAATTTGACAGCTATAGCTATGTAGTTAATGTAAGGCAGTTGCTAGAGTGACTCATCCACTCTGCCTAGGACAGGAAGAAATCAGAGAAGGCTTGATTAAAGAGATGACAATTGTATTGAACCTATAGTTGTTATGAGATTGGAGCATAGAATGTTGAAAGGCAGAACAGAGATGTAAAGTCCACTTTACCCGGTATTTCCAGGTACAGATGCCTCCAAAGTAAATTGGAAGTTCATGTCTAGAAGATACAAGAGAGAAGATAGAGCTTTAGAGATAATAGTTTGACAAGATCGATATATTTAGCTGAAGCAATGTAAACAGATAAAATGCCTATATGTAGGGAAGAGCCAAGAGGAAAATTTTCTACTTGAAAACTGCCCAGAAGAGGAGGCAGTAATGAAACACTGATGAATGGTCATAGAGATGGGAAAAGGAGTTGTTAGAGAGGCTGAGAGCATAGCAGTCAAGTAAAGAGCTTAGATGCTACAGGAAAAATGAACAAGCTGGGCATTTTGGAAGTAAAAACTAGAATAGTTGAGGCCAGGCATGGTGCAAGACTGTAACCTCAGTGCTTTGGAGGTAGAGAGAAGAAGATCAGAAGTTCAAAGTTATTCTGGCTACATGTGGACTTTGAGGCCTGCCTATGATATGAGAGACTGTCAGAGGCTCAAAATAAGTGCATATATTATAGTAAATAACACTTGGTAGTAAAACACTCTCTCTCTCTCTCTCTCTCTCTCTCTCTCTCTCTCTCTCTCTCTCTCTCTCTCTCGACTTAGAGTGACAGCTCCCTAGGCACCTGCAGTTTGGACTTTTTGATCTAGGTACATATAATGGGGAATTCTGTACGAAGGAAATTCTGAGTCCTAGATCTCACTTCTAGGAATTCTGATTTGGAATATCTATAGATATCCTAAGGACAGCATTGCATTTAAAAACCTCGAAGTCAAATCTTTTATTCTTTTTTTTTTAAAGATTTATTTACTTTTTACTTTTTGTGTGTGTGTGTGTGTGTGTGTGTGTGTGTGTGTGTGTGTGAGTGTGTGTGTGTGTGTGTGTGCGCGTGTGTGCAGGTGCCCTCAAAAGAAGACAGTGTCAGATACTCTGGAGCTGAAGTTGCAGGCAATTTTAAGTTACCGAATACGGGTGCTATGAACTGAACTCTGATTCTCTGAAAGCAAGGTCTCTTGGTCTCTGAGCCATCTCTCCAACCCTAAATCTTTAATTCTTTATAGAAGGTAAAAAAAAAAAAGAATTGGAAGATGACAGTTCCTTAGAGTATTTTTTTGATGGGCACCAAGGGTTGAGAGCTTGCTTGCTTTCTTGCTTGTTTTATTTGAGATGGTATTACTAGTAGCCTCTTAACTCAGAGATTGCCTGCCTCTGGATCCCGAGTCCTGGGACTAAAGGCTCGCTGTATCATGTGCAGCTACCACTTTTGTTTTTAATTGATTCTTCACATATATGTCAGGCTGGCTTTCAGCTCACAGCAATCCTCCTGCCTTAGCTTCCTAAGTGCTGGAATGACAACTATGTCTCATCATATCCAGCTGCTTTAGAAATGAATTTCTTCTCAAATCTGGGTGAATGGATTGGATTAAATAGTACTTACTTGTTAAGGCTATGGAGTCATGGTTAATATTAACTCATGGTTTTTCTAGATATGACATTTTATTATTCAGTCATTGATTAAATACTAGTAATTCAAATACAACAGCTATAAAAATGATTGTAAACCATTATAAAGCAGTGTTTGTGCCAGGAATGCAAGGATGATCCAATATACAAAAATCAGTAAGTATAATACCTCACATCAATAGAAGGAAGGATTGAAAACCATATGATTATCCCAATAGACACAGAAGAGTTAAAAATAAAATTTTATATTCTTTCATGGTTTAAAAAAACAAAAAGAGCTAGGCATTGGTGGGGCACACCTTTAATCCCAGCACTCAGGAGGCAGAGGCAGGCGGATTTCTTTAGTTCGAGGCCAACCTGATCTACAGAGTGGGTTCTAGGACAGAGTTCTGAAACCCTGTCTCAGAAAACAAACAAATAAAAACCAAACCAAACCAAAAATACAAAACACACACATACCAAACCCCCAACAAAGCAAACCCTAGAAAATCAAAAAAAAAAAAAAAAAAAAACAAAAAACAAGAACAATTTACTAAGTTTAAGAGAAGTGCCTCAACATACTAAGAGCTATATATGACAAACCTCTGACCTGTATCATACTGAATGCAGAAAAGCTGAAAGTCTTCTCTAGGTAGGTGAAGACTGTCCAGCCTTAATTTTCAGCCTTACTATTGCTATAATGAGACATGACCAAAGTGACTTAGGGAGGAAAGGTTTATTTGGCTTACCCTTCTTATTGCTGTTCACTATCAAAGGAAGTCAAGATGGGAACTCAAACAGGGCAAGGACCTGGAGGCAACAGCTGATGAAGAGGGCATGGAGGGTACTGGTTACTGGCTTGTTTCCCATGTCTTGCTCAGCCTGCTTTTTTATAGAACCCAGGACCACTAGCCCAGGGATAGCACCACCCACAATGGCATGTCCCCCTCACAATTACTAATTAAGAAAATGCCCTGCAGACTTGCCTACAGCTCAATGTTATGGGGCATTTTCTTAATTAAGGTTCTCTCCTTTCTAATAACTTTAGCTTGTGTCAAGTTAACTAAAAACTATCCAGTACATTTAATGACTCTCTCTGAGCCTGTTGTCACCTCCTATGCATCCAGAGCACCTGGCATCTCAGCTCACCTGTTTTCATAGCTGGCCCAACCAACAGCATCAGTAGTTATTCCAATGCTTTCCTTACGTGAACTATTGTTACTATTAGCCTAGTAATTAGAATAAAATATCAAATATTGTAGTGCAAAAACATATGGATCTAGGTCTAATTTAACCTTTTCATGAACTGGTTATTGGAAGAGAACTTTGATTTTCTGTATTAAGTCTTTGGTATACTTTGAGAAGGGAGAGTGAAAGGTATGAATGGTATTCAAGCCATGGAAACTGATTCTGCTGTGGAGAGGGGACTACAGAAAGCAGCACAGTTATTCTCTTCTGGTTGAAAAAACTAATAACTTGTCTTAATTTTCTGTAAAAGTCTCAGTAGTAACACTTGGAAAATAATTACTGAAATCCAGTGAGATTTACTAGACAAAATCCTTCCTTCCTTCCTTCCTTCCTTCCTTCCTTCCTTCCTTCCTTCCTTCCTTCCTTCCTCTCTCTCTCTCTCTCTCTCTCTCTTTCTCTGTGTATACATGCTATAGTTTTTCTAGTCTCCTTATTAATAACCCTATAACTTCTTAATTGTAGTAATCAGGATTACCAGTTAATATTTCTTTTGAACTCCTTGTAGAGCTAAATGAAATCTTTTCTTTATCTGATAGAATAATTTTAGGCTATGAAAGAAAAATGTGTGTTCTTGTGCATATTCACATACCAAAAATTTCCTAAAGATTTCTGTTCTTTGTTAGTCAACACACTAACATTATTTGGAAGGATTGTTTCAGACAGAAATAAAAATCAGGAAGTTATTAACAAACAGATGGAATGTTTTTATAACCACATCTGCATGTTAACCAACACTGCTTGTTGCAATTTTGTTGTTTGGAATTATACAGAGAAACATCAATAAGTAAATGTATTGTCTTAATCATTGTTATAGTGCTATGAGGAGATGCCATGACCATGGCAACTCTTATAAAGGAAACCATTTAATTGGGGGAATTGAGGGCTTGCTTATAGTTTCAGAGGCATTCTCATCATGGTGGGGACCATGATGGCAGGCATGGTAGCATGGTGCTGGAGTAGCTGAGAGTTACATCCTGATTCACAGGCGGGGGGGGGGGGGGGGGGGAACTCCCAGTGACACACTTCCTCCAACTAGGCCACACCTACTCCAACAAGGTCACACAATCCTAATTCTTCTAAAATAGTGCCATTCCTTGATGGCTAAGCTTTCAAATATATGAGCCTATGGGGGCCTTTTTTTTTTTTTTTGAGAGAGGATTTCTCTTTGGAGCCTTGGGTATTCTGAAACTCATTCTGTATACCAGGCTGACCTTAAACTCATAAAGATCCACCTGCCTCTGCCTCTGGATGCTGGGATTAAAGGGCATACACCACAACTGCCCAGTGCTATGATGCAGGATGCAATTTTGCTAGTCCTACTAATTGATTGAGGTAATATACCACTCTTTAGCTTTGCTTTAAAATAGTTATTCTTAATTTTTTTGAGATTGTGAACCTCTTTGAGAATCTGTTGAAAGCTGTGAACCTTTCCTCCTTGAAATGAATTCAACAGTTATGCATTTTCCATTGAGTATCTCTGGAAGAGTACATAATCTTCAGTGATTCCCCAAAAGAGGGGAACCTATGGGCAAGAATGAGAAGAAAGATTTGGGTAAGGAGATGGCTCAGTGAGTAAAATGCTTGCCATACAAGTATGAGGGCCTGATTTCAGATCCCACGAACCCATATAAAGCTGGATGCTGTTGTCCAAGTGCTCCCTACGAGAAGATGGGAGGCTGACACAGGAGAACCCTTGAAGGCCATCAAATTTGACATACAGGTAACAACAGTGAACAACAAAGGGACCCTGCCTCAAACAAGGTGGAAGGAGAGGACCACTCTGGAGCTTGTCATATGACCTCCAAAAGGCACAGTGGTGCATGTACACTTGAACACAAATGAACAAGCACATGCATACAAAATGGGGGAGTATTTCCCCCTGTATATTATGTTATATTGTTTTTTGACGTTTGTAATCAGATATGTCTTATCTATACTTTATGTAAAAATGCTTTTTAAATTAATGTCAAAAAAGTTTTTCATATAATTTATACAACAGTGTTCTGAATTTCTTGATTCTTGCAATTTAAAAAATTAAATCTTGGAGTGGTGGAATTGCTCAGCTAATGATAAAGTCATTTGCTGCCAAACTTGATGACCTGAGTTAAATCCCTAGAACCCAAATGGTGCAAAGAGAGGACTCCTGCAAGTTGTCTTCTGACCTCTACATTTGTGCTGTGGCATGTATGTACTCACCCACATACATATACAAAAATAAGTAAGTAAAATTTAAAAAAATTTAATTAAGCAGTTTTTAATCAGATACACATTTAGTTTTTTTTTTTTTTTTTTTTTTTTTGATTACAGGTTAGTATGAAATCAGTAGTTTCAGTAGAGTGGTATAGCAGTTTCCTTGGAGTTAAAATGGCCCTTTTGGAGGGAAAATCTTTAAGACACTAGACATTCTAAGAGGAGGTGAAAACATTCAGGGAAATTCCTTAAACTCAGGAAGTAAACAACCCAAAGACTTAAGAAGTCCCTGAAATGGATGAGACATACTAGGTTCCTCCCTTTACAAGCATACAAACTGTAAGGACAGCAGAGACATTCTTAAATAAACTGAAAAAGGATTAGACTAACTGAGCAGCCTATAAAAGACATCTTAAATCTGTGGAGCTACCTGTAAATTGTACAGTGAGCCCTAGGTTTCCAGGTTTTGTCAGCCATAACCCATGCTGGGGTGGGCTTTTGGTGATGCAGCTGTCTTTGAGTCATTTCTGCTCCTGTAAGTAACCCCCGGAAAACTCATTGGTTCACCAAGTTAGACTTTGGTAGTATTCTTAACTTGGGTTTATTAATAGTTGCCTTCCTAGGGTGAGATGTTTTTGTTCAGGTCTCCCTAGGAATGGTGTCACAAATGACTTACTAGTGCTCCTTGTTTAACAAAATCTTGCTGATTCCTCAGTAATCTATTAAAAAGTTTTGTTAAATAAGGCATTATTATTTTTTCTTTTAGAGGTAGGTTGTAGAGGTAGTTATATCCAAGTATTATTGTGAAGGAAAGAGCTGCATTCTATTTCAATTCATAAAAATATTTTCATGGTTCCTTTGGGGAACCTTGTGTAAGTGTGTGGTAATGGTCGGGCTTTCCTAGAAGGAAAATTATGCACTGTACAACTAACAAAGTAAAGACCTTATCGGTTTTTGTTGTTGTTGTTGTTGTTTTCTGTTTTTTTCATGTGAGTGTGGGTCTGCATGTGCCATGGTGAACATATAGGTGTCAGAGGACATTTTTCAGGAGTCAGTTCTCACCTTCCACTTTTTTGAGGAAGAGTTTTTGCTGCTATGAAGACTAGCTTCCTGTGAAGTAGGGCACTCCCATCTCTCATGAGTGTTGTGATTACAGATGCACCTGGCTTTTTATTTGGGTCCTGGGGATTGAGTTGGGGTTGTTAGATGTGTATGGCTAGCTAGTGCTTTTACTTGCTGAACAATTGTGCAAGATTTTAACCTATTTCCCAGTGTGATGGGAATTCTGCTGCAGGTTTGCAGACTTGAGGTGGTGATGCCCAAACTGGCCCAGAGTTATTTTTTGTTTGTTTGTTTGTTTTGTTTTTTACAGTTTTTGCTTTTTATTTAGTCTGCACATGTGTATGTACACAATTCATGTGCCTGGTGCCCACTGAGGTCAGAAGAGAGACATGGGTTCCCTGGAACTGAAGTTATCCGTGGTTGTGAATCACCACATGGATACTAGGAATTGAACCTGGGTCCTCTGCAAGAACAACTAGCTCTTAGCCTGTGAGCTAACTGTCCAACCCCTGCCCCAAAGTCTTAAAGATCATGTAAAAGCCTCATGGGTGAATCTGGGGTGAATTTTATGTTTATTTGTTTGTGTCTTTATTTATCTTGAGACAGGGTCTCATATAGAGCTCAGGCTAGCTTTGAACTCACTATATAGCTAAAGATGAACATGAACTTCTGCCTCCACTTCCCACGTACTAGGATTACAGGTGTGGAAATCAGCATACCCATTTTTTTTTTTTTTTTATCCAGCAGTGGGAATAAAACCTAGGGCTTCTGGATTCTAGGCAAGTCCTCTACCAACTAAGCAATATCCCCAGCGCTCTCTCTCTCTCTCTCTCTCTCTCTCTCTCTCTCTCTCTCTTTCTCTCTCTTTCTTCCTTTTTGTTCTTGAGACAGGCTTTCCCTATGTATCTCAGGCTGGGTTGGCTCATAGCAATCCCCTTGCCTTAGTTCCCTAAGTGCTGAAATGACAACTATGTCTCATCACATCCAGTTGCTTTAGAAATGAATTTCTTCTCAAATCTGGGTGAAGTGGAAAATAGATTGGATTAAATAGCACTTGTTGAAATTATGGAGTCATGGTTAATATTTTTTTTTCTGTTTTTTGTTTTTGAGGCAGAGTCTCACCGTGTAGCCCTGGCTTGCCTAGAACTTGCAGTGTACACCAGGCTGGCCTCAAACTCAGAGAGCTACCTACCTCTGACTTTCTAGTGCTGGGATTAAAGGCGTGTGTCACTATACCAACTTTTAATTTATTTATTTGATGATTAACATTAAAAAAATTCCAGATGATTTCAAATAACATTCAAGTTTGGCAGTTTAACTAAAACATAATATTCTTAAATATCGGGAAAGGACTTTGGAGGTGAAGCAGGAAGATTGGGAGTTTATGGTCATCCTCACCGGGCGTTGGTGGCACATGCCTTTAATCCCAGCACTCGGGAGGCAGAGGCAGGCGGATCTCTGTGAGTTCGAGGCCAGCGTGGTCCCCAGAGCATGTGCTAGGATAGGCTCCAAAGCTACACAGAGAAACCCTGTCTCGAAAAACCAAAAAAAAAAAAAAAAAAAAAAAAAAAAAAAAAAGAAAAGAAAAAAGGTCATCCTCAGTTATATAGCATATTGGAGTCTAGCCTGGGTTACCTGAGACCTTTGTCTCCAAACCAACCAAACACCACAATACCCCCAAATCGAAACAAAAAACTAAAAAGAAAAGAAAAGGATATTTGGAAATATCTGTCCTAGAAAACCGAGGCATCTAGGCCAACCTCTCCCATTTTCCTGATACACAGAAACCTAGTTGTTTGTGTCAGGAAGCATAGCCTCACAGCCAGGCTAATGGGCACGTTCGGGGGGTGGGGGGGACAACTGCTTCATGAGTACTAGAGCTACAGACCCAAATGTCTGTTCCTCAAAGAAAAAACAAGAACAGTAAGTCAAAATGAAATTAATGAACCAAATACTCAGTCAATTCACCCTGCTTAAGTGCAAGATTTAAACAGCAAAAGGAAATGAAGCCCATCTCTGTGACATCAAGTTCTGTTTTGGTGTGCTAAGTCCCTCAGAGTTAAAAATACAGCCACTTAGCTATAAGATGTGTTGCCAGGCATCTGTATGGAACATAACCACGTAATCAGGCTATATTGTACTTTTCTACACAAAGAGAGCCCAAGCTACTACGAAAATTAGGAAACTTTCATTTGCCTGACAGAAGACAGTACAGAGGAAATGGCTTGGAGGCAGAGGAGGAGTAGGAGAGAGGATGAAAGGACTGTATTCATGCTATCCAAATTAAGAGTCAGGATGTTTATGCTCAAATCTTGTCTTGGCTCTGTGTTGAGGGCACTGAACAACTGGGACATGGGAAAGTGTATCTCTGAAGTCCCTAATTTAGGCACTAAACAGACCAAATTCCTTCCACAAATGCTTCCTATTTTCAGCAGTCTGTGTTCTGAACATACATTGTGATTAAAGCTCACAGCTGGTTAGTGCTAAGCACTACTTCTCTTTTTACTGCTAGCTCTTCTCTATAGCTATTCTTTCATTCTGTTGGTTATACAAGTGACATGCCTCTACAGGACTGAAACCTTGGAAGTGTTACTATTTATCTATATTACTAGCTCTACTACTACTATTTTTTTTCTTATGAAGTCTTCCTGTGTTGCCCAGGTATGCCTCAGCCTTTTGAGAAGTTGCCATCACAGGCATTGCACCATGCTCAGTTTATTTATCTTTTATTCGCTCAAATAGCGTGAATTCATGGTGGACTTATTTCATGGTAGGTACATAGGATATAATTGTGAGCAGACAATTGGCTCCTGTTCTCAGAGCATACTGTCTTCTTAAGAACCTTACACATAATTGGTCTTGTTCATCCAATGAAGTGAATATTTGGTTAGTGAAAATTAAAAGAAATTCTAGATGTTAGTGTTTCTAATAAATATTTGGCCAATATTAGCTGCTCACTAATGTTCACATATGTGGAATTTAGATTTAGGACTACATTTAGAGACATACCTTAAAAGGTATGTCATCCATGGGTAAAGTGGGACATTATTACAAGTTCTGTTTGTTTTAGAAGTGAGCGACTGATGAGCCTCTTTACAGGGCAAATGGTGTGGTCAGTGGTATACAGCTTGTGCTTAGAATGCATGATTGAGGCCTCAGAACTCAACACCCCTACAACTCCTGAGAGCTGCAAGTAGTTTTCCAGGAGTGTTAAGCTCTGATTTTGGCTTGCCATTGTCCATCTGTGTTCCTGGTCCTCCTCCTTGCTGCTATGCAAGCATTCTTTCTGTGTTGGGGAAAGAATCACCCTAAGATTGGAGATTAGAGGGGCAAGCCTGTCCAAGTGTAGCCCAGTTCTACTTTAGGATCCATGTATCAGTAAACTGCAGTAGAAACTCACTGATTTTGAGTTTGGAGCACAACACATACTGTCTTGCTTAGTTCCAGTCAGTGCCTTTGTTCCCCAGAGTGTTTCAACAGCAGCTGAAATCTTGGGTTTTCCCAATGTAGAACCAGGAATTGATTTATTTTTCACAAAGGATGACTATGTCACACCAAAGGTAAGGTCTCAAGTCTACCAGACAGTCCAGACGTCTTCTCTGATGTCAATATGATGGTGACAAATCATCTAGAATTCATGTCTGATATCCTCTTTTGGCAAAGGAACAATAGTTTTTTTTTTTTTTAATCAGTTTAGTTCTTGCCACTATTTGTGTTTGATCATGAGCAAGTTGAATTATTTCCAGGATGAATCTTAAAGTTATTATTTTTGGTGCTTGTCTTGCAGCTGAGTAAATATCTCTTTAGGATATGTGACAGTTGAATTGGCCTGGGTTTTGAAACAGGTCTAGACTTTAGAGCCTGCTTATATTCATCTACACACATTGGTTCTTTTGAAATGCTACCAGTCAATGTAAAATTACAAAGCATATGTGATTGCAGACCAAATCCAGAGACTCACATTGTGCTGTACACTCAGCCATAAAATGGTAAATTTTGTTTGGTTTTCAGACAGGGTCTGTCTGTGTAGACCTGGCTATCCTGGAACTAACTGGTCACGTAGGCAAGGCTGGATTTGAACTCTGAGAGATCTGCTTATCTAGTGCAGGGATTAAAGGTGTGTGTTACCACTCCACCAAAATTATCAATTTTGAAATTCTAAATTTTGAAAGTCAATTTTTACTGTTGCTTATTCCAATTCCAAGATCTATTTGTAAGAGACTTATAGGAGGAGAAATCAAGTTATATGGCTTTATAACACCCCACCAAGTAAGTATGGGTCTGGATTGTACTCAACATAGCCTTTTCCAAATGGATTGTTATACTGGGTCAACAATTTTCCATCGAATTCCATCGATAAATAAGTCTGTCACCAGTAACTAACTGTTTCTTCATCATTGAATGAATTCCTTTCTACCTTTTGGTTTTGTGTGCATGTGGAGTATTTTACATTCTCACAATTCTCGTGGAGCTTAGGCTTCAGAACCGATCCTTGCAATCCTAGAGCTTTAGTTTTGCTACTGGTTGCAATACCCAGGGTAGCTTCTTTTACTGTCGTTTGGGTTTCGTATGGCTCCTGGGCCCAAAGCCAGCAGAACGGAAAGAGCGCTTGGGTTTGTTTGAAGGCAAGCCGGCTGTACAGGCAGTTTTTCCCAGACTTTCCCAGCTCCGGCTTTTCATGCATACCAGCAGAGCGGCTTTTTTCCTCCGGTGATTGAAACCATCTGGACTGCAGGGGGGTCACGTGTGTATGAGAAAATGACATAAAGTTTCTGATCCCCTTGTGCTTCTGCTCCAGATCCAGACAATCCTTGGTCGGATGGTGCCGAGGTGAGGGCGGTGCGGTTTGGGGGCCTGACTTCCCACCCTGGCCCCCCCCCCCCATGCAGTCCTCCGTTGTCGCCCGCCCTCTCCCCCTCCCCCTCCCCCGGCCCGGGAGCACACCCCTCCTCCTGGCTGCAGCAGCCCACCCTTTAGGTCTCTGGTGGAGGCACGCCTCCCCTGGTTCTGCAGCCCCACGCGCGGATACCCGCCCGCAGCCCGCCCTCTACGGGAGCGGCCCCTCCTTCGGGCTGTGCGGCGCCGGGGCAGCTTGGGCTGCTCGGAGCTCCCGGCCAGCTCGGGCGGTGGAGGTAAGTGGCTTCCGACCGCCCGCAGGAGTCGCCTGCCCACCGCGCTGCTTCAGCTCCCTATCGGGTGGCGGATAGGACGCGGATTCCCATTCTGTGGCTTACGGAGCCCTTCCGCTTTCCCTAATCGGGGGCCCAGGCAGGGGCTCCTGCTGCGTGAGTACTAGCGTGCGGGCCGCGGCATTCTGAGTTGCTAGGGACTGCCTTCCCGGGCGATCGTGGCCAGCTCTGCCTTCCGGTCAGGCCCGGGCTGCGCTGTGTGGGAGCCCCGACCCCGGTCTTGAGTTGTTCAGAACTGCGGAACGCAAGCAGCCCGGGAGACAGTTGAGCTCCATTTACCTGAGCCCGTGTAGCTCGAGTGCAGCTGGATGAGGAACATGAGTGTACGCTCTTACACGCACCCACACAGACTAGGTTTCTACTCAAACAAAGGAAATTTAACTTTGTCTTCTATCACTTGGACCTGTTAAACTGGGATTGTTGCTCTATACCTTCATACACTTTTCGGTGTGTACGAAATGACCTAGCACTGAAGGAACACCCTTAGCATTTGTGCTGCTTTGGGGGTCTGAAAATCTAATATCCGAGTAAAAGTGAAAGGACTGAACGTTTTCTAGTGTTTCCAAAGAAAGGAGATTGCAGTGCTCTGGGAATTTTGTATGAACATAATTTATAATCACTTAAATATGGATAAAATATCTTCCTGACCAAATGAAAGAATTTGCCATAATGCTGCCTCAGACCAGCTATCAGTCTCATTTCCACCCAGATGTTTCTGCTTTTGCATTGTAGGATCTGGGGAATGGTAAAGAAGTCGTTATCCCATGTCTAAGTTGTTAAGGGCCACAAGGAAAACCCCCGATTGACCACATAATTGATTTGTTTTTGTTTTCTACAAAGGGTGTTTTTCAGAAAGTGGATACCTTTGATTTTTGGGGGTGCGGGGGCAAGGTCTCATGTAGCTCAGGCTGGCCCTAAACTCTGAGATTTCTGCCTCCACCGCCCAAGAACTGGTATTACGGGTTCGAAAACACCATGCTCCGCTCCCTTCGTGGGATTTTATTTTCATTCAGAAGTAAGGAATTTCTAAAATATCAGAAGTAGTGTAAATTCTGGAAAACTTAAAAGAACCGAATTGTCGTGGTCTCCCAACCCCACGCTGAATTAGGAAGACTCTAAGGCTCCAGTGTCTATTAAATGCATACTGTGAAGCAAAAGCTGTCTGGATTCCGCTGGCCTAGATGACAGTCTCTAGGAGACTAACAGATTCAGCACTCCTTTTTATTTACGAAGTAAACATTACCTTTGGAAAGACTACAAAGTATGGGAAAGATATTGATTCAGATAAATGTTGGGAGAAAGCTACATATTGGAAGTGTTTCCTATTCCTTAATTCTGGCAGTTTCAAAATAACCTTTATCATCAATGTATTTTTTATTGTGGTTGGTTTGGTAATTAGTAAAGTGCTTGCTCTCAGTTTGTGTACTTGTGCAGACAGGATTGACACAAGTAAATATCTATTTGATTGATTTATAAGAATTATAGGTCATCAACTAGAAAATGGTTATGAGACAGGAGCACTTTCCAGAAGAGGGCTGTTTGAGTCAAGCCTGGAAGTGTGGTTGTGCAAATGAATGGTTCAGAGTTGCTGATGGGGTTTTCAAGAGGACAGAGGGGGTCGTTTGGATGGGAACTAAGGAGAAGAGTCAAAAGGAGCAGTGCTCTGTGCCATGAGCCCTGTTGTTCTTGTTTTAAGGAGAGAGGATCAGAGCAATAGGTAGCCTGCTCAAGATGGCACAGTAGTCATTGGCAGAGCTGGGATTTAGGTGCCTAGTTTGCTGACTCACTTCGTCTCCACTGCTGCTTCCATAGTGAACAGTGGGAGGTCCAGCAACAGGGACTGTGGCAGTGTGAATTCTGGTTCAAGGGCTGGAATTTTATCCCACAGACATCAAGTTTCTAAAGGTTTTTGAGGAAAGCAATGACGGCCAGAACAATGTTTTTAGAAGATTTGTGTGACATTGGTGTATAGGAATGTGATGTCATAGTTCATAATCAGGAAGCTAAAAAGAAAATGTAACCAAAGCATCTGTGTGTTTCAGTTTATGCCCCATTGACAATAAGTACCCTGAAGTAAGGAGCTGGATAACTGGGAAGGAGCTAGTTGCCCTGACCACAGGGTTGCTGGGAAAAAGAACAGAGCTGAATGTTAGCTGGCAAACACTGAAATGGAATGTGTGTGGAGCAATTCCACTGGTGGCTTGTCCTGTATGTTCTGCACATGTTTTGCAATACTCAGTGACAGTTTTTCTTTGACAACTATCCTGAGAGGTAGAGTTCAACCCTGGGATTTAAGAGCCTTTTCTTGCATGCCCTCGATGTTTTGAAATGCTCACCATGCATACATTCTCTTACTTATAATTAAAAATGCTGAATTTTAAAATAAGAAAACCATGAACTGATATTATCTTTCTTAATGAGACCAATACCAACTTGAACCAACTTATTTCACTTTTTGTTGCTGGTGGAACAATAAGAAGCCTTTGGAGGATTATTGCATGGAAATATAGAAAGGATTTAGAGATGTGGAAGGCTCTTCCTATCCCTTGGATTTCTTACCAAAGAACTGTGTTTGTATGCACTGCTGTAGAACCTAAATTGAATCCCCAAATTTATAATCAGGCTCTTTGATTCTCCACTTATGCTACACACACAAAGGGCAGCAGTGGATGGAGCTATCTCATTAGACTTCTTGAATAGCCTGGAGTTCTTGCTATTCCCTCTGTAGACTATAGATTTTTTTTCTTCTGAACTTGTTTAGTATTCTGAAAACTTGGTTGTTAGGTCAAAGAATATCAGATAGTGAGAGATGTCACAAAAAAGGTGTAAACTCCCTGGAATCTAGATGGTGACCCTAACAAGGACTTCTAGTTATGGGGGATATGGAGCCTGAACCATCCATCTTCTGTAACCAGATAAGGCCCCCAGTGGTGGGCCTTATCTTGTGACACCAACTTAGTCACAAAACCTTCCACCTACAATCTGACCTGCCTGCAAGACGTGTTGGGCCAGCGGTGGCACAGAACTTGTGGAAGTAGTCAACCAATGACTCCTTTAAGTTGAGACCCATGCCTGACACTGCCTGGATGATCAGGAACCAGAGACTAGATAGCCCAGAGAACCAAATACAACTGCCCTCCCCCAAATGACTGAAATAATTCCTAATGATGTTCCACTATAGTCCAGTCATCATCAGAGAGGCTGCCTCTGGCAGCTGCTGGAGTAGGTGCTGAGTTCCACAGCCAAACATCATGTGGAAAGAGGGCTCAGGTTGGAGGTCTCCATTGGGTCCCTCTTCTCATTTCTCAAGGAATCCTGCAGAAGAAGAGAAGGAGGAGTTGTGGGAGCCAGTGGGGTTGAGGACACTGGAAGATGCTGGCCCGCATAATCAGGGCTCATGGGGGCTCATAAGAGGTTGAAGTGACAGTTAAAGAGCCTGCATGGGTCTGCTCTAGGTCCTCTGCATATTTGTTAAGATTGTTGGCTTGGCATTTGGGGGTGTCTCTGACTCTATTGCCTGCTCTCAGAACCTTTTTCCTCCTACTGGGTTGCCTTGCCCATGAGGTTTTTTGCCTGGTCTTACTGTATCTTACTGTGCTGTGTTTGGTTGATGTCCTCGGAAAGCCTGCTCTTTTCTGGGGAAAGATAGGGTTGAGGGTGTATCTGGGGGAAAGGGGAGGTGGGGGGAACTGGGAGGAATGGAGGGAGGGGAAGCTGTGTTTGGAATGTATTGTATAAGAGAAGAATAATTACAAATTTAAAAAATAAAATGTATTATAAATAATAAAATATAATAAGATAAAGAGAGGAATGATGGGGGAAGTCCTTCTGTATATATGCTTCTCTTATTGGTTCATGAATAAAACACTGATTGGCTGATTGGTCAGGCAGGATGTATAGGCAGGGCTAGGAGATGAGGAGAATTCTGGGAGAATTCTGGGAAATGTAGGCAGACAGAGTTGGCCTGGGGGGAAGAAAGAACACACCAGGCATTCTCCGGTAAGATAAGACCACATGGAAATACATAGATTAATAGAAATGGCTTAATAATCAAGACAGAGCTAGCCAATAAAGAAGCCCTAGTCATTGGCCAACAGTTTTATAACTAATATAGCTTCCATGTGTTTCTTTGGTTGTTGTTGTTGTGTATGTGTGTGTGTGTGTGTGTGTGTGTGTGTGTGTGTGTGTCTGTTTTCCTTCTCTTGACTTGCTAGTCTGGGATTATTCCTTGTGTTTTGGGGGGTGTGGTTAACCTCTTTAAGTTGATGGGGTTCCTTCTAGTGCCTTCTGTAGGACCAGATTTATAGATATTGTCTAAATTTGGCTTTATGGAATGTCTTATTTTCTCTATTTTTTTTAACTTAGAAACAATCTTATTTTACATATCAATACCCCTGTACCCTATCCCTCCATCCTCCCATGCACCCCACCGACCCCCCCAACCCCCCCACCTCCCACGGGTAATGAGACCTTCCATGGGGGATCGCCAAAGTCTGTCACATCTTGGGGGGAGGGCCTACGTCCTCCTCTGTGTATCTGGGCTGAAATAGTATCCCTTCATAGGGAATGGGCTCCCAAAGTCCAATTGTGCACTAAGGATAAATACTGGTTCCATTGTAAGAGGTCCCATAGACTGCCCAGGCCTCCTAACTGGCACCTACATTCAGAGGACTTGTTTTGGTCAAATGCTGGTTCCCCAGCTTTATGACTGGGTTCTCCATGCTTTCACTAGGTCAGGTCAACTCTTTCTGTAGGTTTCTCCAGCACCATCTTGACTGCTTTGCTCATCCCTCCTCCCTCTCAACAACTGGGTTCCAGGAGTTCAGCTCAGTGCTTAGCTGTGGGTGTTTGCTTCTACTTCCATCAGCTACTGGATGAAGGCTTTAGGATGGCAATTAAGGTAGTGATCAATCTCATTATAGGGGAAGGGCATCAAAGGCGGCTTCTCCACTATTGCCTAGATTCTTAGTTGGGGTCATCTTGTGGATCTCTGAACATTTTCCTAGTGCCAGATTTCTTTTTAGACCTATACTGGCTCCCTCTATTAAGGTATTTCTTTTCTTGCTGTCCTCTATTCCTCCCATGATTCAATCTTCCTGAATCCTCTTGTTCTCCTCTCCCCTTCTCTTCTTCCCTTCTCTTTTTCCTACCCCCCCATGCTCCCAATTTGCTCAGGAGTTCTTGTCCCTTTCTCCTTCTTCAGGGGACCATGTATTTCTCTCTTAGGATCCTCCTTGTTTCCTAGTTTCTCCGGAGGTGTGGATTATAGAACTTTGAGTTTTCAATGAAAGAAATTAAAGAAGATACCAGAAAATGGAAAGATCTCCCATGCTCTTGAATAGATAGGATCAACATAGTAAAAATGACAATCTTGCCAAAAGCAATCTACAGATTCAATGCAATCCCCATCAAAATACCGGCACAATTCTTCACAGACCTTGAAAGAACAATATTAAACTTTATATGGAAAAACAAAAAAACCAGGAAAGCCAAAACAATCCTGTACAATAAAGGAGCTTCTGGAGGCATAACTATCCCTGACTCCAAGCTCCATTATAGAGCTATAGTCCCGAAAACAGCTTGATATTGGCACAAAAATAGACAAGTAGACCAATGGAATCGAATTGAAGATCCAATTATTAACCCATATACCTATGAACACCTGATTTTTGACAAAGAAGCTAAAGTTATACAATGGAAAAAAGAAAGCATCTTCAACAAATGGTGCTGGCATAACTAGATGCTGGCATGTAGAAAACTGCAGATAGATCCATATCTATTGCCATGCACAAAACTTAAGTCCAAATGATCAAAGACTTCCACATAAATCCAGCCACACTGAACTTCTTAGAAGAGAAAGCGTGAGGTACCCTTGAACGAATTGGTAACAGGAGATCACTTCATGAACATAACACCAGTAGCAGACCCTGAGATCAACAATTAATAAATTGGACCTCTTGAAACTGAGAAGTTTCTGTAAGGCAAAGGACACAGTCAACAAGACAAAACGGCAGCCCACAGAATGGGAAAAGGTCTTCACCAACCCCACATCTGACAGAGGGCTGATCTTCAAAATATACAAAGAACTCAAGAAACTAGTCACCAAAACATCAAACAATCCAATTAAAAAGTGGAATCCAGAACTAAATAAAGAATTCTCTATAGAGGAATCTGAAATGGCTGAAAGACACTTTCTCCATCTATTGTGATTGACAGTTTTGCTGAGTATAATAGTCTGGGCTGGCATCTGTGGTCTCTCAGAGTCTGTAGAACTAGATCTAGTTCCTTCTGGCTTTTGGAGTCTCCATTGAGAAATCAAATGTTATTCTAATAGGTTTGCCTTTATATGTTACTTGGTCTTTTTCCCTTGTAGCTCTTAATATTCTGTCTTTATTCTGTACATTTAGTGTTTGATTATTATGTGCCTGAGGGACTTTATTTTCTGGTCCAGTCTATTTGGTGTTTTGTTTGCTTCTTTAGATTTAGAGAAATTTTCTTCTATCTATGATTGTGTTGAAAATATTTCCTTTGACCTGTATTTCTTAGATTTGGTCTTTTTATAGTGTCCTAGATTTCCTGGATGTTTTGTGCCAGAATGTTTTTTTGGATTTAAAGTTTTCTTTGACTGATGTATCCATTTTTTTCTATCGTGTCTTCAGTGCCTGAAATTTTCTTTCATCTCTATTATTCTGTAGGTGAGGCTTGCCTCTGAGGTTCCTGTTCAAGTTCCTAGATTTTTCATTTCCATATTTACAAGTTTTGTTTTTCTTTATTGATTCTGTTTCTACTTTCAGTCTTGAACTGTTTTATCCATTTCCTTTCACTGTGTTTACATATTTTTTGAGGGATTTATTCATTTCTTCTTTAAAGACCTCTATCATATTCATAAAGACTATTTTAAGATCTTTTTCTTGTGTTACAGCTTTGTTGCAATACCCAGAGCCTAATGTAGTAGGGTTGCTGGTATCTAGTATATTGTTCTGGCTGTCACTGTGATTTTTATGCTGGTATCTAGGCACCTGGGGATGGGAAGATTGATATTCTAGGGGATGACATCTGGTCTTGTCTTTGTTGGGTGTTTTGTTCCTTGGTTTCTGTTACCCTCTCTAGTTCTTAAGAGAGTATGGTGACTGTGTGTTGCCTGGTAGGAAATTCTTCTGGGATTCTGATGGATGAGGGGGGTTCCAGGTAAAATGTCTTTCTGGGTATTAGAAGCTGACACTTAGGAATGGGGATGAGCTAGGATAGGAGGTTGAGGTGGGTCCACAGGAGGAAAGATGGCAGGATTTTCTACCAGGATCTGCTTAGTCCCCTGGGGATGGCAGCAGAGAGTTAGGAGAGGCTACACAGGTAATTGCTACAGAGCTACAGAGATGAGATTTGGGGATTACATTTGGAGAAGTGGAGAGTAAAGATCTGAAGTTCTCTTACCTGTTTTGCTGGCCTACTTGATTCTCTGGCAGGCTTGGCTGGTGCATTCCCAGGTAGTGCCTGGTGGAATTGGGGGCTGGATAGAGTGATGAAGCAAGGAAGGATGGTTGAAGAGAAAGAGCTATGTGATCTGTTGGAGATGGAGGGTGGCAGGGAGGCTGCAGCAAGTATTCTGCTACAGAGCTGGGGATGAGACTGGGGGATTAGATTTAGAGAAGAGGTGGAGAAAGAGGTGAATATCTGCAGTTAGCCCACCTGCTTCCCTGCCTAAAGTGCATGAAAGTCATTAAAAAAAAAAAAAAAAAAGTAAAGGTGATTTCAGGTCTCCATACGCACTTTACCTGTAAGAGTCCTTAGCTCTGGAGATCTGAGTACTTGATTGTGCTTTGAAATGACCAGTACTTTTACAGACATGACTCAGTTTGGGATCTGGGCCTCTAGCGTGATATCTGTCTCAGGGCAGGCCATTGAAGTTTTAAAAAAAAAAAACAAAAAAAAAACACAAGTTAAAGTTCCAGCTTTGCCGTTTATTCACAGGTTTCTGGAATTTGATGTCTGAGGGGTAGCTCAATTTTGTTTTGTTGAGACAGGGTGTCTCTATGTAGTCCTGGTTGGCTTGGAACTTTCTGTGTAAAAACCAAACTGGTCTTGAACTCTGAGATCACTTGCCTCATGAATGCTGTGATTAAAGGTATGCCCCAGTCCTTGATAGCTTAGTTTTTTCAGCCTCTGGTCCATGCTTATGCTGTAGAACCAGGCAGAGGAAGTTATGTCCAAATGAGCCCCAGTTCGTTCTCTCATTTTGTGTCTCGAATCTCCTGAGAGTTGTTTTGTCTTTAGCCTCTGTTTACAGGATAGGAGGGAACACTGTCCAGGTTTCCTCAGAGGGTGCTAATACTCATGACCAGTCAGTTTGTGAGCCTTTCTTAGGAATTCCTGTAAGAATGCTCTCCAACTTAGTTCTGAGAGTTGGAAGGTCTCAGAAAGAAGATTTTTGCAATGTTGTTTTTGAAAGTCAGACATACTTGGTTGCATTTTTGATACCTCTTTTCTTTTCCTTTCTTTTCTTTTTGTGTTTTCCAGATAGGGTCTCTCTGTGTAGCCCTGGCTGTTCTGGAACTCACTCTGTAGACCAGGCTGGCCTTCCTCTGCCTCCTGAGTTCTGGGATTAAAAGCATGTACCACCAGCACGATACCTTGCTTATATAGTTAACATTTTGTATTTGGTGAGCATTTGTCATTTTTATCATTTATTAGAGGAGTGATTAAAGTTTTCTGAAAGCTAGGACTGGGCTTTCCTTTTGATACTCAAGTAGCCTCCTAATACAGAATTTTGATTATTTGGATATCTTTAGATATCCGTAAGTCTTTGTTAAACCACTTGATCTCAAGTGTTTTCGTGGCTTCCCTGGGCAGTGTTAAGGTTTCAAGATTGACAGCACAGATTATCTCATAGTTAGCTGGTTTTCTTTTAGTGATTTATTTATTTATTTATTTATTTATTTATTTATTTATTTATTTATTTTCACTGTTCTCCCATCTCTCTCCTGTGCACAGATGACTACAGAGAAAACAAACTGTCTTTCCTGGAGCCCAGTGGCCATCACCAAATGGGTACCATTGCCCATCCCTTCTTTGTTGCCCTCTGGCTAAACAGGCTGAGCTTTCTGTTTTTATGTTCTGCCTTTGGGAGGCTCACTCTTTAGATCTATGATTATGTAATACATTTGTGACTTTGTGTTTTGTTTTATTCAGGAAGTCTACATCAGATATAGACTTAGATTTGAGCTTTCAGTTTGGAAGGAGCCTTTGGAATAAAGCATGTTCTCCCCCATCAGCATAAGCAACTAGGAACCACATGTAAACTCTGGAGATGGTCTTTTTAAAAATTATCATCAAAAGAATTTTGCCTGTCTTGTAAAGACTCAAAAAGAATCTAGTTTTTGTGAGATTGTGCTGAAAGTACCAGACTAGCCCAATTAAGGCCTTCTACAAATGTGGGAATCGTTAGTTTAAATTAGAACTTAGTATTCTGGAGCAAATATGTTGGGAATAATTTGGGCCTATTCTGATAAAGGACAATGGTTACTAGAGTGTGTGTGGCTGTATCCCTGTTAGTTCTTAGGAAACTGCTCTGAGTGGGAAGGGTCCATTTGACAGCTTTTTTGTTTTTTTGGTCTGTCTTTGATGTCAAATTGAAATCTTGGTTGTTAACTTATCTGAGGCAATTTTGAATCTAAAAATTTGTTGAATTCACCCCTTTCTTCCCCCTGTTCTCCTTTTGTGGGGAGGTCAACTGGAGTAGGGTAAAGGGAATCTCTAATCAGTGAGTCATTGTCAGACACTGGTCTTGAGAGAGGTGTTCTGTTACTGTTGCTTGTATAGTTCTTCCTTGTGTCTACCCTATATTAACTGTATGCTTGGGGAAAGCTCTGGGTATCTAGGCATCTGTTTATATTTTTTAAAGATTTATTTTATTTTTGTTTTATGTACATTGGTGTTTTGCCTGAACATATGTCTATGAGGGTGCCAGAGCCCTGGAACTGGAATTATAGATAGTAATTATAGATATGTGAGCTGCCATGTGGGAGCTGGGAATAGTCTACAAGGCTGTACTATCTCAGCTAACTGCTTTGAATTTGTCCTGAGCCATTTGTAGTTCAAAGCTGATCTTTGGGTGGTGTTTGTCAGCTGAGTGGTGCTACCACAATCCAGGTGGATTCATTGTTATGGCGCTCCAACATCCTTTTGGAGACTTCAAAGGATGCTGTAAGGAATGGTCACTGTTCACTGTAGGAAACCTAAACATTTTAAATGTCATATGCAACAAGTATCAGAGAGGTTAAAGGGCCACAATCTATTAAATACATCTGGGATACACAAACTTAATTCCTAGTTACCTGCTTCAGACTCAAGCCTGAAAATATGCACAGGTAGCTAAATGAAGCCTATTTCTAGAATCAGTAGTACTCTATATAACCATTAATATCACAACAGAAGGTTTGCATATATATTATATATATAATATATATATAAATCTTATAAATTTTGAACTAATGTTTATTCCTTAGGAAAAGTTTTAAAGAGTCAAAATAAAACAAAGGATTATGAGATTAGTGGCAATAGAATAGTCCCTAATTTCTTCTGTTCCATTCTAGGTGGCTCTTTTGACAGGAGACAGAAATTTTGGATTTTCCTTATTTAAAAAGTATGCTTAGATTTAGAGAAGGAGAGAGCCATGCTACAACACCAAAGCAAGCTTTAATTTTTAATTGAATTGGGACTACAAAAAGACCATTTGCCTTATCTGTCTGTAGAGAACTGTAGAGACAAACACTTGGGAAGATTTCAAGTCTTTCTCTGTCCTGCCAATCAGTTCCCAAATAACGACTTGTAGACTTCTTATTAATTATAAAAGCTTGGCCTTAGCCTATGCATGCTTCTAACTAGCTCTTATAACATAAATTAGCCATTTCTATTAATCTTTGTGATGCCACATAGCTCATGACTTTTACCTCACCTCCTGCATGTCTTGCTTCCTCTGCATGAGGCTGTTGAACTCGCCACGCTTTTTCCCAGAGCTCTCTCTGTCTAGAAGTTCCGCCTATACCTCTTATGTAGCTATTTATTACATTCAGCTCAATATTACAACAGTCACAGTAATACATCTTCACACAGTGTACAAATATCCCACAACAGGTATCCAACAGATAACAATTTTGTTTTGCTGTTTTTCCTCCCACATCTTTTGTTTTGACAGGCCACTGCCTTGCATTGGAATAATTTTTAGGACCACAGTGTTTGTATGGAAAGAGCCTTATGTGTCATGGGAAAGGTTTAGGGTGTAGTTCAGTGGCAGAGTGCTTACCTAGCATATTTGGTCCTGATTTTGTTCCCAACTCTGCAAAAGAAGAAAATGTGTCCTTGGAGATGCTCGCTCTCTCTCTCTCTCTCTCTCTCTCTCTCTCTCTCTCTTTCTCCCTCCCTCCTTCCTTCCCTCCCCCCTCCCATGCCCCGTGTGTGTGTGTGTGTGTGTGTGTGTGTGTGTGTGTGTGTGTGTGTGTGTGTGTGTGTGTACACCTGTGGAGATCAGAGGCTGTGTTTCTCCTTTCACCATGTTGGTCCTGGGGATTGAACTCAGGTCATCAGGCTTGTTGCTAAATTCTTTTACATACTGAGTCATCTTGCTAGCCATGTTTTTGTTTGTTTTTAAAGCCCCATAAGAAGTTTTGTAATCAGTAGGAGATACAAGATGTTGCTAAAATAACATCTTTATTCCATGTTTAAGTTTGTTGCTGAGACATTATCATGTCTACATGCAAGTTACCTACTTAGTTCCCATGTGTTTGTTACTACTGGTCCCTGGAGGGTCTGGTTAGGAGATCCAGACTTGGTGGAAGCCATATCAAGAACTGGTCCATGTGAAGCATTATTTTCTGTGGCTTATCACTGTGGGGGGTGTGTGTGTGTGTGTGTGTGTGTGTGTGTGTGTGTGAGAGAGAGAGAGAGAGAGAGAGAGAGAGAGAGAGAGAGAGAGAGAGAGAGATTCTCTGGAACCAGAGTTATACAGGAAGTTGTGAGCCACATGAAGTGGGTGCTGGGAACTGAACTCATGTCAACTTGAATAGTACTCTTTAACCATTGAGCCATCTCTCCACCCCTGTACAGTAGTGTTCAACTAACTACTTTAACAGGTCCCTCTAATTGAGTTCTGTGGATTCTTTGAAGGTCATCTTATTTAACCATTGCAGCAGCTATGAGAAGTGTGTTACAATAAATTGTGAGGGGACCTTTGGTGGGTTCTGTGGCAGGCCAGTGTGATGAAGGCAGGGGACAGAGCTTAAATGAGAAGTTTATTGGGGTGGGGGGAAAGAGGTGAAGAGACAGAGAGAGGACAGAAGAGAAGAGGGAGACAGGAAAAGTCCTGTCCGCCCCCAGGGGAATGACAGGAAAGAAAGAGGGGAAGAGATTGGGAAAGAGTGTGTAAGTGGGAGGAAGCCTTTCTTTTAAAGGGGTCCTTTGCACCTGGGCTGACCAGGGTACTGCCTGAGTGCATTCTGCCAGGTGATAGGGGCAGGTCAGCATAATGCCTGAATCCTTACAACCAGGACCACCACCATAGTCTCCTCTGCTACCATAACCAGCATCACTATCATAGTCTCCTTTGCTACTATAACCAGGACTACCACTATAGTTGCCATCATTGCTTCCAAATTTACTATAACTACTATCACTGCCTTCATAACTACCTCTGCTGCCACTACCTCCACCACCATAGCCTCATCTACTAAATTTTTTTCCACCATCCTTAAAGTTCTCAAATCCATCTCCATGACCCCTCTATGATTCAGTTGACTGCATCTTTTGTTTAAAAGGGGTGTTTAAACATCCCGATTCGGTGTGGTATTTATGAACAAACTGATTGATGATCACCAAAAGTTACAAAAAAGCAATCTGACTGTAGAGATTCATGCCTTTTTTTTTTTTTTTTCAAAATATTTTCTTTTCTTTTTCCGAGACAGGGTTTCTCTGTGTAGCTTTGGAGCCTATCCTGGCACTTGCTCTGGAGACCAGGCTGGCCTCGAACTCACAGAGATCCGCCTGCCTCTGCCTCCCGAGTGCTGGGATTAAAGGCATGCACCACCAACACCCGGCTAGATACATTCCTTTAATCCTAGCACTAAAGAGGCAGAGACAAGGTGGATCTCTGAGTTCAAGGCTAACCTGGTTTGCAGAGCAATTCCATGATAGCCAGTGCTATACAGAGAAACCCTGTCTTGCAAAACAAAAATTACAAAAGCAAAGGCTCCTTTTTTCCACTCTGTTTTCCATGATTAAGCCAGCCACTCCCAAATAACCACACAAAGACTTACTAATTATAAATGCTTGGCTGATAGCTTATGCTTGTTACTAACTAGCTCTTACAACTTACATTAAGTCATTTCTATTTACTTGCTGCCACATGATTTATGGCTCACCACCTCATTTTGTACACATCCTGTTTCCTCTGCATCTGGCTGGTTTCTTCTGACTCCACCCTTCTTCCCAGCATTCTCTCTGCCCTGAAAATCCTGCCTACCTACTGGCCATTTACCTTTTTTGTTAAACCAATCACAGTGACATATATTTACACTGTGTAAAGGAATAAACCACATTCTTCTGTATCTTCTTTAATACCACCAATAAACATTTTCTTCAATGATGGGCACTAGACTTTACAGAATCCTCTCTAGACTTTACAGAAGCCTCTCTTTGGTCCCACCACATACCTAATCAACTTCCTGAGGTCAGGCACACATTGCTGCATCCACTTCTTTAGTTTAAGAATAAGTCACAGAAGCCAGGTGCATAGCTTTAATACCAGCACTTGGAGGCAGAGACAGGCAGACTTTGTGAGTTCAAGGCCAGCCTGGACAACATAGTGTGTTTTGGAACAGGCAGGGCTACATAGAGAGACCCTGTCTAAAATGGGGTGGGTGGGGGGAGAGTAAATCACAAAACCATGGCCTAGAAATGTTTTGTTTAGGGGTCTGTCATTACCACATAATCCGTAAGTGTACTCATTTCTCAAAATGGCCTCTTAAACTATCACCTGTAGTTTCAAAGCTCAGACCACCAATAAACAGCTTCCTTAACTTCTATGGTTCTTTTGGGTCATGGCCCTTCTCCCCCAGCTGTGGTAATTTTGTCAGGAGTCAGGCTGGGGGTTACTGACTCCAATTTTACCTTAATTTACAGATTAGGCTTTCTTCCAACTCAAGTTCAATTTGGAACCAAGATCAAGAGTGGAAAATCACTTTTCTTAACATTAAAGCCCCTCTACCTCTGTCTCTATTTCTGTTCCTGACGTTCTGTTTCTTTCTCTCTCCCCACTTTTGAGGCAAGGTCTCCTATGTAGTCCTACCTGTCCTAGAATTCACTATATACATCAAGCCAAACTTGAACCTGCAGCCATCCTCGTGTATACTATAAGTGTGAGCCTCTTTGCTCAGCTAAGATCAAAGTTCTTTATATTTTTCTTAGTCTTTTTTGTATAACTTTATTTTTATTTTATGTGCATTGGTGTTTTCCCCACATGTATATCTGTGTGAAGGTGTCAAATCCCCTGGAACTGGAATTACAGACAGTTGTGAGCTGTCATGTGGGTGCTGGGAATTGAACACTTATCCTCTGGAAGAACAGCCAGTGTTCTTAACCTTTGAGCCATCTCCTTAGCCACTCCCTCACTTTTTATTAAATAATTGTATTTTATGTCTGTGGGTGCTTTGCCTGTAGGTAGGTTTGTGCACCCACTGAATGCCTGGTGTGTATGGAGGCCAAAAGAGGGCATCAGATCCCTTGAAACTGGGGTTATAGAAGTTTGTGAGCTGCCATGTGAGTGCTGGAAATTGAACTCTGGTCCTCTGGAAAATAAGTCAGTGTTCTTAACTGTCGAACCATCTCTCTAGCTCCCAAAGTTCTTTTTATTTAATTTTTTATTATAGTTTATTTATTTATGCAGGAAGTGTGGTATAGGTGTGTATCTTGGTGCTTGTGTGAAAATCAGCGAAAACTTGAGGGAGCCATTTTTTCCTTCTACCCTGTGGGTCCTGGGAATTGAACTCAGATAGACAGGCTTGGTGACAGACATCTTTACCTGTTGGGCCATCTTAATAACCCTCAAAGATACTGCATTTTCTCTAGGAGTATATATACCTTGTTAAAGAATTTGAAGTAAAGATAATTACTCTGAGTTTTATATACAAATGTAACCTATAAATACACCCTCTGCAGAGCTTGAGGAAATTTAGATTGGGGATTTTGTAACATGCATTGTTATATGTATCATAAGAAAGTTGTCACAGTAGTTGCCCATGGTTGTCTTTTTTTTCCCTCAGGCATCTCTTAAGTCTTTTATATTCAGACCAAACCCTTCTATCATTTCTAGACAGTTTTCATCTATTCAACTTTTAATTATAGATTTGAGGCTGCTTGTCCAAAGAGATCTTTTATTTGCAGGGCAGTTCTGGGAACCTCATTCTTTTTCTTGTTTGTCATTTCATGCATCATTTCTTTAATGTTTCTTTCATTGCAAATTTATCTCTGTAGCTGTAATGTTCCTGACTCTTTTGTACCATCTGCTCATTGATTGTCTGTGTATCTAATGTTTCTACCATTCCCCTTTCATCTCCATAGTCTGTTTCATCTCCTTGAGACTTGATATCAGCCATTCTGTGAATTGGTAGTATTTGTGAGGAAGGCATTCTGTTTTAGAGATTAACTTGACACTTTGTTTCTACAATAAGCATCCTTTTTCCCTCCCTCTAACTTACTCATTTTTCTAATGTTACCATTTAATCCTCTTTTATAGTTTAAGACTATTTTATCTGTACTGTATTGAGATACTTTACCAGGCTCACTATATTTTTTTAAAAAATATTTATTTTTATTTTTGTATGTATGAGGTTTTGCTTTCATGTATGTAAGTAGAATTAATTCCTGATGCTTTCAGAGGCCAGAAGAAAGTGCTAGATTATCTGGAACCATAGTTGTAGATAGATGTAAACTACCACCATGCAGCTCAGGGAATGGAATTTATATCCTCTGCCAGAGCAGCAAGTGCTCTTAACTGCTAACTACTGAGCCATCTCTCCTGTCACTCAGGCTGACTACAAAGGGCTAAAAGTTATGTCGATCTTATTTTTGATAATGGAAGGCCTTCCCTTCCCCCCACCCCAAGGTTGCCCAAGGTTGTCGTCAAACTTGCTATATAGTTTAGGCTGGCATTGAACTCCTGATATTCCTGCTGATGCTATAGGCAGGAGCCACCATTGCCTAGCTGTAATGTTAGTCTAATTGCAATAAATATCCTCTCCCTATTTTGGGAAATAAGTGTGTAAGGGAAACAAAATCTTAAATCCCATTTTATTTTTGTTAAAATTAGCTGGAGGGGCTGGGGAGGTGACTCAACAAGTAAGAATGCTTGCTGTACAAGCATGAGGAGCTGAGTTCAAATATCTGGCACCCGTGTAAAAAGTAAAGTGTGACTATGCTAGCTTATTTATTACCTCAGAATTGTGGGTGGGGGCAAAAAAAAAGGATTTCTGGGGCTTATTATCTGCCAGCTTAGCTCTGGATTCAATGGAATAAGAGGGAGAATTATAGAGCAGGACACTGAACATCCTCCTCTGGCTTCCACATGCAAACAAGGGTGCAATCCCCCTATGTATACATATACCACACACACACACACACACACACACACACACACACACACACACACACCATTAATTAGCTTGAAGGGAAAGCCCTCCCAGAATGATTTCTCCTAGCATGCTGCTTGCTTCTGAGTGCCACAGTATTTGGCTTTGTCTCTGCAGAGTTGGCTGGCTCAGGCTGCATGCAACCTTCAGGTAAAACAGCATTTGGGAAATTGTTTTGGCAATCTAAAGAGTGCTTAATAAAGTGAAACCCCAAGGACTATGAAGAGCACACAGAGGCTTGGATGTGAGCCTTAAAATATGTAAAAGAGGTGGGCATTTGGGAGGAGATAGTCCATTAGAACTGTAAGCTCTTTGGCATCTTGCCCAGTAAGTGTTTTAAGACCAACTCTGTGTAACAGGGAGACATAGAGGACATAGACCTTGCCTCAGTGCCTACAATAAAGAGCTACAAGTGAAACCAAGGTGGGTAAATTCATGAGACATATAGAAGACCTTGTGCTATGTATGCAGTGGAAGCAATGATGAGGGCTTTAGAAGAACTGTCTGGGAATATAAGGATATAAGAAGCTGCATGGAACACAGGGGAATTGGTCTTGGCCTTTGGAGGTCAATGTGTGGAGAATGGACAACATTTGACTTAGTGAGAGAAAGGAAAAGGTAAAGAATATCCTAAACACAAAGTGGGACATATTTGTTTGGTTTGTTTGTTTGTTTGTTTGTTTTTTGGTTTTTCAAGGGTTTCTCTGTCCTGGAACTAGCTCTTGTAGATCAGGCTGGCCTCCAACTCGCAAAGATCCACCTGCCTCTGCCTACTGGGATTAAAGGCGTGTGCCACCACTGCCCAGCAGTGGGATGTATTTATAAACAATCATTTGTTACTATATGTAGATTCTGCCTCACTGTCAACAGTGACGACTGAGTCTCAAAGAGTGCTGCTCTGCCCAGGGGGCCCATCAGTCAGCTGATTTGGGGGGTCCCAGCACATTGCCTTGTGCTTGCCTTCTTCTTAGGAGAGACATGGCCTCCATGCATCTTGTGAGCTCTCCACCAACCTCACTAACCAGAATCAATAATTCCCTGAGTACCGAGGTCATCTGTGCTGATTTCCTAGCCTCTAGGTCCTTGTACTAGCCAGCTCAGCTTAGGGACTACTCAACCCTCCTTTCTAGATTGGAAATCCATAAATGTTAATGCAGGCTCCCGCAGTACACTTTGTGCCTTGTCCGTGTGTCCTATATTGTTGTCTTTATTCCTCCGTTGGCCATGATTTCCTGTGCCAGAGTCTAAAAAGCATCTCATGTATGTGGGGTGATGGTGATGTATTACTATTAGGTATAATAAGAATCAAGCCTGGAAATACAGATATGGGCTCTTATTTTGCAGGGAATTGATTTAATTCTTTTATTATTTGTTTTTCGAGACATGGTTTCCCTGTGTAACAGTCCTGGCTGTCCTGTACCTGGCTTTGTAGGCCAGGCTGGCCTCAAACTCACTGAGATCTGCCTGCCTCTGCCTCCAAATTGCTGGGATTAAAGACATGTGCCACCACCGCCCAGCATGATTTCATTATTTTTTTTATTTTTTAAATTTTATTTATTTAAATAATTATAAATGCAACATCCTATTCTAGTCTTTAATTAACTAAATGTATTATTATGTGAGGTGGGGGTGGGGAGGGTACATGTGCTACAGCTCATGTGTAGAGGCCAGGGAGTTGTGCTCATGTGTAGAGCTTTGGGGAGTTGATTCTCTCCTCTCACCTTTATATGGGTTCTGGGATTGAACTCAGGTCAGCGGATTTGCACAACAAACATTTTAGATGCTGAGCCATCTGACTGCCTCTCTTTTATTGCCTCCCCCCTTCCTCCCTCCCTCTCTCCCATCCTACCTTCCTCCTCCTTTCCTTCCTTTCTCTTCCTCCTTTTGTTCTTGTTGCCAGGGATTGAACCCAGGGCCTTACAAGTACTAAGCATCCACTTTACCACTGAACAATGAATTAGATCCCTAGATCTATAATATAACAGAAAGTACATTTCTGCTACTGTTTATGATGCAGAAGTTTAAATATTAACATATGCATGTGCATGTGTGTATATATAGGACTATATTGCATATATACACCTGTATGTGTGCACACTTACATTTATGGAGGATGATATATTTTATAGTCTTTTAGAGCACATGCTAAAAATTTATAGTGGAGTGTGATACAGGTGCTTAACCAGAGGAAAGCAAAGAATCTTCAGTGTCAGGGACAGACATCACAGGAGATGCTGTGGGAAATGAATTTTTGAGGGGTGTTTTTAGTCATCTAAGCAAAATAGGGATGGAAAGGAATTCCTGGGAGAGGGAACCATATATGAAAAAGGCCTGGAGGTCAAAAAAGGGCAGAACACTTCGGAGTAGTGACATGACAGGACCCTTGCATGGCTTGTAAAAAGGCTGGAGGTCTGTGGAGGGAGTGCTTGCCAAGAAATGGGCGTGAGAAAGTGCTCGCAATCCATTGAGGGTGTTTCCTTCCAGTGACTATTTTCCATATTAATATTCCTTTGGGCATTATTACAAATGCAGAGATTCTTGTTTATGCTCAGCTAGGGAGGAAAATGAGGCTGGTGAGTGAGTCTGTTCCTTTGTAGAGTTGTACCTAGTAGCTGTGAGTAGGCTGAGCTTGGTGCTGTAGAGCAAAGGAATTCTTTGGTGACATGCTTGTCATTAAGAAGAGTGCTAGTAAAGGACCTTTTTTTACATTATTATTATTATTATTATTATTATTATTATTATTATTACTATTGTGTGTGAATGTTTTGCCTGCATGTATGTATATCTGCATATACCATGCTCATGCAGTGCCTGTGGAGGCCAGAAGAGAATGTTGAATCCCCTTGGAACTGGAGTTAAAGACAGTTGTTAGTTGCTATGTGGGTGCTGGGAATGAACCTGGTTCCTCTGGAAGGGCAGTTAGTGCTCTTAACCACTAAGCCATCTCTCCACCCCTGCACCCCACCCCAGTAAAGGCCTTTTGACTCAGTTTGCAAATTTATTTGCATAAGAAACCTTAACAGAATTATAAAAGTTGAATTAAACTCAACAAAGTACATTTATAAAACCACCTTGATTGCAAACAATTACACTTCATAAGTTCTTCCAGGTCCCAGAACAGGCAGGATATGGAGTTGGTAACTCTCCTGACCTGTCTATGGCACTCAATTCCCCTATTATGATGGAGAAGGGTGCTATGAGGTAAAGTTGTTTGTAGTTCGGAGGATATGGATGACATTTAGTTCTGTGCATTTGAACATTTGCTTAGTAGAGTGATGAGCCTGAACAGTGTTTGCTTAGAGCAGGTTGAACCAAACCCAGGAGGAAACCTCCAAAGAACTGATTCAGTACCACACAAAAGCATGGGACAGTTGGATGAGTGCCTTTTCCATACTTTCACACTTTCCGGGATGACATGTAAGCCTTGCCCTTAGAGAACCCTGAGCCACCTAATAGTTCATTGTTCCAGCTGGCAAGGGGAAGTGGGGAATTTATATCACAAAGTAGATGCTCTGGGTCTTTGTGAGGACAACTGCAAAAGGAACTGAGGGCAGCTATAGGAATGTGACCAACATGGCAAGGTAAAGAATATTGTACCATTTTGATTTATTTGTTGTGGGAAATGTGTTTGGAGGCTTTTTGACCCCCAGCACTATTTTCAAAACAGTATCCAAAGAACTAATGTTAGCTTTAGGGGAAGGGACAGGAGATTATGCTGTTAAGTGAATATTGAGTCGGCATAGAGCCCTACTGTGTGCTCTGTGGCATACTGTTATTATTTTTTTTTTTAAGAAGTGGTCTGTGTATCCAAGGCTGATCTTGAACTTCTGATCCTTCTGTCCCACTTCCCTACTGTTGGGATTCTAGGCATGTTCCACAACAGTTGGTTTGTGCAGTGCTGGGCATCAAACCTAGGGATTTGTGAATTCTACTATCTAGGCAAATATTCAAAGTACTGAGCAATAGCCCCAGCTTTACCTACTTGCCTTCCCTCCTTTATTTTATTTATTTATTTATTTATTTATTTATTTATTTATTTATTTATTTATTTTGGTTTTGTGCTTTCATTAATCTGATTGTTTCAGAGAGGTGGAGAAACTTGCCTAAGATCTGGAATTAGAACTTTGGTTCATTTGATTCCCAAGTCCTTCCACCTGTGATATCTCCTCCTGCTGAAATTATGTGCAATAAATTAGGGAACTTGTTCTGTTTAGTTGTATTAGTTACCTCTAAATCACTGTGCCCAAAATACCTTTATAGCCTAAGTGACCAAAGATTTCTTTTATCTCACGGTTTCAGAGGTCTTGGCTCATCACAGAGCCACATTTTGGTGGAGTCTGTCTACATCACAACAGACCATGAAGCAGAGAGAGTATGACAAGAGCCAGAAACCTATTTTTACTATGTAGGCCTCACCTCTTAAAGGTTCCACAGCCTTTCAAAATCTAGCTGGGGAACTATGTAAAACATGAACCAGAGGCTGGACAGTGGTAGTGCAGCCTTTAATCCCAGTACTCAGAAGGCATAGTCAGGTGGATCTCTCTGAGTTTGAGGCCAACCTGGTCTACAGAGTGAGTTCCAGGACAGGCTCCAAAGGTACAAAGAAAACCAACCAACTGAACAAAGACAGCCCACCACCACCACCACCACCACCACCACCACCACCACCACCACACACACACACACACACACACACACACACACACACACACACACACACACACACAAAACCAAACAAAACAAAACAAAAAAACAAAAAAACAAAACAAAAAAAACACCAAAACTCTTGAACCAGAGGGAATGCTTTAAAATAAAAAGAGAACACTAGCTAACTGAGCTAAGAAGCTCATTTTCTGGATAAATGCATCCATTTTCTGGAGCCATTGGGGAGGAGAAAATGCTGGGTAAAAGGGGAATGGAGGGGAGAGATGCCAGGAGCTTTTGAGACTGTGTCCCGGAGAAGAAATTTTGTGGTGGAAGAAGTGGATCCTGAATTCACCCGCCACTAGTTGTCCCAGGTAAAGGGTGGTGTACTGAGGGGTATGAGATGTCATAGAACACGGCTTATGTTTGCTTGATTCTTATTTGGGGACTAAATACATTTCCTAGTGATTAAATTTTTCTAAAAATAAGCAATTATGACCATGAGCCTGTTATCTTTGCTTCATATAAAAGGGGACTTTTGCGAGACTAAAATAATAAATAAAACAAATAATTAAAGACTGCAGCTTTTGGCCCCAGATGCTGTCCTGGAGGCCAGTACAAGACTGATCCAGACCCCTGAACATGGATGTCAATAAGGAGGCCTCTGCACTCTAGGGAGCCTCTGGTGGTGGATTAGTATTTTTCCCTGGTGCAAGAAGGGACTTTGAGAGCCCATCCCATGTGAAGGGTTACACTCTGGCCCTGGACACATGGGGAAGGACCCAGGACCAGCATAGGAAGACTTGGTGGACTTTGCAGAGCCCCAGTTGAGGGCCCTACCCTGCCTGGGGAGTGGTGGATGGATGGGGTGGGGGGTAGACTGGGGGTGGAGGAGGAGGGTTGGGGGTGAGAGGAGGGAGAGGGAGAAGGGATTTGAAATAAGCTTGTTCCCTAACTAGAACTAATTAAAAAAAAAAAAAAAAAGACTGCAGCTTTTGGATCCTCTTTCCTCATGGAGGAGTCTGTCTCTCTGTGTGCTGCATTACTTTCTCTTTAATAAATTTTGGGTGACTTCTATGACACAAATGGCAACAAAAGAAGTCTGATGTGAGAACCAAAGTTACATTTTAAGTTTTTTTTTCCGTTTTCAGATTTTTTTATTTGAATTAGAAACAGGATTGTTTTACATGTCAATCTTAGTTCCCTCTCTCTCCCCTCCTCCCCTACCACCCCCCCCCCCAACTAAAACCCTACCTATCACAAATCCTTTCTGCTCTCCAGGGAGGGTGGGGCCTTCCATAGGGGATCATCAGAATCTGTCATATCCTTTGGGATAGGGCCTAGGTCCACTCCCCATCTCCCCCTTCAAACCCCCCTCCCCCACCCCCGAATGCCTTGGCTCAGGGAGTATCCCTCTATGTGGAATGGGCTCCCTAAGTCCACATCTATGCTAGGGATAAGTACTGAACAAGAGGTCCTGTAGATTTTCGAGGTCTCCTCACTGAAACCCACATCCCTGGGGTTTGGATCAGTCCCATGCTGGTATCCCAGCTATCAGTCTTTTTAATGACTATGCCTAAGAGATCCAAAAAATGCCTCTGATCTGTAAGCCCCTGTCCAAGGACAAAAAGTTGCTGAAATGCTGGAGGCAATTGTTTGTGGGAGATAACAAGCCACAAGTTTTCACTCCCCTACACAAATTTGTTTGTCACATCTGAACCTGCAGCAGATGTGCTTGATTATATGTGGGTGGGAGGTTCACAGGTATACTTGCTCCTGATTGGATGTAGGATGGATGTTAGGATATATTCTTGAGCCGGCGTTGGTGGCACACACCTTTAATCCCAGCACTCGGGAGGCAGAGGCAGGTGGATCTCTGTGAGTCTGAGACCAGCCTGGTCTACAAGAGCTAGGTCCAGGACAGCCTCCAAAGCCACAGAGAAACCATGTCTCGAAAATCCAAAAAAAAAAAAAAAAAGGATATATTCTTGCCCCTGATTAGACCTGATGGGAAATACTTAAACTGCAGCAAAACCCAATTCGGGGCCATTTTTGTGGGGAACCAGAAATGGACCTGGCCAAAGCCCATCCACCTGACCATTATTTAATTAAAGCTTGCTTCAAATTTGTTTTTAAATTGTAGTAGTGATCTCATTCTCAACTCCTGGGATTAACACTGGTGGCCCTGTCTCAGGAACCCAAACAAACAGAACTAAATAATAAGCTGGATGTGGTCTCTCATGCCTGGAATCCCAATACTTGGAAGGCTGAAGCAAGAGGATTTTGAGTTTGAGGCCAGTGTGGGCTATATAGTGAGACCCTGTTTCAAAATACAAATAACAAAAATACCTTAAAAAAAGACAAAACCTAAAGTAGGGTACTAGGATAGCTAAAGAGCTTATGCTCATCCATTACAAAACTAGGCAAAATCATGAGTTAATTAAAAATTGCAGCGTGTATTTGTTGATATATATATATATATATATATATATATATATATATATATATTATGTATACCTTGTGCCTGCATGCCAGCAGAGGGCACCAGATCTCATTCAAGGTGGTTGTGGGCCACCATGTGGTTGCTGGGAATTGAACTCAGGACCTCTGGAAGAACAGTCAGTGCTCTTAACCGCTGAGCTATCTCTCCAGCCCCCTGTTGATACATTTTCAATTTGAGAATTCTTTTTAGATTTACTTTATGTAAAACTTCATGATGTGTGTGCACCTGTGGGGCCCAGAACAGCCTGGGCACACGGCTGCCATGGCATGCTTAATTAAAACCAGCTAAAAGTAGGCCCCTAGCAGGCAGCACCGGGTTGCAGGAAAAGCCATAAGCTGACACCACCCAGGGAGGGCCAGCATTTAACATTCTAAACATCCCTACCATTAGATAAGATTAGATCTTAGATAAGATCACCAGATGTCCTTGAGCCCAGCATGTACCTATTCTCCTTTTGCCAAGATACCCCTGGACAAATGTCAGCCAGTCTTGAACCCTGGAACCCCCTTACCTCCAACCTCTACTATGATTTAAAAAACCCTGCCCCATGAAAGGGGTAAACTAAATTCAAAGGCTTCACTTCTAGGAATAAAGGGACCAGACCCTCACCCAGCACCCTGCTTTAGCAGCCATGATAGACTACAGAAAAGACTGTAGGCCTCTGACACAAGGAAACTCCAGATCCTCTGGCCTCCTGGAGCCTAAGGCCAAAACTGAACACAAACTCCAGATCCCCCCCCCCCAGCCTTCTAGGTAATTGGTTCCTGGGAACTGTTTGGCCACAAAAGAAACTCCAGGGGAGACCAAAACCTCCCCTATAGTCTCCAGGATGCAGTTCTGAAAACTATTGGTATCTATGTACAACAGGACACCTGCAAGTAACAAGACAAAGCCATAGAAACCATAGAATGTTCCCTCTTAGCACTGACCAGTAAGAATACCGGGTACACAGGTATTTCATGCCAAAATATGACTTTGAGAAATTCTCCTGATTGTTCCCAAATGTCAACCAATCAGGAACCAACCAGTACCTACTGATGTAATCTTGTAACTTTTGTCTTTAAAACCTAGCAGTAGACAGGGAACTTCACCTCCTCTGGAGGCTGCTTCGCCAGCTTGCTAGGGGTCCCTTCCGAGGTAAGATAGAACAATCAATAAATCTCGTGCATTTGCATTGGTGGTCTGTCTCCCTGATCTCTTTGGGGATCCTTGTGACTTGGGCCTAACACCCAACATGGGCTGGGCACTCCCTGATCTCAACCACTGCGTGGGACCAATGGAGAGTCCAAGCTTGAGTTTGAATAAAGGCTTTTTGCTTTTACATGCAGGACTTGGTCTCTTTGTTGGTTTTGGGGGGACCCTGCAATCTGGGCATAACACACCACATTCCTGTCTGGTGCCTGCCCATGCATCAGAAAAGGGCATCAGATCCCTTGTAACTGCAGTTATAAAAAGTTGTTAGTGACCTCTTGGTGGGTGGCTCTAATTTGTTTTCTGTTTATTTTTATTTTATTAATTATTACTTTAAAAGATTTATTTATAGCCGAGCAATGGTGGTGCATGCCTTTGATCCCAGCACTCAGGAGGCAGAGGCAGGCGAATCTCTGTGAGTTTGAGGCTAGCCTGGTCTACAAAGCTATACAGAGAAACCCCATAAGATTTATTTATTTATATTTTATGTGTCTGAGCATTTTGCTTTCATTTATGTAAGTACACCATGTACATGCAGTGCTCTTGGAGCCTGTAAGAGAGGACATTGTATTCCTTGCAGCTGGAGTTAAAATGATTTGAGTCTCCATGTGGGTGCTAGGAACTGAGCCTGGGTCCTCTGCAGGAGCATCGAGTGCTGTTAACCACCACGACAATTCTCCAACTCCTCATGTAGGGCCTAGTTCTGTGTAGTGGCTTCTTCACAGTGGGTTCATCTTGGTGCTTTTGCCCCTTTTGGAAGATCGTTGCTTAGGTCCCTTGAGCTGCCTTCCAGTTTCACTCATGGTATTCTGCAAACAGGCCTCTGATGTGTCCCAGGCTCCCATATTACACTCACGGAGTCCTGTCCATTAGGCAATAAGTTCTTTTCCAGCTTCTCTCTCCTTCCTTTCTTTACTGGGAATGTAACCTTTGGACTTAATTTCTAACCTATGCTTCGTTTGAGACCTTGGGCCTTGTTTCCATGTTGGTTGCTTCTAAGTATTGCTTGTGTTTTTGCCAGAAAATGTTTTTTTGTTTCTTTGTTGCCCTGAAATATTTAGTTGCCTATCCGCCCGCCCCCCCCCCCCCCAGGGTTTCTCTGTATTGCTTTGGAGCCTGTCCCGGAACTCGCTCTGTAGACCAGGCTGGCTTCCAACTCACAGAGTTCTGCCTGCCTCTGCCTCTGCCTCCTGAGTGCTAGGATTAAAGGTGTGTGCCACCAACGCCGGGCTTTGCATAGCCTTTTTAATCTAGCCTTTTCTCTTGGCTAGAACTTTTTTATGCTCTCTTTAATAATTCTTCCCCCGAAACAATTCTGCTAAATTTCCTTCTAGACTCTATCTTGGTAGCAAGTTTTAAGTCTCTGCCACCCTTTAAAAACCATGACTTCTTTGGCTTAGTAAGTACTCAGGTTAGCATTCCATTTTTCTTTTCTAGACGTACATCTCTGCGTGTCTGTGCCGTGATCTTCTCTCCCACTTCCTTGCATGCTCTGCTTATCCCTCTCTCACAGTCTTCCAGTCTTCTCTCTGTCAGAGGTCACAGAGGAAATATTTAGTTAGTCTCTGCCAAACATTCTGGCTGTGCTGTTTTCCTTAAACTGACTTGCAGATAAATTGTGTTTGCTTCGTTTCCATGCTCTATTGCAGATGTTTCTCCCATAACAGAGGTATTGTGGTCAGTTGTGGGGACTGATAGACCATGTTTGGAGAATTGGATTCTGATCTCTGCTGTACTACTAATTTGTGGTTTGATCTTATGCAGGGTCCTTTCTGTGTTTCAATTTCCTATTGTCAAAGTGTCCTTATTTCTTTTGTTTGTTTGTTTGTTTGTTTTTTGAGACAGGGTTTCTCTGTGTAGCTTTGGAGTCTATCCTGGCACTCACTCTGGAGACCAGGCTGGCCTCCAACTCACAGAGATCCGACTACCTCTGCCTCCCGAGTGCTGGGATTAAAGGCGTGTGCCACCAACGCCCGGCTAAAAGTGTCCTTATTTCATTGTACAGAAGTTGAGACTTATGGGTGTGAGATGGAAACCCAGAGAGTAAACCTGGGTATCAAGGAGTGAGCATAGACATGAGACAGAGAATCATTGCTGTAAGCACCGCTCTTCCTTAGTAGAACTGAAAGGGAATTCAGATGACCTATATGAAGATAAAGCTGGCCTAGGTAGTCATCTTGAAAAAGTAAAGTATAATAAAATGATGGACATTCTCTGACTTGGTTCACTTCTAGAGAGAACTTTGGCAACATCTGGTTTGCCCTGGGGTCTGTATCTGTTTGTTGTAACCTGAGCATGTGGGAGGCTTGTCCTTTTGTGTATCCAGAATTCCTCTTCCCACTTTCCACCCCTTTCACAGACTCATTTTGGATCTTTACCTGGCTTTGATTTTCCAATCAGATGGAGATTGGCCCTTGGAAGTTGGAGTTTTAGGAAACCTTAAGTGTTTGATAACATGCCCAATGTTCCTTGATGGCTCCTTCTGAGCTGCGCATGGCTGTGTTCCAAATCTTAGGCTCTGGAGGAGGCAGGATTTGGTTCTAGCAAGGAAAGGGAGAGTCTTTGGGGATCCTATTACCAAAAGCTATGAAATAAGAGTAGACTAAAGAGATGAGAGATGCTCCTAAGAACACCAAGGGGTCTTTGAAGAAGAGGTGGATGGTTTGGCTTGTGCTTACACAAACCTCAGCTTTCCTTCCCCATGTACTTGATACCAGAGCTGCTGACAAAAGCAGAATCCTGCTGCTTCTTCATCTTGTTTGCTTCTGAAATGCCTTGAGATTTAGTCAGTTCTTGCTTCATTTAGACCCCTTTTCCTTTCCCTGTAAAGATTTGCCTCAGTTTCCTTTACTGAAGAATGAGCTGAAACCTCCAAAGTCTTTTGCTACCCAATGGTTCTTTGTAAAGTGTAAATGGCATAGGAGACACCTGTCTATTTGGTTAGTGATGAAGCTGAGGCACCATTCTCATTCTTGCTACCCTCATCATTCAGAGGCTCTTAAACTCTAAAACCTGCTAGAGAAAGCCAGAGAATTTGGCAGAATAGCTCTGGAGAAAAGATTTACTTACTGGATTCTGTCTACTTTCAAGCTATCCCACAATCTTTATTTTCTCTTTTTCCCTAGGACAGTCAGTCACCATAGTGCTCATCACACTATGTTGATTTACTTTTGTATTCTGTAAGCCCTGATTTCCATCCTGGCTCTACCTCACCAGTGAGGGTGCCTTTTGGTATACCAAAACTTTTAGGAATATGTGACATTGATCCTTTTCTTCAGGAAGCAGGCAGCTCTAGGAGACTAGGAAGTGAATGCTAATGTGGATTCTGTAGATGTGTTCATTGTGGAGACTAATAACATTGAGTTGAAATAATGGTTTGATTTGGGCCTTGATAAGGGGCTGTGAGCCTTTCTGGTACGTGGAACTTTACCTCCATTCCATTTGGTCTTAAGTTGTTTTAGGAATTCAGTATTTATTTTTCAAATCCCCTGCTCCTGCCCCCCTTTTTTTGGTATGGGTATTTCGCCTATATGTATATCTGTGTACTATGTGTGCCTGGTGCCCTCAGAGGTCAGAACAGGATATCAGATCCCCTGGGACTGGATTTACAGATGACTGTGAACCACCATGTAGGTGCTGGGAATTGGACTCTGGTCCTCTGAAAGAGTGCCCAGTGCTCTTAGCCACCAAGCCATTTCTCCAACCCCTATTTATGTTATCTTTAGTCCTGCTCTTTCTTTTGATTTCTTATTTACCTATTTTGCTTAGTACTTCAGGAAAGATCTTTCTTGTCTGTTTCTCTTTGATTATGATTATTCTAGTCCTGGCTGATAAACATTGCAGGAAAACTTCTGAAAAGACAGACATTTGGGGATGAAAGTAGATAGTGTGGTACCACAAAGAAGAATGAAATTATGCCATTTGCTGGAAAATGGATACAACTAGAGAGTGTCATAAAGCCAAACTTTGACAAATACTGCATGTTTTCTCTCATTTGTGGATCTTGCATGTTTTTTATAGATACATAGAACATATAAGTATAACATGGAAATAGAAAAACTACTAGGGAAAGAAAGGAGACTCGTTGGGAGGGAGATAAGGAAGAGGAAGAATGGGGTAGGTAGGAGGTAACTATGGTCAAATGTATGATATACTTGAAAGAAGTGGAATTTATGAGACCCAAAGCAGCTATGTACAATGAATATATTTATTGATCTATCTATCTATCTATCTATCTATCTATCTATCTATCTATCTATATGAATGAATGACAGGTAAGCTGCACCCATGGAATCTCAATATGGCTACCAAGACCAGCACAGTGACACCCATCAGATGACATGCCAGTGTGGTTGAGGGAAATCTCACAAGGCTCTATTCCTACATGAAGAGCTACAGGCAATTAATGGCTGCTGAGAGAAGGAGAATCAGTCCTCTTCAGGGACAAGCTCTTGAGAGGTTATCCAGTCCCCTAAACACATTTACATACAAGCAACACTAAGTGGACTTAGCAAGCTGTATTTATTTTTATGAGAGAGAATATTAACTAAAGAAGAGGAGGTCATGAATATGAGAGGAAGTAGTAAGGAGAGACATGAGAGGAATTAGAGTGGGGAAAAGGGATGGAAATGCTATAAATACAGTTCTCTTGTATAAAATTCTCAAAAATTAAATTAAAAGGTATCAAAATTAGATGATATGGGGCAGGAGACATGGATTAGCAGTTAAGAAGGAATACAGATTTTCCAGAGGACTGAAGTTTGGTTCCCAGAATCCATGTTGGATGGCTCCAACTACAGGGGTCCAAGGCCTCTGATCTCTGCAGGTACCTATGCTGATGTGCACATACCCACGCACAGGTACATGTTAACAATAAAAAAAAAAGGTTATATGGAAGCTGGGTGTGGTGGCACAAGCCTTTAATCTCAGCACCTGGGAGGCAGAGGCAAGTGGATCTTTGTGAGTTTGAGGCCAGCTGGGTTTACAGATTGAGTTCTAGGACAGCCAGGGCTATGTAGAAAGACCTTGTCTCAAAAAAAAAAAAAATGATTTTCAGAATGTGTAAAGTATTATAGCATTAGTGTTGCCCCAGAGAATACCTTTGAAAATCCCTGCAAATGTCCATTGTATGGATTTTTATGTCCTGCCTGTTAGTTCCTAAATAGCATACAGAGAGACTTATTATTATAAATGTTCAGCCGATAGCTTAGGCTTGTTACTAACTAGCTCTTACAACTTAAATTAACCCATAATTCTTATGTAGGCTCTATCACATGATGGTATCTTTTTTTCAGCACAGCATGTTTATCTGCTTTCTCTGTCTGGCTGGTGACTCTGCCCTCCTTCCCCTCATGCTCTCAGTCTGGCTCTCCCATCTTACCTCTTCCTGCCTAGCTATTGGGCGATTGGGTCTTTATTAAACCAATGAGAGTAATACATATCTACAGTGAACAAATGGATTATTCCACAGCAGTCCATCTTTTATTATTTTATTTTTTAAATTAAGTTAAAACATTTTGAGTCTCATGCTGGCCTCCTATTTGATATGTAGGTGAGGCTGACCTTGAACTTCTGATCCTCTTACCTCCATCTTCTGAGTGCTGCAATTATAGACATACACTACCAAGCTTGCTTCCACTTTTTTTTTTTTAAACTATGGAATGCCTCATGAATTTGCTGATATCCATATGCAAAGGACATACTAATCTTCTCTGTATCTTTCCAGGTTTAGTTTTTGTGCTGCAGTAGTGAGCATCCAGCTCCATCTTTAATTAACTTATCCTTCCTGCACTATTGTGTGAGATCTGCAAACACTATGTAGTTTTATATCTTCTTGCTAGTATTTTCAGAGATGTTGTTTTGTGTCCTTATCACATATAAATCAGATTTCAGCCATGTTTTTCAGTAATGAGTTTATCTGGTCATTCAACCATCATGTCTAATGTGTATGTTGCCATTTTATAAAAGTGACTGACTGATGGGGTACTGTCCATGAAAACAGTCCATTCACTCTCTTGACTCTACTCCTGTTGTTCAGAGAGGATTCTGGGAGCAAGATAAGGAAAGCTTGACCTTTCCTCTGAGTCAGAGTCTCTAGGCTGGAGGTGATGGAGTTAGCCATGCTTAATTTCCCTAAGCTCTTCCTCCTCTTCCTGTGTGTCTTGTCAGGACAAGCTTTAGCTGAAAGCTCCTCTTGAAAAATTGTGATCTGACTATGGTAGGGTCATGTTCTTCAGACATGCTTAGTGGAGAGAATGGATTTATCCCCTTCTATTTTTGATGAGATAATCAGTACCTAAATACAAAGCTCCCAATCTGAAGCTGAGTGCATAATCTACACAGTATACATGCTGCTCACATAGGCAGACTGAAGATGACCTGGTGCCCTATGTGTAACCTGCAGCATCTCCTTGTGGAATGAAAAGTCAGGAAAAGAAAACTGCTTTTGAATCAGATTCCAAACTGTACTGCGTTTCAGGTGATCTTCCTGTTAGGATGAGAAAGTTTGTCCAGATGTTCCTGCCTGGGGATTGGCCTGTTTCCTATCTGTTGTTCCAGAGAGGTACAACGTAGTTGATTTTATCTTTCTTCGTCCTTCTTTCTGTGGGTTCAGCATGTTCTTTTTGAATTCTTCTGTAGCGTTGTCTCTGAGGAAAATCAGCATGTATTCGGGGCTAGGGTTGTGAGTAAAATCTGTGGCTAGAGGCCATGTTAAAACTTATGTCTATACTTAGTCATAAGTCCTTCAGTCAAAAGACTCCATTTGCAACAGGTTAGAGACCGAAGAACCAGCTGAGGATCTTTGTTGTGCAAATTTGAGGCGAGGATGGGTGAAATCCAAGAGCCCAGGAGGCAAACGTGTCAACCAGAGAGATGACATCAGCTAGTTTGTTGGTGCTACTGGAATGGGAGAGTCCAGGTGCTTAGCCACCTTCCTGTATGTGGGGTGTCTGGAGCCACTCCTAGTTCTGTCAGCCATCAAGTCCTCTGTCTGGAAAAAAGTTTTGTCTAATTTTTGCCTCCTGTTATCTCCATGGGACCTGAAATGGAAATTTTGGTGGTGAGTACAAACCTTTGAGGACTAAATAGACTCGTGTGACCTTGTGTGCTTTTTGTGATGATGCTAATACCTGCCTAACCTTGTGATACGAGTATCTTATATGAAGTATGAAGGCGAAGCATTGTCTGGAATCCTTATTAGGAATTGCCTTTTCTCAGGAAAGGAGAGCAGTCTTAGATTTGATTCATTTTTCTGTATTTAATTCTCTTGGTGTGTGGAAGGGGGGAGGGCTGGACACGGGTGTGCTTATATGTGCATGGAGGTCAGGAGTTGGCATTTGGTATCTTCCTCAGTTGCTCACTACCTAATTTTTTGAGATAAGGTCTCTCATCAACCTTGGAGTGCACTGATTTGGCTAGACTGTCCATTGAACTCCCAGAATCCACCTCTCTGCCTCCCAGCTCTAGGATCATAGACATGTGCTGCTGTGCCCTGCCTGCTTTTTACATGGGTGCTGGGGATCATGACTTGGGTGCACAGGCTAGAGTAGCAAGTACTTTACCAACTATGCCATCTTTCTAGACCTGATTTAAATCTTTTTTTTTTTTTTTTTTTTTTTTTTTGGTTTTTCGAGACAGGGTTTCTCTGTGTAGCTTTGGAGCCTATCCTGGCGCTCACTCTGGAGACCAGGCTGGCCTTGAACTCACAGAGATCCGCCTGCCTCTGCCTCCCGAGTGCTGGGTATAAAGGCGTGTACCACCAACGCCCGGATACATTAATATTATTCAGTGGCTTAATATTCAACACAGAAGAGGAAAGCATAACTAATGACTTCTTTGCTGTGTTGTGCTCCTGCCCCCATTCTTGTCTTCCAACAGAGCCACTTAGCCCCATACTTTGGGAAAGACATGTCTGCAGAATGATCTCTCTATTCAGCCTTGCTCTGTGAAGACTTCTAGGTACTGTAGTGGGGATTCTTGGGAAGCCTACAGCTAGCAGTAGGACTGCAAGAAGCATTACAACTTCTGAGGCAACAAAGAGGCCAGAAGAGTTGGAGCCAGCAAAGCCTAACTGCTTTGTTTTCCTGTCAGATGTTGGGATCTCCCTGAGGTTCCACCTGCTTCCCTTGGCTCACATTCAAGTGTAACTACTGCTTACTCAAAAGGTCCTGGGGAGAAACTCAGGTGTATTCTGTCTGGGTGCCTTTTTTTTTTTTTTTTTTTTTTTTTTTTTTTTGTCTGTCTTCCTTTGGTCTTTCAGATCTGAGGACCCTTTCCATCACAGCCTCTGAGGTGCCAAAGTGCTTGTTCTAAGCCCAGTGCCAACACTTCTGGACCTGGGAAGCTGTGGGTAAAGTCTTGGTTTCCTTCTTATTCCGGCACTTCTAGGAAGCCATCTGCATTCCTTTCTGCCTAACTCTGCCTCTGTACTATGTGGGTATAGTTGCTTCCTGCTTCTGTGATGTGGAATGTTAAAACAGATCTGTGGAGACTAACTACTGAAGAGCTGTTGATGGTAAAATGACCTTTTCTTGTAATTTTGGAACTTGGAACTATCTTCATGGGGGTATAGTATTGATTCTTCTTTTAGGAAGAGGGTCTCACTAAGCAGCTTAGGCTGTATTCAAACTTGTGATCTTCCTACATTAACTTCCTGAGTGCTGGGATTAGAGGAGTGTACCATCATACTGGGGCTCAGTACTAATTTTTTCTAAAACATTCCCAATTTGCTTGCTTTTCTTCCTGTCATTCTGAAAGGGATAGGGTGGAGAGCAAGGACAATGCTTAGTTTCCTGTGGTCTTCTTTTGAACTTAAGATTGGTACTGTAGATGCATTTTATGAGGAGGAGCTGAGAAACAGCTATGAGGCTGTCTCTGGGTCTAACATAACTGATGTCCCATCAGTCAGTGTTGGCACTCCAACAAGTTTTTGTAAGTACCCCCTTCCCTTGCAGAAAGGTGCCATCTTTACTTGGGTTCAAAATATTTGGAGAGCAGCAGCATTTGCTCCTGAAAAGTAGGAAGGGCCCAAGAAGACATTAAAAGCATGGATAACTGGAGGGATGAGGCCGAATGTGGAGAGTAGAGATGATACTTCTAAAGAACTGAAGGGTAGTAAATCTGGAGGGAATAGTGGATGCTGTCTGGGCAAAGTGGGAAAGTGGGGATGTGTTCCAGAGTGAACTGGGGCCAGAAGCAGTGAGGAGGTAGGTTTGGGAATGCTTGCTTGTGCCTACACTGTTGAATGCCTTGATTATGATGGCTAGGAATATATCCTTCTGGAAATAGAGTTGATCCCTTGCTTGGCCTGCGTGGCCTGTACCCACCATATACCTGTGTGGTTCTGGCTTGTAAGGGATGTCTTGGCAGAGTATCATGGGGCAGAGCTATTGGGTTTGAGGGTATACTAGTCAGCCTGAGTCTGGTTCCCAGCTTTTTGGATGCCTTAGTGATGAGAACCTTCTTGGTAGCTGTCAGTTCTTGCTGACTTGGCCTATGAAAGTTTCTTGCCTTTGTAAGGTACACACAATCCTTTTCACACGTGTCCTACATCTTTGGGGTTTAAAAAGCAGGGATACACCCAGGTGTGGTCGTGCATGCCTATAAGGCAGCACTTAACGGTACTCAGACAGTGTAATTGTGAGTTCAAAGCTAGTTGGACAAGGTAGTATCAAGTTGTAGACCACCATGACCTACATAGGGAGATGTTGTCTTAAAAAATAATAAGTTCTAGAGAGATGGCTCAGTGGTTAAGAACACTTGCTGAGGACCTAGGTTTGATTCCTAACACCCACATGGTGGCTCACAACCATCTGTAGCTCCAGTTCCAGGAGATCTGATGGCCTCTTCTGACCTCTGTCAATAGCAATCACACATGTGTTAGGCATATATACATGTAAGCAAAACATACATGAATAAAATTAATACATTAACAAATTTTTAAAAGATGGGGTGGTTAGTGGTGTATCTCAGTTAGTAGAGTGCTTGCCTAGCATGTATGAAGCCCTGGATTGTATCCCCAATAAGTGTAGTTGTATATGCCTGTAATCTCAGTACTGGGGAAGTACAAGCAGGAGGATCAGAAGTTCAAGGTCATCCTCAGCTTTATAGTAAGTTTGAGGTCATCCTTAGCTACATGAAACCTTGTAGTAAGGGGCTTAATTTGAAACAGACCTTGAGGAAGGGGCCTAATTTGAAACAGAACGAGCTCAGGGGCCTTTATCTGAAATGTGTATTGGAAGACTCCTACTAGTCTTGGCTCTTCCCATCTCTTTCTTCCCTTTATCTTCCCAACATGGTCAGGCATTGTGAGCATCTGTCACTATCAAGTAGGCTCATCAGGATGTTAAGAATGAAGCTAAGTATAACTGTTTGCACATTGTTTGGAGTGCTTGGGCTCATCTGTAGAGCCATCTGTGATGGGCCTTTCCTCCCAAGAGTGGGTGAAAGTGGTGAGGAAAGGGTAAGAAAATACTTAAAGCTCGGGATAGCATTGAATCCATGTTCCCGCCTCCCTCCTGTGCTTCCAGCATCATCATTGTGGATGGTCAAGTGTGGAAAGAGAAAAGCAAGACCTTGCTGTGCAGCCTTCAAGTAGTCAAGCATTTGACTGACTTTCTCAGCTTAATCCACAGTGTAATACAGATACTATATAAAGCTTGGATTTTGGCAAGAGGAAATTTATTATCCATGCAGAGAGGCTAGTTATTAAACAGAGAATATCCAGGCTGGGCAGTGGTGGTGCACACCTTTAATCCTAGCAGTCAGAGGCAGGCTGATTTCAGTGAGTTCAAGACCAGCCTGGTTTACAGACTGAGTTCCAGGTAGGTCAGCCAGGGCTACACAGAGAAACCCTGTCTCTAAAAACCAGAAAAAAAAATTATCCAAGCTATAAACTACAAATATCTTTGCAGTTGGGGGGAATAAGAAAGTTGTGTTTTAAAACCATAGTAAAGCTTTCTTGAAAGAAGCAGGGTTTGATTTTTCCTGGTCTTTGAAAGTTGGGTTTACTTTATAAGCAAAAGAGGGATGGGATGTGTTTGTTCTGTATGTGGAGAACAGCAAGCACATAGAACATAGTATCTATCCAAGTGTTACTGTAATGAGCTTCCCTGAAGCAATATGTCTAATAGGGCGGAGCCAAGAACTTCATTCTATGGGTTTGGCATTGGTGCACAAGAGATAGGAAGAAGGCAGCAAAAGTGTAATCATTTGGAAATCTTATTTGGCCTTAATCTTAATAATTAATTAATTAATTAATAATCTTATTTAATCTTATTTTTAAATTATGTATATTGGCATGTGTGGGTGTCCTTGGCAGACAGAAGAGGCCATTGAATCCCCTGGAGCTGGAATTAGAGGTGGTTGTGTGCTACCCAATATCCTTAGTTGCCATGCCATCTCCAGCCCCTGGAAATCTTTCTGGTAGAAGAAAGTAGGGACATTCTGGAGAGGACAGATACTGGTAGTAAAGTAACTTGCTAAAAGTGTTGAGAGAGCTGCAACAATAATAGAGAAGGGGTGAATCCTAGAGTATTCTGCAGTCTAGGAAATCTGTCCTCTGCTTTGGGGGCATTGGTTGCTGGCTCTTACATATCTAACACACAACCATAATTAGTGAGTCATGCTGCTGAAGCTCTTTAAAGACAGCTGTGTGTTCAGGTTCTTCGAGGAGTGAGGTTCAAGTCACCAGGCCGAAGCGGGGTTCCATATCCTCTACTTAGGTTCTCAGTCCATCTGATCTGTCATTTGTTTTCAGTTTCTGATCCAGTTCCCAAAGTTTCTCAAGGGGGTTAACTCCACAGTCTTTAGTCAGAATGACCTTGTCCTTGGTATCTGTACCAAGTTACTTTTTCCTCTCTATCTCCTCTAGACTATATTTCTGTGGTCTATCTCAGTCTTACCATTTTCCTTTCAATTTAATCTGGTGTCCTAGAGGTTTAAGGAAAAGAAATGGACTATACAGGTAGTGCAGGAAGGAAGTTAAGTTTGTGGGTGGGTCTTATCTGGAAGGTATGTTCCATCTTTTCTGTACTTCAGAACAGTAGTCAGGGTGGTTGAGCTCTCTCAAGCCTTTCTGGGATAAATTGAAATAGGTGGGATAGTCTTATTTGTTAAAACAATAACACCCTGAAACCTCTTCACACCTCCAGATTCCTAACTGCAAGTCTCCATCCTTACCTCTGCCAGCCTTTTTAGTCCTTTCTGGGTCTCTGATCCTCAGATTGCTACTGGCCCTGCTTCTGCTGGCTTTGTTTGGAGAAGCCTAGAATCTAGAAGGGAACAGTATTTAATGAAAGCTGTGGTCATCTGGTAACTCTTGGGTGTGCACAGAGTCAAATCTTACTTAACCTTGCTGAATTTTCATGAAAATGCTTTCTTCTTAGGCCCCGTGGCCTTTGCCTCAGAAGACATGTATCATACATTACTGACAGCAAATGTTATCTGTGTTGATGGCAGACTATAGTCTTTCACTACCTATAGGACTGAAATGGTTGACTTCCTTGTCTACTGTGGTTTGAAGTGAAGCAGTGATTCATGTGTATGCTATGGAGTGACATGGCTTGGAACAGGGAAGTCTTGTGTGGCATTTGCTGTGCTGTTGTGTTCCCAAAGAAAACAAAACCCTAAACACTGAGGGAATGAAGGCTTTCTGAACCCTTTCTTAACTTTCAGTAGTCCAAGTGGTATCACATATGTTCTTTCACCTCTCTTTGAGTAATGCCCAGGAATTCCCCCAAATTTGCCATTCTGACAGCCAAACTTGTTTCTACCTGTTTGTATACTTCAGAATCTTGTATTAGTTTCTCTTCTTTCTCTGCTTCCACACCCATCCCTTCTTCTTTCATCATCTCATCCATATTCCTTGCATCCTGGAGTCTCCTTTTTTCCCTTGGGTTGCATATAGGTACCTCTGTGTTGAATGCTAAGTAAGCAGACACATTTGTGGGCATCTTTTATACAAGGAAAACTAGCTCTGCTCTGTGTTCAAAAGTAGGATATATGGGGCAGAGAGATGGCTAGGTGGTTAAGAGTGTTTGCTGTTCTTCCAGAGGAACAGTTCAGTTCCCAGGACCCCTGTCAGGTAGCTCAGAGCTGTCTGTAACTCTAGCTCCAGGGGATATGACACTTCTGGACTCAGCAGGCACCAACGTAAATGCTTGCATATTCACACATGTAGATACAGACACATACATATAAATAAGAATAAAAGATAAAATAAAAATAGGATATATTCAGTGTCTGCAATGATAAGAGCTAAGTTTTTGCTGAGAAAGTTCTAGGTTTCTAACTTTGAGATGAGGGGGTGAATGGCTTTAAAAACATGATCTTTGGAGCTGGATCCTAGCACTCATGAAGTAGGCAGATCTCTGTAAGTTTGAGGCCAGCTTGGTCTACATAGATAGTTCCAAGTCAGCCAGGTCTACACAGTGAGATCCTGTCTCAAAACATCAATAACAAAAGCCAAAGTAAACCCTACCATTCTCTACTATAGTGCAGTGACATTTAATTAGTACAGCATTCATCTGCAAACCAGAGCTGTCTTCCATGTTCCCAGGACTGGCCTTTGAGGTGCCTTTTGCTCCTCTCTCTTCCTGAATCTTTACAAGCATTTGCACTCTACTTCTGGGAGATAAGTTGGTTTGTACATACCCAGACAATGCCTGAAGAGGCTGCAGTGCTGCATTCCTGCCATCTAATGTTTCAGACACCACATTTAAACCCCAGTCCTTGCTCACAGACAGAGATCAGATAACAGCTTAGTATAGAAGGTTAAAGATCCACAAGAATTCACTCTGATAGTTAAAAATATCGTGCGATTCAGACCATCGTGAACCATGGTTTGAAGAGACAGTGGTATGAATTATTCAGATTCTTGAGCAGCTCAGTGCCCTTGATAAAGCTTGGAAGGTCAGAGCCCCAATTAGGAGGCATGGGAGTAGCAGAGGGACAGTTAACTCAGCAGGCAGGGCTCAGCTGTCCCTGCTTTCTGGAGGAGTTTCTTTCTTTCTTTCTTTCTTTCTTTCTTTCTTTCTTTCTTTCTTTCTTTCTTTCTTTCTTTTTTTTATCTCACCATGCCTTGAGTTTCTCCTGAGACAACTGCTCAGGGACAGAACTGGTTATCTCTCTGCCTTCTTGCTTTTCAGGATTTATAGCTCTCAAGCCAGACATGTCATTGTACCTCTCAGTGTGAGGAGCTCTGCTGTCTTGATTTTCTCCTTCTTTATAAACGTGCCCCTAGGTTATTCAAAATTCCATTTATCCCTAGGAACAAAATATGGTGTCTCTTAGAAACATTTTTTTAAAAAATTACATTTACTGGGGACCAGAGAGATGGTATAGCAGTTAAGAGCACTGGCTACATTTTTAGAGGGCCCTGGTTCAGTTTATGTGGCAGCTCGCAACCTTCTGTAATAATAGTGCCAAGGGATCCAACACCTTCTTCTGGCCTCCAAAGGTATCAGACAAGCACAAGTTTGCAAATGCACATTTAGGCAAATCACTCATATGCACAAAAAAGAGAAATGTGTATTTGTATATGTATGTATGTGTGCATGCACACTATGCCACTGCCTGTCTATGGAGGTCAGAGAACAGTTTGTGGGAGTCAGTTTCCTACTTGTACCTTGACAGCATAGAAACTTTTTTTTTATTTTGAGAAATGGTCATAAATGCAGCCCAGGCTGGTCTAGACCTTGAGATCCTACCTCAGACTCCCAAGTGCTGGATTATACATGTATACTACCAGACCCAGGCGCAGCTCTTGAAACACTTTTTTGTTTTGTTTTGTTGTTTGGTGATCAAACCCAAGCCCTTATGCATGCTAACCAAGCACTCTACCATATAGAAGTGCAGCAACAGAGATTTGTAATCCCAGTGCTGGGATGTAGAGACAAGAAGATCTCTTGAGCTCATTGGCTAGCCACACAAGGAGCAGAATCAATGAGTTCCAGGTTCAGTGAAAGACTTCCTCAATAAATAAATAAATAAATAAATAAATAAATAAATAAATAAAGCAGAGAGTGATTGAAGAAGCCTAATGACCCCTGACTGCTACCCACACTTCCATGTTTTACCTTGTATACAACCCACGATGATGTGAGCATACGCAGAGGAGAGACAGAAAGCACACACAAGTGTGAGCACATGAGTGCCTAGTAGGATCCTTGGAGAATATTTAGTCTAGTTTGCTTATGATGTGTAAGAAAAAGCAATATCCCTCTGGGAGACAAAGACTTGCTCAGGATCTTACAAGCCCAGCAAGCTGAAGCTAGGATTAGGCTCCAGTCTGTGTATTCTTTTACCCCCCCCCCCTTACTACATTGTCTCTTGCTTTTATTTTTTTCCCTTTGCTAATACTGGGAATTAAACTTAGGTCCTCATAAATGATAGGCAAGCACATTACCTTTCAGCTACAGCCCCCTAGGCTTCCACACTAATACTTATTAGTAGAAAAGGAAGAACATAAAGCCCCTTATAGGACTCTGCTGGGAATTGAAGCCATGTTGTCTTTTAAGAGATAAGAGAATATTGGGGCTAGCAAGATGGCTTAACAGATGAAGGTGCTTGCTACCAAACCTGATGACCATAGCTCAATTCCTAGGATTCTTATTGTAGAAGAAGAGAACTGCCCCACAAGAAAACATAAATAGTGGCTGGAGAGATGGTTCAGTGGTTAAGTGTACTAAGTGTTCTTGCAGTCCTATTCCTGGCACTCATAGGGTGGCTTACAGAACATTTGATACCCTTTGCTGGCCTCTATATGCACATGGTGAACAGACATATATGCATGCAAAACACTCATAAATAATTTAAAAATAAACAAGTAAAAACAAATAAATGCAAAGAGAGATATAAGAAAATGCCACGCACATTTTTAGTGGCCCAACCTAGATTTTGATTATCATATCCTCTATAAAGTATAGGTGGATATGTGTTCTCTTTGTACAGGGTAAACCCATCTGAAATTCTTTGCTGTGGAGAACAGCTGCTTCTTTTTGCTTATCTGGTGAGTCTTTTCATTTTTCCATTGATTGCCACAATGAGTGAGTTTCTAAAGTCCTTGCACCTGTGTGGGGACGGGTGTGCAAGTCAGGATGACAAAGTGCTACATACAACATAGAACAGGCATCCCTGGACTGCTGTGGCTCTTGGAAGAGACCAATTCTGCCAAGAGATGGGAAATCATTTCACAAAGGAGGTGTCCTTGAGGTGGGCCTTGAAGGCAGTAGGGTTTTGTGAGTGTGTGAAGGAAAGGCAGCCAGATGAAGTAACACCATGAGCAATAGAGAGTGGCAGAGAAAGGTGTGGGCAGTTTTCAAAGCCCTGGTTATATGTAGTGTCATGGTGTGATGTGGTTATGCCTACAATGGGTGGTGGCAGCAGGGGAGGTGTGGGTTAGAAATACATTGATTCTTCACTGTTGACTGTTGAGTGAAAATATAGGAGAGGGGATTTCAGATTTTGGAGACAGTGTATCTTGTAACAGGCAATAGATCCAATCATACAATTGATTGTTGCTTATTTAATGCCTCATTATTTTTCCCCATGCATTACTTTCTGTTCTTTTCAAAAAGATTTGTTTTTATTTTTAATTATATATATGCTTGTATGCCTATATAGGCGTGGTATGTGCATGTGAGTTCAGGTATCCTTGGAGGCCAGAGTGTTGGATCCCCTGGAACTCAAGTAATAGAGGGTTGTGAGTCACTTGATTCAGATGCTGGGAACCAAACTTTGATCCTCTGGAAGAGCAGTATGTTCTTAACTGCTTAGCCATCTCGACAAGTCCCCTACCCCCACACAGTAGTTTCCAGTGAATTCTTTTTTAGTGACAGAACTATCTGCTTCAAAATCATATTACATTTCTTCAAATTATAACCATGCATACATATGTATCTATACATACATATGCATATAAATATTTTTTCAGTGTCCAATCTTTTGACATCCTGACATGACTTTAGGTTATGAAGTTCATGCTTGAGAATTGTGCAATCAAATTACAAAAACAACAATGCCAGCAACAACAAAACCCTCGTGTTTTAAGTAAGTTGCAATTTTGTGTTGGGCCACATTCATAGTTACCCTTGGCTAAATATATTCAGAAATTGCATTTTTATCGGCTTGGTAATCTGTACTACATAGTAGAAAGGAGAAGACAATGTTTTGTCTCTGGCTAGAGCCGACCACAGAGAATTTTGCCATCTTGAGAACTGTACAATTCCTGCAGCTTACTTGGCTTGGCAAAGATTAGTGATAGTGGGAGCCTATGAGTGGGCACTTCAGTAATGAGAGAGGCTATAAAACCCTAGAGTACATCCCTAGGAGAGTGACCTTACCAGGAAATTTCTGTGAAACAAACCACAGGAAGATTTGACAGGAACTTTTGGTTAAGCCCATAGGCAAAGCATATGAGAGAGAAGAAATGTAATTATAGTTTGTAAGTCTATGAAAAAATGCAGTGAGTGACATAGAATAGCTGTTCTGGGTGTCCCCTTTGCTGTAGGAAGGATTTCTACACATTCATTTTGTTTTTTGAGTTCCTGTTCTGTGCTGGGACCTTTATCAAATATAAGGACTTGGTAGGAGAATAATCAAGGTTCCTGCTCTCACATGGAGGAGGACTTGTATTAAGCAAATAACTGCATAAAAGCATAATTACAAATCCTAATGGGTGCTTTGAAGGATAAGTACAAGGAACTGAAGGAGCTGCGTTTAGACTTGGAGGACTGTGGAAGTCAGGAGATGAGAGAGTCAAGTTGAGGCAAGATAAGAGTCATCTTGGCTGGACAGAGAGGGAGAGCAAGGAAAAAGATACTTGGATAGAGAGAGCAATTATGGGGTTATCAAGAAATCTGGTACTTGGGAAATTCCCAGGAATCCACAAGGATGACTCCAGCTAAGAGTCTAAGCAGTAGTGGAGAGGGACCTTAACTGCCCTTCCCCTATAATCAGATTGATGACTACCTTAATTGTGGTCATAGAGCCTTCATCCAGTAACTGATGGAAGCAGATGCAGAGATTCACAGCTAAGCACTGTGCCGAACTCCTATAGTCCAGTCTTAGAGAAGGAAGCGTGATAATATGAGCAAAGGGGTCAAGACCAGGATGGGGAACCCACAGAAACAGCTGACTGGAGGAAGTGGGCGCTCACTGACTCTGGACTGACAGCTGGGGATAAGACGAACAAGGCCCTCTGAATATGGGTGACAGTTGAGGGGAGGGCTTGGGCAGTTCATGGGGCCACTAGCACTGGAACCAGTATTTATCCCTACTGCATGAACTGGCTTTTTGGAGCCCATTCCCTATAGAAGAATACCTTGCTCAGCCTGGATACAGGGGGAAGGGCCTTGGTCCTGCCTCAGATGATGTGACAGACTTTGAGGCCTCACCCTCTCTCAGGAGTGGATGGGGGATGGGAGGGGAGAAGGTGGGGGGATGGGAGGACAGGAGGGAGAGGGAACTAGGATTGGTGTGTAAAATAAGTAAAATTAAATAAAGTAACATTAAAAAGTAATTTTAAAAAACACCCTACAGAGCTATGTAGGGCACACCTGTAGCCAGCTTTTAGCAGGCGTGGTTTACACTGTCCCCTACAGAGCTATTTAAGAAAAACAAAAATTATCTGGGCAAAAACTGGGGACAGGGGTCCCAGGCTAAGATAGAGAGCCTGGGGGGGTGGGAATCTGACTGTTTTTGTGAACTAAAATATCCTATGCTCAGAGGGGGAAGGGCAGGAAGTATGCTGGGAGGAGGGAAGAGAAGGATCATGCTAGGTCCTTGTAGGTCTTGGTAAGAACCTAGACCTCATCCTAAGTGCGGTCTCTGGGAAGCATTGAAGTGTGCTAAGCAGGAAATGACATGATCCTGTGTCAAAAGGGGATTCAAGCAGTCATGTGGAGAATGGATTTGTGAGGGTGTGATGCAGTGGAATGTATATTTGGTCTTCCTCCTGTTTCCTGCAGACAACTCCTAAAATCCTTTGGAATCTTCCAAAGCAGGATATGTTTTCTTTTTTTATTAATATTTGCTTGGTGGCTGAGGGCTCCTGGAAGATGTTTAAAAGATTGTAACTTTCAGTCTTACTCCCTTACTCCTGAGGAAGAGAAATGAGAGTGAAAGTTAAGTTGGTTACCAGTGACTAATGATGCAATCTGTTGTGCTTTCTAGAAGATGCTGAATCTTCTATAAATCCCAGAGGACTGGGTTTAGAGAGCTATAGTGGAGCCAAACACTTAGTTTTGTAGAGAGGACTTGGAAGCCCTGAGAATTCCTCATACCCAGCCCTATGCATCTCTTTCATCTGCAGTACTGTTTACAATAAACTAGTAGGTCTAAGTGTTTCCTGAAGTTTTAAGGGCCAACCTATTAATAGCAAATTCATTAAAGCCAAGGATATAGTTGTGGAAATTCTGTTTTAGATTTATGCATGTTTGGTCAGAAGCACTGATAAAACATTTTGAACCTAGCAAATGGTATCTAAAACTATAGACAGCCAGTCTTGAGGACTGAACTTCATGGTTTGTTTTTCTTTTTTTTTTTTTTGCAACTTTTTTATTTGAATTAGAAACAGGATTGTTTTACATGACAATCCCATTTCCCTTCTCCCACCTGACAATGTATGAGAAACTAAGTTTGATTTTTCATTATTTTCAGTGAGGGCAAGGGTTGAAGCTAGTTATGGAGTTAAGTTTCTGTAGTAGTTAACAGGCGGGATAGGTAGCAATGGGAATGAAGAAAGAGGGACAGATATTAAATATGTTTTTAAGTAGAATTATTTGGAGTTGGTAAGTGAATTGTAGTGGGAAGGGAAAGAGACTGGTGATGTCTCCCAGGCTTCTGGCTCAGGTGTGTGTGAACTTGTGGTTCCTTCTTTTTTACCTGTAGTGGTAGAGTTAAAACTAGAGCCTTTTGTGTGTCTGGCAAGTGGTGTCCCATTGAGCTTTCTCCCAAACTATTTATTTGTATTTTATTGAAAATATTGCATTTATTTATTTGTGTGTGTAAAAGGGGGTCGTGTATATGAGTAAGTGCATGTCATGGTGTACATGTGGAAGCCAAAGGACAACTTCAGAAGTTAGTTCTCTCTTTCTACCATATAGGTCACAGGGATTGTACTTAGGTTGTTCGGTTTCATGGGAAGTTCCATTGCCTGCTGAACCATCTCACTTGCCCTTATTTTAATTTTTTAAATATTTATTTTATTTATGTATATTAGTATTTTGCCTATGTGTATGTTTGTGCAAAATGTGTGTGCCTGGTGCCCATGAACATCAAAAGAGGGTATCAGATCTTCTAGAACTGGAGTTATGGATGGTTGTAAGCCATCACATGGGTACTGGAAACCAAACTTAGTTCTTCTGCAAAAGCTCTTAATCACTGAGCCATCTTTCTCTCCCAGCCCCATAGCCCTAATTTTTTTGGGGGGAGGGGGTTCAAGACAGGGTTTCTCTGTGGCTTTGGAGGCTGTCCTGGAACTAGCTCTTGTAGGCCAGGCTGGTTTCAAACTCACAGGCTGGTTTCGCCTGCCTCTGCCTCCCGAGTGCTGGGACTAAAGGCATGCTCTACCACTGCCTGGCTGCTCTTATTTATTTATTTATTTATTGGTTTTCAGACAGGGTTTCTCTGTGTAGCTTTGGAGCCTGTCCTGGCGCTCTCTCTGTAGACCAAACTGGCCTTGAACTCAGAGATCCGCCTGCCTCTGCCTCCCAAGTGCTGGGATTAAAGGCAAGTGCTACCAACACCGGGCTCATTGCCCTAATTTTTTGAGACAAGATTTCATTGACTTGCCCAGACTGACCTTGGATTTGTTCTGTAGCCCAGGCAGGTCTTGACTTTGCAGTCATCTTAATCTCAGCCTCCTGAATAGCTGGTATTCAAGCCCATCCACCATGCCTGGCATAAAACATGGGTCTGTAAAAGCCCCCTGCATAGCTGGTCAGTGGTGTTGTGCACCTTTAATCCCAGCATTCAGGAGGCGGATCTCTGTGAGTTTGAGGCCAGCCTGGTCTACATAGCTAGTCCCAGGACAGCTAGAGCTACACAGAGAAACCCTGTCTTGAAAAACAAAAACAAAAACAAAAAAATTCCCCCTGCCTCAGGAAAAGTCGAGCAGGCCCGATCTGGATCCAGTCCTGCAGAGGCAGCAGAGGAAGTTATCTGGCCTTGTTTCTGTCAAATTCCAGGTGCTCATATGCAACAGCATCACTGAATCAAGGGTTCTGGTCTCCCCATATTCAGGCCCTGACTGTGTCTTTTCCTTCTAAGGACAAGGCACCAAAGAACCTCTGTAACTCCAGTGTGCCACTAGGGGGAGCATGGCTTGCGTTGTGTGTCTGGTATTCAGCTTTTAAAGTTTGGATTACCTTTGTCACTGACTCTTTTTCAGCTTTGGTAGCTTGAATAGCACTGTTTAAAAAAGTATTCCTGGCATAGGGTCCTAATAAATTTTAGTTGATATTACTATTATACCATGATTTCTATTTCATTGTGGAAAGGGGTGAGTTTGCCTCATCTGGGTTTAGAGACAAGGCAAGTGTGCATTCTTTGGGTCCAGAAGAAAAGCAGAGACCTGTGTGTTGTGTATAAGAGGAGAGAGAAGCTGAGACTTAGTGATGCTTGTCTTTTACAGATGTGGGATTCTGGGGCTCATGACCACTTAGGATCTGTGGGAGCCTACCATTTCTTCTTGGGTTTTGTGATATGTTTCCTACATTATATTCAGCATGTATTTATGATTGACATTCAAGTCAACCAAAATCTGGCTTTGAGAATCTTGTAGTATACTTAAGGTGAATCAGAATCACAAGGAATTCTTCAAGGGATGAGCATTAAGGATTCCATCAGGACCTCCCTAGCATTATTTTAAGGAGCAACATTGGAAAATATCCTCCTTAAGCCTCATTGTCTTCATCCTCCTCCTTGCCTTCCTACATGCAATTCATTTATCAATTCCAAATAATTCTACTTGAAAAATATATTTGATATCTGGTGGAGGAGGGGTACCAGCCATTTTGGGAGATGAGTGGAGTTCTTAACTGAGTGCCTGATTTGAGGTATTTTGATGAGAATAGCATCTTGGTACCTTCTACCCTGTCACCCCAGTGATAAGATACATGGGTAGAAACTAGAAGGTCAGGAAGCTGGCTCAGTAGCAGGTGGCAAGTTGGTGATGAGGTCAGACATTGCCGAGGTCTTTGATCCCTGCTCTGGTGTTTCTGGCAACTGTTCTGCTTAATGTATGCTGGAGAGTTGAAAGACTTGGACACTGTTTTTGGATCTGTTATTTTGTGGTTCAGTAAAGGGAGCAAACAATTTTACCTTTGCTTTAGATATTCTTTAAAATGTGTTAAATGGTATTCTGCATGTTCATAGATACTCCTGTCATTGAGTCTTTAGGCTAGAAGGGTAGCAGTTAGATTTACCTCACCAGGACTCAGAGATTCTACTTTCCCCTGGAAGTCCATACTTGTGGTTATTAGAAAACTAGCTAGTTTTCAAAGTCAGTCTTCAGTGTACTTTATAGCAAAGTCTATAACCTTAGGAAACTCGACTGGTCTCTACTCTTAGTTCTTTTTCTGATTAGTTATGTACCTGTGGGTCAGGAATCTTATCTCTCTGGACCTCAGTGGTCCCATCGGTAAAATGGTAGCAAACCTATCTGACCAGTGTGTTTCAAACAGTTGAGAGGATCAAACGAAACAGTAATCTAAGACAGTGTTAAGCAGTGTCAAAGCAAAAGTATACATGGGAGGGAGCTACTAAAAGGACTTTCTGTGCCCTAGGAACTATGCTGGCGCTTGTACAGCTCCTCACTGGAGGCCTGGACTTGGGCTGCAAGTCTTGTGTTGGGCAGAGAGGAGACTGTTTGCATTGTGTTTGATTCCCTGGCTGTGACTATGGACTTGCCCAGAGTTACTGCCAGTCCTGATCTAGTTTGTTTCTTCTCCATTGCAGGAAGACAAGAGACTGCTTAGGCTCTGGCCCTAGTACCATGGGACCCTGCACTGGTTAAAGCCATCTCCACGACCTGAACAGGCAACAAGGTAACCTGAGAGGCCAGTACAGACCAGCTTCTGGGGTGTGAGTGGTGTTTCCGCCCCAATTGCTGCCGGAAAATCCCAAGCCTAACAAACAAGTCGAGGCAACATGCATCAGGGTCCCTCCTTCTCATTCAGCTACTGCTGCAGGATTCAGAGGAAGAGCTTGCTTCCCCTCCAAGCCTTCAGCTAGCTCCCTCCCCCTTGGCAGGGATTCTTTCAAGTTATAAAAACTGAGACACTAGAGGGGAGGAAAACAAGTCCACTCACTGTCCTCGCCCTTCTCCCCTCTGGGTTGTTGCAGCAAGTTCCCAGGAACAGTCCTGGGCTCCTGGTTAACTGGAAGGGAGGTAGGAGGAGTGGAATGCATGCTTAAACTGAGCCGATCAAAAGACGGTGCTGTTTCAAGGCCATCTAGAACTCAGGGAATATGTGTAAGTGCGCGCACGCGCGGCTCCCAGGGTTCCGGGTTGAGGGAGAGCGCCTGGTTGAGTGAGAGCAAGCCTGTGTACAGCCTAAGAGGACAGGGTCTCCATGACAACCAGCCCGACTGGCTAGCTGTGCTAGCTCAGCTCACTTGGCTGGAAGGAGTGTCCTGAAAGGTCAGAGGAAGGAGCTTGTGGGAAGCTCGCAGCAGGTACTGGAGCTTAAGCCGGTGGATCTGGGGGGCCTTGGGCTCCCTAAGCGACTGTGGTGTGTGTGAGCCAGCCTCTGAGGAGAATGGAGTCGGCAAGAAATCACCCTGACTACCAGGTAAGGGCACCTCTGAGCCTCTTGCTCTGAGTCTTGGGCTGTTTGTGGCAGGCTCTTCACTCGAGGTTCGGGGGTCGAAAATGATGTCATACTCCAACAGTTGGATTCTATTAGCTCTGGGAAGGGGAGGAAAACAGCCAATTTTCTTGACTTTGCAAATCTAGCTAATCTCATTGTGACTGAATTGTAGATGTTTAGGCTTCACTCTGCTTTTATTTAGCACAAAGCCACTGGATATTTTCACAGGAAGGCTCTTTTATAGGAAAATGATTCTCATCACTCTAACACTGTTGTAGTTCTTACATGGAAACTTTCAAGCGTCTTGATTGGTTCTAACTAGTGCTGTCTGTCCTCTTGTCTCCATGCTGCTGTCTTACCTGTAACAACAACAATCAAACTAGCTAATAATGAAGTGCAGTGAGGAGCCTGCAGTGAGTTCCAAGTCCCTCTGGAGCAGTTAACAGGACAGAAAGACAGACTATCCCAGCAGTATCTGAGCTGGAGCCTTGCACTCTTTTTATGGAAACTGCCCCCTCCCCTTAATTATGCTCATTACAGATTTTCTTGGGATTTGGGGACTTGCAAATATCTGTCTCATCCAGATGTTGCAGAGGGTTGTCTTGGCACCGTGGCTGCTAGGAACTAGGAACATGAAGGACTATGCTTATGCTGGATGATCCCTTTGATCCATATTTTAACCCAATCCCAGGACACACAGTGTCCACATTGTACATTCCTTGTCCTAAATTTCAGGAAAAACAAAAAACAAAAAAACCAAAAAACAAAAACTTGTTCTGACCTAGAAATGTGGAGAGGAGTGGTATATGATGAACTCAGTGTGGCCTGGGAAAGGAAACCCTCCCAGAAAAGTTGTTTCATAGATATGAAGTAGATAGACCATCTATAATGTCGAGGAGGATAAGTGCTACAGACCCTCCCTGCAGAAAACCCTCAAGAGATGTACTTCCATCTCAGCGTGTTATATCTTCAGCTTACTACTGGCTTCAGGAACTTTGTGGAAGCTTTTGGTTTCTCAGTGGAGCCAGGGAACAGCTGCTGTTCCTGGCTCTTTGGTTTTTCCTTCTTGAACTTTCTGAACAGTGTGCCTTTTGTGTGTTAGCAAACAATAAGGGGACCTTCTGATTAACTTCGGGTCAGCTTGCCAGTACAAGCACTGGCTCTATCTGTGATTCTGGTGGCCTGAGTATGTGTATACAACTCTGTATGCATCAGTGTTGGGGCCTGAGGGTCTGCCAGTGTGAACTGCATGGCCCCTGGACCTCAAATAGGCTACTTCCAAAGCGAATTCCTCCTTCAGCAACACTCTAGGGATTGTTTGCATGGGGAAATATGGCCTACAGGTTGAGATTAAAGGTAGAGTTGTGAGGAACAGATGTCTGAGTCCAGTGGTGCCCTGTGAGGCTCTGCTGCTTACCGGGAAGTCCCTTGGCTAATAGAAACTTCAGATTATTAGCTGTGAGAGAGAAATAATAATAATAACTACATAGAACTGTTGAAAGAAAGCAAATGGAATGGTTTTCATGAAAGCAGTTAGTTGTAAGCAAATCAATAAATCTATATAATGTAATATGACAATGAAGCTTGAGGAATGGCCTGACTTCTCTGGAAAGTCACTTTGCCTCTTTCTTCTGATTCCCTCATTTATAATGCACCTTCTACTCAGATGCATTTGTAAATCAAAATGAGGAATCCTCGCAAGTCTTCTTTGAGATATTTAAGGAAACAAAAGGTGCTTTCTTTAGGTGAAAGTCACTGTAGATTGTGAGCCTCACAAATGATCCTGCAGAGACATTCTAGAGACAAAGCTTCCATGTTTTAGTGTAGAGAGGAGTCCCAAGAGACCTTTTTCTTTTCTAGTGTTTACAGCTCCGTGCAGTGGTGGCATTACACATTTTAATGTCTGTAAGACAGGCCCTGGTCCTGCTGGGCGTCTCTGGGGAAACTGTCTTGAGTGGGCAGAGAGGTCAGTCTCCTCAGCTCTGGGTTTGAAAGCTAGGCTTATACTGGTAGGAAGTGTTATTGCTCAGAAAGCTTCTTAGGAGCCAGGCAGCTTTTTGAGTAACTTGTAAGGTTATAGCTCAGGGGGAAACCAAAAAGAAAAACAAGGAAGGTGGGAATTCCAGGGGTAGATATTTGATAGGCCCTGGAATTGTGCCAAGGAATGGAGTAGCAGGGGAGGGGAAACTCCAAGCAAGGTTGTCCTAGATTGTCCTCTGTCTTCAGTGGACCTGTAGGGTGTACAGCATACTTGAGTACCCCACCCATGCCTTCAGCCTCTATCATAGGACAGGGGAATATCTGTCAGCCATGACTTGGAGTGGCATCTGGGGAGGGCAGGCACAGAACAGGTTCTTTTTTTTTTTCTTGAGTCACACAGTGCAGCTCTCCTAGGTGACTTCTTGGGCTTGAAGGAGAAGTTGTGAACAGTTAGATTAGATATATCACTGTGGCTTCTCAGGCCTGAAGGAGAAGTGAACAGTTTAGATTGGATACATCATTGTGGCCTCTCAGGCCAAAGAATTGTGCACAGCTTAGATTGTACTGCAGCTGTTCTTTTCTTCCCAGTCCTTCAGATTCCCAGGGCTGAGTCACAAATTGGATCCCTCTATGTTCCTTAAGGATTAAAAAGTAACATTCCTGTTAACCTCCCTCTGTCCCCCTCCCTCTGCTCCCCTTCCTGTACTCTTTCCCTCAGGGCTCCCAGTCTCTACAAAGAATAATCAGTCACCCAAGGAAGTTGAAACTTTTAAATCTTTGGAGAACAAGGCCAAGGGCATCTTCAGATCTGCTGGCCTGCTGTTTTCCCTGGGCTAGGGGAACAGCTCTGAGGAGGCATCAGACACCAAGTATCTTGGGCTCACTGATGATGTGCAACTAGGAGAGGCGTGCCCTGTCTTCCATTGCATCTGATACTAAGAACCACTTTGGGCAGGTGGACTGGCTCCTGAGGGAAGTGGCTGCTGTTAGGAACCGGGCTGTTAGCTGTCATCATCCTAGCAACTCCAGATTTCCACTGTTGCATCCAAGAGTTTGCTAAGGCAGCCAAGCAAAGGTAACACAGTTCCGAGGCTAGGTAGCAGCCCCTAGAGTCTGTCTCGACTTCCCTTTTGTACCTCTATGTTGGCTTGAGTGCTGGGGAAGGAAGCTGCAGATAATTGAGTTCTTTGAGTTAGAGGGACCATGGCTTAGAGGGCTTGGGGGTGGGTTGGTACTGGCCATCTGGCATAATGTAATAGGCAGATTTCTCTTCAAAGCCTGTGGGAAACCTTGAATTAATGTGAGTTCTGTTAGGGGAAGAGAGAGGGGGGCATCTCTTTCAGCTAGAGGGGAAGCACAGTAATCTTCTGTCTGTAAGTAGTATCTGTCTTAGGAGAGGGAATGTGTTGTCATTCTATGTAATACTGAGTTGATTGGAGAAATCCGGGAGTCTGTTTCTAGCCTGGGGCACTAGAAAATGTCTATGTGTTGTTTGTTTGTTTGTTTTGTTTTTTGAGGGGAGAGGAAGTATTTGAGTCTAGACTATCTTATTAAAGAGTTTCTATAATGATCCCTTCTCTTATTTTTTTTCCCCTTTTGGCTCTGATATAATGAATATGCTGTTGTGGGGCCTGTTGAAACGATTACAGTGGCTGAATATTTGGGTTTCTCTGAGACTGTCCATGTAAAAGAGCAAATTACATGCAATTAGGGTATGAAGCTGCTTTAACCAAGATGGGCCAGTGTCTATGGGCTTGTCTTGAAACCACTTCAGTTTCTTCTTTTGTGAGACCTGCTGTGGCTAAAGAATTGTCTATGAATTGGAGATTGCCTTTGGAACTATTTAAGGACTTTCTGAATATGAAAAAAAGAGATAAACTGAAGGTTATGGGAGAAAGATCTGGAAGCAACAGGCCTTGAACAAGGGGGCTGAGAAGAAAGTAGTTCTCAATGGCTACAGTGGGTTAAGAGAAAGGCTGGCCTAGGAGGTCTTTCATATTATATGTTATGCTAGATGTGTGTGTGTGTGTGTGTGTGTGTGTGTGTGTGTGTGTGTGTGTGTTTGTGTGTGTGTGTGTGTGTGTGTTGCTCAGTGAGCATATGGATCTGTCTTAAAACAGCTCTGTTGGAACCTTTCTGCTTGTTATACAGGAGTGATTTTTCTAGAACTGCTTATTGCCTGCCTCATTTCTGTTGGCCAGCCCAGATAGGGCCCCTGAGGTCTTCTTTGACTTCCTGTTGGAGTCATATGTATATTCATATCCCCCCCCCAAGAAGATTAGCCTTCCTCTGAGGGACCCAGGATTATACTTATGTAAGTCCTAACAAGCACCTGACATTGGGTCAATACACTTTTTCACTTGCTCCTGGGCTCAGAGGTATTTCTGGTGGCTGATTGTATGCCTTCTTCATCAGTTTACCCATTAAGTCAGGGAACACAGATTATATGGGCTAAGAGCTGGGGAGGACCCAAAAGGGTATGAGTGTAGGACTTCTGTTGATACATTATTCTTATTTCCTCTCTGCTGCACCTTCTCCTACAATGTGAGCTTCTGCTGGTGTGATAAGAGAGAAGCACAAACCTGAAGTTTTAGGGGTGTGGAAGTAGGGCTGATTACCATCTGGAACTCATAGGCTGGGAAAAGGGAAGGGGGTGATATTCCTGGAGTAAGATTTAGAGCACTGTTGGGTGGGAGAGCCAAGGTGAAGTTGGCAGATATGAGGAGGGTGGGGCTTCTAAACTTTTCATGAAGATTATTTGCAGTTGTTGAATGGTGAGGTGGGGAAAAGGAAAAATTGGGAAAAGCTACCATGGAGTCAAATACTTTAGAATTCTAGATTTATTGGAGGAACTAAATTTTAGTGTGCTTACCTGTGTCTTGGAACACAGCCTACCTCATAAGGTTCTGACATTTGTGGTTGTTTTTGTTTATTTGAGGCATGAATGTTTGTAACCTGGGCTCATTTTGAACTCACTATGTAGCCAAAGTTGACCTTGATCCTGTGATCTTCCTGTCTCTACCTCTAGAGTGCTGGAATTATAGGCATATACCACCATGACTGGTTTTATGTGGTGTTGGGGATCAAACCCAAGGCTTCCTGCATCACAGTTAGGCAAGCAATCTGTCAACTGAACCACATCTCCAGTCAGACGTGTGTGCGTGCGTGCGTGCGTGCCTGTCTGTCTGTCTGTCTGTCTGTCTGTCTGTCTGTATCTGTATGTCTGTGTCTGTGTATGTACAGGTGTGCATGCATACTATATGAAAGTCAGAGGAGGTTGGGTGTCTTGCTCTATCACTCTGCATTATTCTACTCTCTTTTAAAGGTTTATTTTATTTTTAATTATTTGTATGAGTGTATATGTATGTGCATGTGAGTGTAGGTACCCGCAGAAGTCAGAAGAGGGCATTGGATTCTCTATGTGTTGTCCTGTATGGGTTCTTGGAAGCAAATTTGGGTCTTCTACTAGAGAAGCAAGCCCTTTTAACTGTTAAGCCATCCCTTCAGCCCACTATGTTATTCCCTTGTTACAGGATGATCTCCTGTCTTCTCCTGTTCCCCCCAGTGCTATGTTAACAGGCGTGCAGCCATATTTGACTTTCTGTATAGACTCTAGGATGTGAACCCAGGTCCTCCTGCTTGTGTAGAAAACACTCTTACCTGCTCAGCCATCTTTCTGGTCTCTGTAGATCATTATAAAAGCAAGTAAGCCTGTGGAGAGTGTGCTCATTGGTGATTAGATGCTCAGTGAGCTTGTGGTTCTGTCTTAAAGCAGCTCTGGTGGAATCCTGACTGCTTGTTATACAGGAATGATCTTTCTAGAACTGCTTATTGCCCTTGCCCTTTCTTCTGACCAGCCCAGGCAGGGCCCCTGAGGTTGACTTCCTATTGGAATCCCTTTGTAGCCTGCCCTCCCTGTTGTCTTGCTGACCAGATTTCAACACAGCCCTCCTTACTTCTCCAAATACTAATCCATGTATTCTATTAAACCCAGCTTGTAGGGGAGGTTTTGCAGCCAGCTTTGGGTGAGGGTGGGGTAAGTTGGAGTAAGGGAGTTGGGGTTAAGTGAGGGAATAGAGTGGTACAGTGTGGGGGGATGAGATGAGATGAGATGAGATGAGGGGGTAGGGGAGAGGAGTGAGGTTGTAGTCTGACTCTTCTTACTATCTTTAGACTTCTGGAAAGTTATCTCTATATTAATATGTAAATTGGGGTAATCTTACTCCTCTCAAAGCATTTTCCTTAAGTGTTATAGTTCTGGCCCCATGTATGCTGCCAGTAATTGTCAGCTCTTGCTGTCAGTGACCTCTCCTTATGATCATTTCTACTGACTCATGGCAGGATTATGCATTGGCCTAGTAGTTAGCATATCTGAGTTTTAGTTCTGGCCCTATCTGATAGCTGGTTCTCAGTTTCCTTTTCTAGAAAGCAGAAGGGATGAATTAAAGAGTTCTCCTTGACATTCTGACTTGCTAAATGCCAATGTTGGATTTCCAGCTAAATTTTCTGAAATTCTATTAAGTAACAATTTATTTCCTCAAATGACCAAAATGTGTATAGTTTGTACTTTTAAAGTATTTGAATATAACTTTTAAGCACATCAGCTGGATTCTAGGAAGCATTTTTACTTAGTTCCTAAAACTTGGAGATGGGAATCTTGTTCTCAGGTGTAAATGGTGCATAGGTGCTTGCAGCAATTACCAAGAGTAAGCTGGAAGTTAATTAGTAGGAAAGATGCGAGTGTACTTGGTGCTGCTGGTAGTTTTCATCAGTAGGTGTTTAAGGCACTGACTTTTACTCTGAAGACTGAATAAATGCTGCCATCACTCCTCTAGAGAAAGGAGAAACTAGTATTGTCTCAAGGACTCTCTGTCTGAGTTTGAGTGGTCAGTTGATGACCAAAGATAAAGCGCATTAGAGAAAGAGCCACACAATCAGAGTGGCGTTTGGAACCTGGACTCCAGTCACACTGAATTCCAAGTACCTGTTAATTCAGCCACATTCATGGTTCTTAGTTCTACCTTGCCTAGCTTGTCCACATTCCTTCTGTTCTCTCAAACTGAGGCAGTAAAAGACTTATCTGAGAGTTTTATAGTGAAGCCTACACGTAAAAAACATAGCTGGTCCTACCTTGTTGCTGAACAAAATGTTAGCTCTTTTTGTATTAATCCAAGCAATATTTGTGACTGACCTGTGGGTTTTGTGATATTTCCTTCCTTTACATCATGGGCAGTTTTAAGAGTCCCCTGATGAGCAACAGATCAGAACTTTTGTACTTTGCTTTCATAAAGAAATACACAGTCTGGTGTGGTGGTGCAAGCCTTTAGTACTATCACTGGGAAGACATAAGCAAGCAGCTAGCTCTCTATGAGTTTGAGACCAGTCTTATCTACATAACAAATTCCAGGCCATCCAGGGCTACATAGAGACCCTGTCTTAAGGAAAGAGGAATATGTAAACCAAAGCAGGGTGTGGTAGGTGGTGGGGCATGTAATCTCAATAGTTGGAGGCTGAGGTAGGGGTTTAAAGCTAGCCTGGCTATATTGTGAGACACTCCTTCAAATCAAACCAACAAGATAGGTCAAATGAGGAAATCTGGCCAAACCAAAGAACTGTCCAAGCTGGGTGGATCCTCTTTGAGGGCTAGCACAGGTATGACATTGGGATTGAGACATGCCATAACCCTGTATGAAGGAGTAGGATGGGAAGTGGGTGAGCTGATGGGAGGTGGATAAGAATAGAGACAGAGGCAGTGAGATCTAGGCATTGAAAAGTGCCAGATATCTGGGCAAGTGGCTATGACTGAGATAGTAAGTGGCATCAGGACTAGCCCTAGCACTTTTCTTCCCAAGAAACTTCTTGATTTCATCCCTACATGCCACTTGCCCAGCACTGATCACTCTCAGGGGAGTGGGAGATCTGGATAGGGAGTTTCTAATCTGTGTCTAAAACAAAGTGAATAGCCCCTTATCTACAGTGTAATTATAAAGAGATTTCCTTTTCCAGCTGCAAGAAATAGGAACTTTTTCTGCCAAATTTAGCAGTGTGTTTTAAGTCCCTCAAATCTCCTTCGAGTGCTACCAAAGCTCTCAGCTTTGTTGTTATCTCCTGCTGAAATATCTTCTGGAAAGGTCATCTCAACCGTGCCAATTTATGGCTCTGCTGAATTCAGTCAGGGGAGCAAAATGGGGAGTCCCTGGGAATAGGTGCCTCACAGATGTTCTTTTTAAATAAGACTGCTTTTAATTTAAAATGGTTTTCCCCATCTACAAGACCAAACTTTGCAGAGAAGAGTCAAATATTCTGCAGTTACATCTGAAGGCTCTGAGAGGCTAGGCTCAGTGTCCAGTAGTAGCCCATAGTATTCTCAGAACCTCAGTCTTGATACTTAGCAAAATTATGCCCTCTATTCCTTGTTGGTGGAAAGTTTCTTTGGTGCAAATATAACACCAGACTTTCACCCTTCTCCATTTAGTTTATTAGCTACTCAAGACCTACCTTGTTTTGCTGGAATAATTAAAAGAAGAAGCCTGTGGGGTGTTGGAGCCACACGTGGAACTCATTTTTAAAGGCTTGGGGACAAGTAGGTCAGAACCATGTGCATATAGATTTTGACACTTGAGAAAAGGGAATGCAGACGGAGAAAGGAAATTCAAGAATATGACTGACCCTGGAAGTTGTAAAAAAGTGGATATGTGAGAGTGACAGGAAAGTACCTAGAATAGTGGACATGATCTTGGCAGTGACAGTGACCTTGGTTTATAGCCTTGGCTTGACTAACTCTTTAGAGGATTAAGGCTTTGAATTCTAGGTAGAAAGTGCAGAACTGCCTCATTTTCTTTGCCTTTTTTTCTATCACACCCCCCTCCCCTGCCTGTTATTCACTCTATGGGTTCAGACCTAAATAGACTGGGCAACACTGACCCTCCAAGTATGAGTATTCATTGCTGCCCAGGGCTGTTGCTGCCCAGCTGTTCCTCTAACAATTCTGGGAGAGCCAACTGTGAGAATAGCGGGGGAAGAAGGATTTGATTAATTCTAAATTAGTGCCCAAAGTGGGTAGGGATCAGGTTAAAAAGAAAACATCTGTGAATTTTTGTTATATTTAAGTCACATTTAGTAGAATTTTAAGAGCCTGCCCCCCCCATCTTATAACCTACAATTGTTGGGCAAATTTTGGTGAGTTTCAAAAGCAGTTCCGTCTAGACTTGTTTTCAGCTGCAAAACTTACTTGCAGAAATAGATGTAGCACACTGGAAGAAGTTTAAGGCAGAAAACTCGGGACTATAGCACTTAGGAAACTCCTGAGCCCCTAGCAGCATTTGGTGTTTTTCAGCAGGGGAGCTGGGGTGACTATTTATTGATGTTTCCCAAGGGCTGATATTCAGCCTTTTATCTTCCTCATCCACATCTCTTCCTTAGGGGCCATCCCCCACTGTTAATCATTAGTGAAGAGAAAGAAGGGGTGGCTGTATCTTTGCCTCACTTTTCAGAAATGGAATTTATTTATTAATTTATTTATTTATCCAATAAGTATTTACTTAAGACAGGGTCTTACTAATATAGCTAAGGCTGACCTGGAACTTGAGAGTCTCCTGTCTGAGCCTCCCCAGTGCTAGTATTGTAGGTGTGTGCCACCATGCTTCATTCATTTAACAGGTATTTATTTAATCTGTGTGTGTGTGTGTGTGTGTGTGTGTGGTGTGCGAGCACATGTATTTGACACAGAGAGAGACAGAGAGGAAGAGAGAATATGAGAATGTATTAGTTGAATCAATGTCTTCTGTCTCCTCCTGCATGTGCAAGACTAATTGGTCCAGACACTTCTGGGGATTCTCCTGTCTCCACTTCCTGTCTTGATGTAAAGAGTACTTGGATTACAGGTGTACACTTATGTGTCTGACTTTTTACATGAGTTCTGGGGATCCGAATTCAGGTTCTCACACGTGTATGGTAGGTGCATTGGCCACTAAACCTTCCCTCCAGCCTTAATAAATACTTAATTGAGTATTCATTTTGTTCTAGCGTCTATACTATATGTTAGGGATGTAGAGATAACAAAGATAGTGAAAGTCTTTTTCATGGCGCTTATTGTAGAGAAGATTTGGTAAACAAGTAAACCGATCAATACACTGGATACAGAGGAGAGGATGATGATTTGAGAGAGGGTAATGTGGACTGGAGAGATTAGAAAAGGCTTCTTAGAGAATGAGGTTTGAACTGTGATCTCCAAAGTAAGGAGAAGCCAGAAACATACAGACTTGGAGAAGTACCTTCCCAAAGTAAGGACCAGCAAAGACAAAGCCCAGATGTGGAGATAACTTCATGTGCTGACTAAATATGGTTGTAGTATAGGACAAAGTGATTCCGGCTGTAAGATGTTGGCCCGAGCTAGTTGAGATTGAGCCCGGTAGTCAATTTCAGGGCTTGAAAACCCAATGTGAGAGGTATGCATTCTGCATCTGTCACCCACTTTGGAGTGAGGTGTGAAAATTTGACAGCATTGAATCCAATGAAGAAGAATCAAGAAAAAGAGTAAGAAGAAGCAGCTGGAGTAGGGATGGGCATCAACAGGCTCAGCTAGCAGAAGTTGAGTGGATACATCCTTGGGATCAGACAATATGTTTTCACAATTTTCTGAAGATTTTTGTGTCATTTCATTAGTAGATGTATTATTATACCAGGCACTTTTATTTGTAATTTTATTTGTCATTTTAGTGAACTGTAATGATAATCTCTGAGTGAATTTGTGATATCCTGATGTCTTCAAGAACTCAGAGCCACAATCTCCCTTCATCTCTGGATCTAAGTCTATGTGAACCAAAGCTTGTGCTTTCTATACCCCCATTCTGATTGACATTCTGAATGCTTCCTCTCAGTTACCTGAAACAGTTAATGAGTCCCCTGCTCAGAGTTGTCTTGTTTTATTGATGACTATGTCTCCTTTCAGTCAATTGGAAGTTTCAAATGTTTGTGGAGTTGAATGGAATGTTTTCAACTTTCTCTGAAATAATTACAATGTTAACTACTGAGACTGTCAATCAGAATAAAATGGGGGGGGGGGTTAGGATGTGTGGCAAGACTGGAATACAACCTGAATTACCTTTCTCTTCTTTTCCTCCTCTCTATATTTTTAATTTATGGGTATGTTGTGGTGTGTGTGTGTGTGTGTGTGTGTGTGTGTGTGTGTGTGTGTGTGTGTGAGTGTGTGCACCTGAGTGCAGGTGCCCTTGGAGGCCTGAAAAGGGCATCAGATTCCCTGGAGCTGGAGTTGAGAACTGTCAATTTTCATCCTGGGAACAGACCTTGGATCTTCTGCAAGAGCAGTACATACTTTTCCCCCTCTGAGACAGGCTTTCTCTGTGTGTAGCCCTATCTGTTCTGGAACTTGTTCAATAGACCAGTCTTGAATTCACAAAGATCTGCCTGCCTTTTCCTCCTAAGTGCTGGGATTAAAGCCGTGCGCCATCACCGCCCAGCCAGAGCAGTACTCTTAAACATTGACCCATCTCTCCTGACCAGCTTCACTCCCTCCCTCCCTCCCTTGGTCTCATGTATCTCAGGCTGTATCAAACCTGCTGTTTAGTTGAGGGTGACCTTGGACATCTGCTGTCCCATGCTGAGAATACAGGGACACATTGCCATACGTAAGTTATGCAGTAGTGCAATAACAGTTCCCTTACATTATTTTCAGTTATGACGTCTTATATTTTTAGTAAGAAGTTGGAATTTGTTTTTTTGGAAAAAGATAATTTATCAGTAAACTAGTAGTTGCAATAAATAAGCCTTTGTTTTGTGGTTTACAGGTCTCTTCAAGTCTCTAAGTTTGTTGGAAATGTTTGAGGAAAGAAATTTATCAGGCCACAACTTTCACTTCTTGGAAATTCAACATTAACTGTATGGGATTTATAGACACATCTTTTTCTGAAGGGCCTGAACCTGCTTGGCTTGAGGTGCAGGGTTCAGAAATGAAGGTGTGTGTGTGGGTATTTGTGAGCTTTTACTCTTTGGAGTGCATATGATCCATATTCTACCTAGCCAGCTGCTGTAATGGAACAGTTTGTGGGGGACAGAACAGGGTGAGAGTGAGTTTCAGGTAAGCATAGATTTCTGAGACTCAAGAGGAGTTTCTTTTGTGAATGGGTTCTACCTTCTTACCTCCCATTTCTATCTGATGGTCTTGATTCTGAAGGAAAGATACTCGCTTGTGTGAAGATTTTTTTTTTTATTTTCAGATTGTGTTTAACACCAATTCATTGAACAAAAAAATGTAACACTCATCCACTTTAAGCAAAGATGCAGAGATGAGTTCCAGGAGGAGGCTGAGAAGATGGGCTATGGTCAGAACTTGAATAGATGTAGTATCAAGAACCACGAAATCACTGCTCTAAAGGCAGCAAAGAACATCTTTGGAATCAGTTTGTGGAAAAGCAGTCTATGGAATCATGTAGAAGACACAGCTGGAGTAACAGAAATCCTACCCATCACATTGTGTGTATTATTATGGATAGGCAATGTTCCTGTCTTAAAATTGAGTTAGAGTAGTAGAAAGTCAGGGAAGTCCAGGGGCAGAGTTTGACCTCCTCTTGCAGAGCTCTTGGTAGCCTTAGCTCAGTGGTTCTGAGATTTGAACATGTACAAATTCAGTTCAGTAAGGCCACAGTAGGGCTGAGAGTTTGTGTTTTGGGAAAGTTTAAAGATATGCCTGCCATAGTTATTGGTGATGCTAGTGATTTGGTGGTGTCTGATGATGATGGTGTGGGATGATGGTGGTACTGGTGGTCTATGTAGTAGTGTTAGTGGTGTGTGGTGGTCTTATGTGTGGTGCTGATGGTGATGGTGTGTGCTGATGGTGGTGGTAGTGGTTTGTGTGGTGGTGGAGGTGGTGCTTGTGGTGTATGGGGGTGGTGTGTGTGTGGTGGTGGAGGTGGTAGTGTGTGAGGTGGTGGGAGTGGCAGTGTATGGAGGTGGTAATGGTGTGTGGTAGAGGAGGTGGTGGTGGCACTGGTGTGTGCATGGTGGCAGTGGTAGTTTTGGACCCTCACTCTGAAGCACTGTTTAAGAGGGATTGGTGGTTGAGATGAGGTGAGGCTTTGAGAGTAATTGGCTTCCTCTCTTTGCCTAGCCTAGAATTTCATGTGTACAAGTCTGTCTTAGGTTCTTGGCCTGTGGGCCCTGTACCACCAACAGAGACTGGTAAAAGTCTGTGCCCTTCTAGCCACTTTTCTCATGGTGTTCAAATCATTTCCAGGTGAGGTTTCAGGTGCTGTGCTTGTCTCTAAATTGCTGCTTGTCTCATTTTTGGAACATGCCAGTCCTGTGTCCTTTATTTCATTAGGACAGCTGGCATTTCTATCAGGAAGAGCTTCCTGCCTGCCCTTGAGCACAGCTGCTTGGTTGACTGGGCTGGTTCAGGTGTTGCAAGCAGGCTGAGCATGTGTGTGCTCTGTCTATTAGCCAAGTTTACACAGGAAGATTATCTTCAGCCCAGGAGTTGAATTTCAAGGGCAAAGTCCACAGTTGACTGTTCAGAGGTTTAGAACACCTGGCAGAGAGGATTTCACTGACTCAGCCGTAGGGGTGCTTCCCACAGAGGTCAGGTTTTTAATTGTGAGACTTTCTCTCAGGCAGCATGACACCAGATGCCATCACCATCATTCTGTTTGAACACCAGAGGCTTCAGGTGAGATGCTTGAGTCAGGGCACAAATCTGCCCCTCTCTTCTTTGTCATTCATGTGCCTGACGCTTTCTTGGGCTTGCTCCTCCCTTTGAGCTGAGATCTGGGGCTCCTCTTCTCTCCTTGCTCCCTTTTTAAAAAATTTATTTACTTTAAAGGCATAAGGACAGGGTCTTGGTTTTTAGTGATTCTGTTTACATAGCATAGCACTAGCAAGGGATATGACAGAATAATAGACAGAAAGAACATAACTCACCTGGCGTTTGGAGAGAGGTGACAAATAGAAACTTAGTGCTTGGTGTTGGAATGTTTCTTAGGGACATAGTGGTGATGTTTGTACGTCTTTGTGATGTGACATGAGGCCCCTGAATTATACAATTAATGAGTAATTGAAATTTTTGAATTATGTCTTACAAGAAAAAAAAAAAACTACTAAAAAATGTCTCACTTGTACTTTACCAAGATTGTTTTTCTATGTTAGTACATTCCTCCTGACAGTGGCATTATGCCTTTTTGGATGGCCCCTAATAATTTACTTAACCAAGCCCTAGTTACTGATTTCCCTTGTTCTAGACACTGCTGTAAGAAGTGGCAGCACCCAGCATCTTTGCGCATGTGTTCTAATACTTGTGTTTCCTTAGGCAAAATTCCTAGCAGGGAGGGTTTGCTGATTCAAGGGTATACTGATTTAAAAATATTGCTGAACTGCTTTCTAAAGAAGTTGCATCAGTTTAATTCTCATGAGTAGTATAGGAAAGTACCTGTTTCCACCATACCTTTGCAATATGGTATTAGCAAGTTTTTAATCTTTGTCAATCTGATAGGTGAAAATAATTCTCTTTTAAAGTGTTTTTATTTTTTATGATGTTTATGTGTTTATATGTATATGTGGAGTCCAGAAAGCATTGGAGTTTGTGGCCTCTGAGCCATCTCTCTAACCTCTGAAAAGGAACTTTATTTGTTTTCTGATACTTTATTTAGGTTTCTGTCATTACTAGCAGAATTAAGCACTTTTTGTTTACTGCCAATTGCTTTTATTCTTTGGAGAATTTTATACTTAAATGTGTTGTTCACTTTTCTAGTTGATCCCTTATAGATTTGTTAAGAACTTACACACATATATCAGTTCTGGGCCAAAAGTCTCCTGCTAAATTGATTCTTTACATAAAATTGGTAGACTTTATTTTACCTCATTTTTAACCGTTGTTTTAGTGAGTTGAGGCCGCCACATTCAAGTTCTCATAGTATATTTCCTATTTATGATGCACCATAGCCATTATAAACATTTTTGTGAAACTGTGACTAGGATGTAAAATAAATAAATTAATTTAAAAAAACCATTTTTGCAACACTTACAAAGAAACAAACACTTCCAGTACAGTTAGTGAAGGCAGCAGACTGACAATTATACACAAGTCTCCCCAATTTTGAAGCCTGTTTATTTATTATCCTTGATATGGTAGTGACATATTTGTTTTCTGTGAGTTTGAGGATAATATCTGCCCCCTTGGAAAAACTTCAGAGTGAATCCCTAGGTGCTGCTGTATGAATTCTGGAGACCTAGATATTGTGACACAAAAGTCAGATGTGGTTGAATCTCATCCTGGCTGAGGTGGCCCGTAGGTGGGTATTGACCTTAGTGACATGGTGGCAGAGTAAGTGGGCCAAAGTCCCAGAAATCATTAGGATCCAGAAAGTGTGTGGCTTTGGCATAGGAGCAGCAATAAAACATGAACAAATGTGTCTTCTCAAGGGACTAATAAAGAACCAGGTGTTAGCGGAGGGAAGGGAGAGGGAGAAGGGATTGACATGTGAAGCAAGCTTGTTCCTAATTGGAACTAAAAAAAAAAAAAAAGAACCAGGTGTTGTGACCCAAGCATGTAATCCTAACACTTAGGATGCAGAAGCAGAGTTGGGGGTGGGGGGGCACAAGTTCAAGGCCAGCCTGATTTGTCTCAAAAAAAAAAAAAAAGAAAGAAAAGAAAAAGAAAGCAAGCAAGAAAGAAAGAGAGAGAGAAAAGAAAAGAAAAGCTAGTTCAGTCTCACATGTAGAACACTGGGCATGGATGCAGATGCTTGTAATCTAAATGCTGAGGTGGTAGAGTCTAAGCTCACTGGCCAGCATCTAGTGAACTCTCCAGGCCAGTGAGGCAGTGAGAGATTAAAAAAAGGTAAATGGCCTTTGTGGAACAAGACCTCTGGCCTATGCACACATGAACATGCAAACATACACATGTACACACACACACACACACACACACACACACACACACACACACACTTACACACCATGACAGCATGACAGAAAAATCTGAAGTCAGAGAAGAAAGAATGCTATTTATTGAGGATTCACTTTTGTCCCAGATACTAAACAGAGTCACCTTAACTGTACCTCTCACACACAGAGTTTCTCTGAGTAGTACTGACTGTCCTGGAACTCACTCTCTAGACCAGATTGGCCTTGAACTCAGAGATCCATCTGCCTCTGCCTCCCAAGTGCTGGGATTAAAGGTGTGAGCCACCACTGCCCAGCTACATCCTAACTGTACTTTAAAGGCAGCTTTTAGTGCAGGGTCAGCCTAGGGTTGCTGATCCCAGTGGTCCTAAACCCAGGAAATAACACCTCCTTCAAGGGCCAGAGTGTGAATCAAATCTTAGAACTAGCCATTAGGCTTTAGGAGACTTGAGGAGAGCAGGAATGAACTGGCATGGTTTCTGCTGTGGCAGCCAGGAGCTTAGGTAGAAGTGTTGGTGGAAGTGTGCTAAGTAAGGAAGCAGAAGGGGAAAGTATTCAGATGAGTGTACATCAGGCCTCTGCAGGGCCAACTGCACACAGACAGATGTGCTCTAAAGGAACTTAGCTTGCTGGATGAAGCATAACATAGTAAAGGCCAGCATCCTGCAGTGGAGTCTGTTACCTTATCCATTGCAAGGCTTTGCACTGTGCTCTGAATACTTTGCTCTTAGGTTTTGGCCACAGGGATGTCTTTCCTTCTGGAAGGACAGGAATGTGAAATTTACTATACTTAACAAGGAAGTGAGGAGGGTCAAGGTGGGACTCTAGATAAGTCTTGGGGGTCTGCCTACCAACCTGTACTCTGAAACATAGTGGCTCAAATCAGTTGTCTCTCACAGTTCTGGGCCTCTTGCTTGATGTATTGTGTAGCTTAGTTAATGGAGGCTGGGGCAGGGGGCGGGGGTGTCATCTGAAGGCTCACTCATTTACCCACCTGTGTGCTGGTGGATTGGGAAACACAAGAATCTGGGGTCCTCAGTTTGTTTTCTCATTCTTGAGAGTTTTCTTGTCCCCACCCCTGCTATTATTCCATGCTGTACCTCCCGCTTCTGCAGGATAACTACAGTTCTGAGGAGGTGGATTTCCAAATGAATGCTTTAGAGAGACCTAAAGATGTTGCATGACCCTTATCTCCCCTATCCTTGGGAGTACCACCTTGCATGGGCCACACTTTGTTCCTCAAGGCAGTGCAGAGGCCTGATTTGCTCAAGGAGAGATTTGCTTTGAGATCACCATAGCTGTAAGAGAAACTACTGGGCAGTTTCCCCCAGGATTAATTCATTGTCTACCATCTTTAGTATCACCAAAGCTTCTTAATACTTGGGCTATTTCTGCCTGGTCTACAGAGCCAGTTCCAGGAAAACCTCCAAAGCAATACAGAGAAACCCTGTCTCGAAAACCAAAACAACAAGAACAACAACAACAACAACAACAAAAAAAAAACCCACACAAAAAACTTGGGCTATTACCCAGTATTTAAATCACCTTACTTTCTATTTCTAAATATTTACATTTATTAAAAAATAAAACACAATGACACCTGTGTCTTAAAGTGAAAAATCAGTATTATTTGACATTCATGGAAGGTGACTCCAAGTACAGTGAGACAAAAAAAAAAAAATAGTTTAAAAATTTTAGCCAAATGCTATGGTCTCTGAAACTCCTCTCTCATTAAGAGATGGTCAGAGCACCAGGGAAATGGCTCAGTGTATAAAACATTTGCCATGCAAGTGTGAGGACTGCTGTTTGGATTCCCAGAACCCACTTAAAAACCAGGTATGTCGGCTTGCTTATATTGCTAACACTTGGAAGGCAGAGATGGGATTCCCAGAGCTGGCTAGCTAGCCAGGCTAGACCAAATAGCAGTCTGTGGGTTTAATTAAAAGACCCTGCCTCGGTGAATAAATTGGGAATGATTAAGGAAGACTCTGTTAAGAGTCGTCCTATAAATGTATACATACACCATACCATGCACACATATGCAAGAGTTGGGGGAAGATCAGCTGTTTGGAGGTAACATAGCAAATAGAAACTTTCTCCTTAGTCTTTAAAGAATACTTGGAAGAACTGAGAAGTGTGTGCCATACTGCACTGTGATTTCTGCCAGTGAGTGCTGTGTTGAGTGGACTGCCATGTCAGATGCCTGATGCTGTGTGGTTCCCCACAGTTAGGGAAGTATTATAGAGCTGTGGAGGTAGCAAGAATGATTTGCAAAGGAAGAAGGGCATAGAGTAGACCTGAAGAATCTGCTGAAGCTTGGGGATGGTTTTAGTTGTTGTAACAAACCAGATAATTGCTGGTAAAGTGGGGCAGGGAATGGAGAAGGTGAGTCCTAGAGCAGGCAGAATATGTAGGACCTACTGATAGACTTGAATATGAGTGAGGTCATGTTCAGGGATCATTTATAGAAACATGTATGACTTTGTGGAAAAGAGGGTTTTGTGTCTCTCTGTGTGTTTATTAGGGGTGGATGAGGGATGGAATTCAGTTTAGACATTCCTTTTTATTTTCTAAAAGGAATTCAATTGGTATTAAGGGATTTATCTGGTTGTTTCTTTGGAGCATTAGTTGGGTTGTTGTCTCCTGTGTATTTTTCTGTGAACTGTTAAATTAGATATATATCCTAGAGTAGGCTAGGCATTCAGGAGGGGACCTCTTTATAAGCAGTCCAGAGGATCATAGGCATATAAATATAGATACTGCTGTTAAATTTGGCTACTGCTTAAAGTAGACCAGCCAGATAGCTCCATTGTAAAATTGTAGTTTTCATTTTGTGAAGTTCACCTCTGGGAGACCTTTGGCGCTGTTCTTTAATTTTTGACTTAAGTGGTTTTATTTTTTAAACTTTGTTATGGGAAATTGTAAGCAGACATTTCTTTTCCTGACTGCCTGCTCCCTGACCCATCAGCTGCTTCCAAATTACCACACAGAGACTTAGTATTATTTGTAAATGCTTGGCCAATAGCTCAGGCTTGTTACTAGCTAACTCTTACATTTAAATTAGCCCATATTTCTTATTTATACTCTGCCACATGGCAGTACCTTTTCTTAGTATGGTGTGCCCATCTTGTTCTTTCTGTATCTGCTGGCGACTCCTCAGACTCTGCCCTTCTGCCTCCCAGAATTCTCTCTGTGTTAGGATGTCTTGCCCAATCTTTTCTTGTCCAGGTATCAACCAATCAACTTTTTATTAACAATGAGAGCAATGCACATTTACAGTGTACAAAGATTGTTCCATGGGCTGGAGAGATAGCTCAGCCATTAAAGGCTAGGCTCACAACCAAAAATATAAGATTGTTCCACAGAAGGAAATGTCAAGCATACCCAGAAGTAGAGTTGAAGAGGGATAGACCTATAACCACTATTCAGCATCAACTACTATCAATATATGGATTAGCTGGCTTTGTTCCTATGCCTGTTTACCCCTCCACTACCGAATTTTAAGGCAAATCCCGGGCATACTTTTTTTAACGAGTAGCATTTCAGAAGGACTATCTAAAAGACCTTTAAGATAAGTTTGCTGATACATCTGGTCTGCTCAAGGACAAGACTTTGAGATATATAGTCTTGAGTGCTAAGGTCCAAGGGTTTACTGTAGTATGATGACTAATATAGAGCAGGGTTTCAAACAGTGGTAGGTGTTAAGGTTGCCAGGAAGAGTATCCTGATGTATTTTAGGGCAGGGGATGGTGTGTGATATGAGGAATTTGAAGTCTTGGCCAGTGAACAGAAGACAAGGTGAGAAAAGCTCAAATACCATTAAGCTTGTTGTGCCCAAGATGTTTCTGTCTTCTGGTTTGTCTTGGGGAAGCAAAGAAAGGTGAAAGATTAATAAAAAGGAGAAGAACTGGGATCTGTAGGAGGAACAGGATCCCCTTAGAAGAGACCCTTGATCACTGAAGCTGCATCAGGGGCATTGGCCAGCAAACCCACTGCTCATGCTTTGCCCCTCAGGGGTCCCTTTGCAGAAGTTCATGTTGATTGGGGTTTGTCTTGTTTGCCCCTCTTTGGAAGAGCTTTTTTTCTGTGCTGTATATACTGCTTACTGGATTCAGATGTGTGGGCAGGAAAGCTGCACTGAATGAGAATGCTCCCAGCATTTTCCTGCTGTTGTGACACTTGCTTCTTAAACTTCTGGGAAACCCCCAAGGCTCAGGACTGCAGGGAATGACTTTTTTTCTGAGCTTACCTGGTTTTTAGCTTTGTCTATGAAAATGAAATGAGTGGGGAAAAAAATGAGGATATGACCCTATGGATGGTTGAAGTTTATTGTTGATAAGAGGGAGAAAACAACCAGTGGCATCTGGAAGGGTCCAGACTGAACTAGGCCATGAGGGCAGGGGACAGAGGGGAGAGAAAGAGAGGAAGAGAAGAGAGAGGAGAGAGAAGGGCTGTGAGGACAGGAGCAAGCCAGGAGACCAAGAGGACAAGAGGAACAATAGCCAAAATGGCTGAGGTTATATAGGAACCAGAGGAGCTGGGGGAAGGGAAGGGAAGTTTAGGCCTGGAATTGTTCATGGTAAGGGGTCTGATTAGAAATGCTGAGAGGAGCCAAGACTTTGTAACAGATATTAGCCCTGCTGAGAGAGTAGAGGCCAGTATCTGCTTTGAGATGTTAAATGGGCACCTCAGTTAGCCATTTGTCCCAGGTGAACAACCAGGGAAGGCAAAACTTGTCTGCTAGGGTAGTAATCAGCAACTGTCTAGTAAAGGTACATATTGTAGCTGTAGAGTTTGGGAGAACTTTGATTCAAAGTCAGAATTTGTGTTACTAGCTAGCCATGAAAACTTGAAAATAGTTTTTCCTTTCAAAGATAGTGTTTTTTGAGGCTAGGGATATAGCACTGAGGTTGGTCACCTCCCTAGTATGTACCCCCAGCACAATAAAAGGAAAACAAAAGATAGCATCTCTTGAAAGAATTCATTGAGAGTGGTCATTACTGAAGAGTGGTGAAAAGGGAGCTGTGTAGACAAAAGTTTCTGTTCCACCTAGTCCCACTGCCCTTCAGTCCCAAATAAACACACAGAGGCTTATATTAATTAGAAACTGTTTGGCCGATGGTCTTGGCTTACCGGAGAATGCCCAGGCATCCTACCTTCCCAGTGGCTACATGGTGACTCTCTGGTGGCTTCTCTCTGCCTTCCTCTCCCCAGAATTCTCCTTGTCTGGTAGCCCCACCTATACTACCTGCCTGGCTACTGGCCAATCAGTGTTTTATTCATCAACCAACAAGAGAAGCATATATACAGAAGGACATCCCCCATCATCTCTTTTCTGTCTAAATAAAAAGGTTTTAACTTTAACAGTAAAATTATATATAACAAAGCAGTTATTGAGCAAGACCTATAGTTAACAATATTTAGTTCACTAATATTTGACAAAAATTAAAGAAAATATTCTATACTTTTGTGAGTCTAAAGTTTTATGTGTAATTTATCTTTTTTTCATAACTAAGGAAAGCCATAACCATAACTATCTGTCTTCAACTCCATCAAAGACCCCAGAAGAATAATATATAAACTCTAGAAATAACAGAGACATCTTGCTGTCTGGACAGTCACCCAAAGTTCCTCTGTAACGTTTGGGGCACCCATCTTCAGTCTATACTCCTAGAGTGTCTGGCAAACTTCTCAGCCAAGCAGGAAATTTGAAACTGTCCTGCCTGTATTGGCAGTTTGTCAGTCATTTTGCTCTGTGTCTTGCAGAATGTCTGACAGACTTTTCCATGAAGCAGGAACCCTGAAGGACTGTCCCATCTTGTTTTGACAAGTTTAGCAGCCACTTTCCTGTGGATCCTGCATGACCAGTTTATACAGCATACAGTCAAACAATCTAGGCAAGAGCAGTTTCTTGCCCAAATGGCTAGTCTTGCCATGTTGAAGGCAAACTCCATAATGAGTTTCTTCAGTGCCCATCTTCCTCTCTGACATAATTGGTGTTGCCAGGAGCAGTTGTGTGTCTTTGTCATGAAAAACCCTAATAAACCATTTTAAATGCCATCTTCTGTAGGTCTTTGAAAGGTTTTGAAGAATGCCTATCCATTTGAAATAACTCTGTATATCTAGAAAACTAGCATAAGTTTTGACTATTATAGGTTACTATCTATAATCTGTATTTTATTATACATTACATTTTTAAAAGAACTGTATAAACACAATACCTAAGCAAGAGTAGAAATATACCTAACAAAATTGACCTTAAATTTGTATCAGTAAACAAAAATCCATACCAATGCAAAGTATTCATTTCTATATCATAGTCTCTTTCTTCTAGGAGATTATGATTATTAACGATTTATAATCAACCTTGTTTAAATGAAAGGAAGCATTTATAAACAGTATTTGGAAATATGTGTGTAGTTCTCTCCAAATTGCTTCCTGCTGTTTGGGGGTGCTGCCAGTCCCAAGGGGATCCTGAGAAAACCCAGAAACCTGTCCAAATCCTGGTTGTAGTAGTCTGAGGAAATATCGTCTCAGCTGTTTTGGATGTTGGATTACCTGGGCCACTGTTTCAGGGGGTCTTGCTTAATCAAACTATATTAGTCTGGAAGGAATCCACAGCTTTTTATCTCATGTGGAAACAAAAGCAGAATCTCTTTTCCAAAGTAACATGTTCTTAGACTTAAATTTTGAAGTCAAGGCATTTTCAAAATACATAGGTTGGATTAATCCAGCAGCTGTTGCTCTTTCCTCAGCAGTCAAACAATTCAAAGACAATGCAATAACATACAGTATCCAGACTCTTTGTGTATTTTCCATGTGTGCGTAGCTTTTTTTTTTAACCTACCTCCCTCCCTCCCTCCCTCCCTCCCTCCCTCCCTCCCTCCCCTCCCTCCCTCCCCTCCCTCCCTCCCTCCCTTCCTCCCTCCCTTCCTACCTACCTACTCTGTACACCAGGCTGGCCTGGAACTCACTGAGATCTGCCTGCTTCTGCCTCCTGAGTGCTGAGATTAAAGGCGTGCGACACTACCACCTGGTGCAGACTTGTCATAAAACAAAAAACAAAACAAAACAAAAGAACCTATGTTATTACCTGAACCAGCATGTCCTCAAAGGTGAAATAAAGAGTCTGTGCCCAGGGTAGGATTACAAATGGGATGATTTCTCACTGAGCATCAAACACATCTGTTTAAGAGTGACTGACACTCTTAAATGACTTTGTGAGTTTCAATGCTGGGAGGCAAGTTAAGCTGTGTTTAGAGCTCATTTCCTCATAATGTTCGTGTATGTGCATGCATGTACATATGCATTTGTACACAAGTGTGTAAAATGGTACATTAGCTCTGCTATGTTCATCTTTTCCAGGACAGTAGTAGCCATTATTTGTATATGATTACAGCATATGAAACATGTTTGCATATGCAAACCTTACAGCATATGAAACATTTTGCATACCTTATTTCCTTGGATTTATAGTCCATTCTTTCAGAAGAGGAATTGAAGTGGCTGGCTGTAGAAGACATAGCAAAAGCGACACCCATTACTTTTCATGGGATAGTATCCAGAAGGGGGATTTTGAAGTTAGACCCTGTTTGAATTCTGGCTTCTGCTTTTGCTAACTATACTTTGGGCTTTGGTTTTCTTGCTTGCTAAAATAAATAAATATTGGTAACACTTACCTCATGGAATTGTTTTAGAGTATTAAATCAATTAGCATAATTAATGCATGGGAACAATGCTCTGCATACCAGATGGCTGGTAAAAGAAACCTTAACCTTGTTAATAACGAGTAACAGGTAATTGGCACCAAAGAAGTGTGCCCAATGTCCTAGTCTTACTCATGTCTGAGGCTTCGAGCAGCCTTCCACTCTGACTGCAAGTCCGTGGAGGTCTGTGCTCCAGTCTCAGGGCAGATCAAAGTTTTTCTTTCCTTGAAGTTTCATATTGTAATGAAATTTATATGGATAGCTAATGTAATATTGAATGATTTATTAGATGTAATTCTTTTTTGATTTTTTACTTTGTTTAGTATTGGTGTGTAAGAGAGAGTATGTGGGTGTGCATGAGACATGGCACATACGTGGAGGTCAGAGGACAGTTTTTCTTCATTGTGCATTCTGGGTTATCAGGTTTGCAGAGTAAACACTTTTACCTGTTGAGTAATTTTTTTGTATTAACTAAAATTGGTTTTATAGTTATGCTACAGTAGTTTTCTTACCAGTTTTACAATGGATGCTTACATAGTATTAGTTTCCTATAGTTCTCTCGTGCAGACTGTCAGTAAAATTCAAATGTATTGTATAAAATTGTAACTTGTCAAAAATCACTGTATAAGGAGCTAAGCTAATAGGTACCTTCTGGTGACCTAACTGATAGAAAAATGGGACTGACATATCAGGGGCATTGGTAAACCCCCCCCACACACACACACGCACACTTTGTGGTAGAATTTTGTTAAGAAGTGTGCTATAATTCAAGACCCTGAGTTCTGTGTTCTATACTTTGTTCTGTATTTCCAACTAAATATAGAGCCATATACTCCAGAAACCAGATAAAAAATGTTGGCTTCCCACTATCAAGTTAGAATCTAGTAACATAAATTTTTGCTTGTATTAAAGCATTGCTCTGAATTAATCTTTTTTGTTGTTGTTGTCATTGTTTGTTTTTTGAGACAGGGTTTCTCTGTATAACAATCCTGGCTGTCCTGGAACTCTGTGTGTAGACCAGGCTGGCCTTGAGTTTACAGTTCTGCCTCTGCCTCCTGAGTGCTGGAATTAGAGGCATGTGTCACTAACACCTGGCATAATAAATCTTTATTATAGCCTCGGGAGCCCTGGTGTCTCATTAAGTATTTTTCTTTCACCTTCCAACACTGCTGAGAGGTCAGGTGAGCAAGCCTCTTGCATTTCCCCTTTACCTCTCTCTGTACCCAGTTTTACAGATTCATAAATGTCTGGCAGAGATTGCTCTTTGCGTTATCTGTATGGCTTTCTGATTGGGACATAACTCACCATTTCTAGATAACACCAACCATGGGCATTTCTTTCTTTCATTCTTTCTTTCTTTCTTTCTTTCTTTCTTTCTTTCTTTCTTTCTTTCTTTCTTTCTCTCTTTTGCAGATTTTTTTTATTTGAATTAGAAACAATATTGTTTTAAATGACAATCCCAGTTCCCTCTCCCTCCCTTCTTCCCCTCCCACCACCCCCCAACTAAAACCCTACCTATCACATATCCTATCTGCTCCCCCTGGATGGTGAGGCCTTCCATAGGGTGTCATCAGAGTCTATCATATCCTTTGGGATAGGGCCTAGGCCCACCCCCAGTGTGTCTTGGCTCAGGGAGTATTCCTCTATGTGGAATGGGCTCCCAAGTCCACACCTATGCTAGGGATAAGTACTGAACTACTACAGGAGGTCCATAGATTTCCGAGGTTTCCTCACTGAAACCCATATTCCTGAGGTCTGGATCAGTTAGTTCCATGCTGGTATCTCAGCAATGAGTCTGGGGAGCAAGAGTTCCCCAATGTTCAGGTCAGCTGTTTCTGTGGGTTTCACCAGCCTGGTCTGGACCCCTTTGCTCTTCAGTCGTCCTCTGCTTCTGGATTCCAGTTCAGTTCAGTGATTAGTTGTGGGTGTCTGCTTCTACTTCCACCAGCTGCTGGATGAGGGCTATCAGGTGGCATGAGTCAGTTATCAATCTCATTATCAGGGGGGATTTAAGGAACTCTCCTCTGTTGTTTAGATTGTTAGCTGATGTCATCTTTGTAGCTCTCCAGGCATTTCCCTAGTGCTAGATTTCTCTGTAAACCTAAAATGTCTCCCTCTATTATAGTATCTCCATTCTTGTTATCTTCTATTCTTCCCCCGACTCAACCTTTCTGCTCCCTCATGTCCTCCGTATCCCTCCTCTTCTCCCCTTCTCATTCTCCTAGCTCCCTCCTCCCTCCTCCCGTGCTCCCAATTTGCTCAGGACATCTTGACCCTTTCCCCTTCTCCAGGGGACCATGTATGTCTCTCTTAAGGTCCTCCTTGTTTATTAGCTTCTCTGGCAGTGTGGATTGTAGGCTGGTAATCCTTTACTCTATATCTAAAATCCACAAATGAGTGAGTACATACCATGTTTGTCTTTTTGTGATTGGGTTACCTCGTTCAGAATGCTTTCTTCTAGTTCCATCCATTTTCCTGCAAATTTCAAGATTCCATTGTTTTTTTTCTGCTGAGTAGTACTTCATTGTGTAAATGTACCACGTTTTCCCTATCCATTCTTCAGTTGAGGGGCATCTAGGCTGCTTCCAGTTTCTGGCTATTACCCATGGGTGTTTCTTTAATGAAACCCATCCATGTCACAAATAAATTATGAGATTACATTGATTGGGGAGAGGCCATAACTGGGAGGAGTTGAGAGTTGATCCATAAGATAAAAACAACAAGGCACGCAAGTGGCTTCCTCTTAGGGTGTAGGGTATTTCCTTGCCTAGTCTTCTAGACATCCTTGTTTGTCAGACAGGTAAAATGAACAAGTTTGCATGCTTGTCATTGTACACTCTTGGCCCTTAACTTTTTGTAACAGGAATCCTAGAAAACAGATTGAACCGCCACGTTAATCTATTTTTATTGCAAAGAAAGAGCTGATGTTGGCTTTCCATTGTCTGAGGGTATGTTCAGGCTTTGTGGTGTAGGGATGGAACTGATAGTAGAAAAACAGGCATCTGGTTTCTTAGATGATTAGCCACAGTCCAAAAATAGAAGGGTGGCTTTATTTCAGCAGACATTGTGGCATTTTAGGTGGTTTGCTTGTGCAGTGGGGGGAAACCTTACCCAGAAGAAGACACACATGATGATGGAGTGGCTGGGTTGGCTAGTAGGCACCATATAGTCAGTATTTGTTGGTGAGTTTCTGTTTAGGTGTATTGCATTTGTTCAAAAGCAAGATTGGCATGTGACTACTACCTAGTGCACTGGCCAGTGTTGCGTGTCATCTTCCTTAAGTTTTGTTAGCTTTTTTATTTGGAACTTACTATGTAGTCCAGGTTGACCTTGAACACACAGAGATCTGTTTGCCTGTCTTTAGAGTGTCAAGATTAAAGGTATGTGGCACCACACCTGCAAATTTTGTTAGCTTTTATCTTATTAGTTTCAGAGAAATAGAGTTGCCACTTATGTGGATTTCACAGGCCACTTTGATATCATTGCTTTTGTATTCTCAGTCACTCTCCTCATCATTTGTAGCTCAGTCTACCATCCTAACTGCACCAAAAGGAGCTGGCAAGTTCAGAATCTCTTAGTGGAGAATGAATTAATGCCACCCTTTAGTATGGAATTAGGGAGCTGTGCAGTTCTCAGATCAGACTCCCAGTGGACTCTTGCTTATTATCTTTTTAGTCCTGCTACTCTTAATTCTCAACCTGCATGAGAACCTCTAAGCCTAGCTCTTTCTCCAAACTCTCATTTTGTCAAGTTCTGTCTACACTACTGCATCTCCAGCTTTCTTTGCTACAGTGTGCCATTATTCCAGCTAAACCACACCTGATACTGGCAGGACCAGTTCACTTTTATTTCTTTTTTTCTGTTATTATATGAAAAATTAACAAAAACATTAGGAAGAAAGTAAAAACATAATTTATTAGTATTTGGTATGTATTATCCTTTCCGGTGGTTTTCACATGAGACACACAGTATTTTCTCAGATATGGCATTATTTGTACTTAGACTTTATAACCTACTTTTTTGCTACTAATTTTGGTTGATATCTCTATAAATACTATTTAGAACTATTTTGTAATGTTTAATCCTGCATAGGATTTCATTATATGAATGAATCAATTTGATAGTAGACTTTTGGGTTGTTTAGAAATTAGCAATTTTTATATTTCTATTTCTAGTGGGTCAATCTGCCACTATAATTTCGGGATAATTATTTCTGTAAGTTTCTATAAGAAAATGGAATTGCTAGCCTAACAGGCATGTAACATTCATGTTATTTAATAATAATAATATCTTATATTTTTAAAAACAGTATCTTTTGAAGCGTAGATAAGAATATGGATAAAGGTTAATATAAGAAAATACATGCATAAATTAATTCAACTTAATTGGTGTGTAATTTGTCATTGTATAACATTGAGTAAGGGCTGCTGTCTTTCTATCTGTGTATTGCTGACATCGTTGTAATGGACATCCATGTACAGTGAATATGCAGGGGTTTGTATACACTAATATCTAGAAAAATGCTCTAGAAAAATGCTCTAGAGGAGCATCTGTGTCTTCATCTTGAAAAGTAATTTCAGGTCTCTGTCTACAGTGTTTATCAGCAATGTCTACAAGGATTCATTTCTTTTCATCTTTGCTAATACCCAGAGATGTTACCTTCTCAGTATTTTCCAGTCTGATGAGTAAGAAATAATATCTCAACATTTACATTTGTGTTTTCTTGATTTACCAAAGAGGTTGAACATTATTCCATTCTTTTTGACATGTTACATTGTTAGACCCCCGGAAAACTCAGGTATCCAGGAGTCCCAGGCCACGACCGCAGTTACCCCAATCACCAGGCAGATTCGAGAGCTTGCTGCAAACTGCGTGAGGCTTTATTGTTTTTTTAACGAGCTAACCCTATGTTAGCTCGGGTCTTTCACCCACCCGCCATGGCGGATAGCTAGCAAAGACAACTCCTAGGGCCTCCCAAGAGATCTTGTAGGACAGCGTAAGGGAGTGTCCAGGGGTACGCACAGGCTCACGATTGGTGTGCCTCCAGGCTTGGAGGGCTTGCCCTATGTTGATTGGTCAACTGGTTGTTATGGCCCATAGGCCCTCCCAGGGTGGTTGCTATGCTCTGCGTCATTGCTGTGTGCTTGTCTGTAAAGTACACCCAGGGTCGTAAAGCATAGCACCACCAACTAACTTCTGATTGGTTCCTTGTCACGAGGCAGGCACCTAACCTCTAGTGACTAAGACAAGGTCATAGAGCACGTGTTACTGTCATGGCTGCCGAAATGGGGAGCTGGTCCCTTCAACATATGTTTTCCCCTTTTTCAGTAATTTTTTTTTTCTATTGATTGTGTAAGTTCTTGACTTAGTCTTAACTTTTAGTCATCCAATACTGAGGTGATTTGTAATTGTTTTAGAGTGTGACACATTGGTGTGTACTTGGCTGGTGTTTGGTAGGTGTTAATTGAATACACACATGATTGCAAATATCAATGAAGAAGGATGGAGGACTTACCTGGGCTTATTAGGAACTGATGCCTCCCCTTCTTCTGGTTTCATAAGTATGACTCAGGGTCATAGCTTGATCTGGGCCAGTACGGGAATATGCAAGCCTCTGTCCCCAGTTGCAGCTAGAGAAGCCTAAAGTTTGGCCTGGAATAGAAGTTTTAATTATGTATCCCTGGCCAACCTACTATATAGACCAAGCTGGCCCGGAATTTACAGAGAGATCTGTCTGCCTCTGCCTCCTGAGTACCGGGATTAAAGGTGTGCACAGCCCCACCCAACCCCAGCAGCAGCAGGAATCTTAAATTCCAAGAGTTCCATCAGGATGTGGTAGGATTTAGGAATTTAGGTTGGCTACATTCTTGCACTGCAGGGAGGGGATCTCAGAGTAACACAGTGAAAGGAAATACTGAACATGCTCTTGGCAGAGGAAAGCACAGAAGGGTAAGAGAGCCTGAAGACCCTGAGTGAAGGTTTTATTTTTCACTAAGTGAAGTCAGTTTTCTTCCCCCTTTTCATTTGAGGCCCATTTAGTTATGGGGAAACACTGCAGGCATAAATTTACTAATTCGTCCTGTCTTGGGATCTTGCACTTCATCTCAGTCTTGTATTTCATGATGTCTCACTACTCCTTGTCCCTAAAGGTCTGGTTCCCATTTTTTCTCCCATAGAAATCCTACTTGAGCTGCTCCAGTCTCTATACTGAAGGGACCAGCTTCCCATTTGGCAGCCATAACGGCCGAACACGTGCTTCTATGACCTTGTCCTAGACACTAGAAAGTCAAATGCCTACCTCGTGACAAGGAACCAATCAGAAGTTAGCTGGTGGCGCTATGCTTTACGACCCTGGGTGTGCTTTACAAGCGCACAGCAATGATGCACAAAGCATAGCAACCACCTGGAAGGGCCTATGGGCCATAACAACCAGTTGACCAATCAACACAGGGCAAGCCCTCCAAGCCTGGAGGCACACCAATCGTGAGCCTGTGTGTACCCCTGGACACTCCCCTTACGCTGTCCTATAAGATCTCTTAGGAGGCCCTAGAAGCTGTCTTTGCTAGCCATCCGCCATGGCGGGTGGGTGAAAGACCCGAGCTAACATGGGGTTAGCTGGTTAAATTACAATAAAGCCTCATAGAGTTTGCAGCAAGCTCTCGAATCTGCCTGGTGATTGGGGTGACCGTGGTGGTGGCCTGGGACCCGGGATACTTGAGTTTTCCGAGGGTCTAACAATACCTCACCCACTGTAAATACTTCTTGTCTGTATTCCCCCATTTGAGTTGTTTGATGATAGCCCTCTTCTCCCTATGCTAGTCTGTGAGCTCCGTAAGATATTTTTCCCTCTTCTGAAAACAAAATAGTGATCAATAATTCATACTGATTTTGCTGAACAGCCTGATAGCAGAACTTAGGAGAAAGTATACAGCATAAAGCTGAAAATGGGAAAAGATGGGAAAGCTGAGCTCAGTCTTAACTGGTTCTACAGAGTTGGTCTTGGGAGCAGTTTTCTGCCTCTAAGGCTGGAAATATCCTTCCCTGGGACCCCCCCCCCCGTTCCGTTCTCTCTCCCTCCCTCCCATCCTCCCTCCCTCCCTCCCCCCTCTCTTTGTTTGTGTGTGTGTGTGTGTGTGTGTGTGTGAATGGGAAGTCAAAAGACTTCTAAGCTACTCGAGGTGGCAAAGTAAACAAATTTACTCACAATATTTAGTCATGTTGGTGCATAAGAACAAAACTGTATTTCTTGCTGGGTGTTGGTAGCTCATGCCTTTAATCCCAGCACTCAGGAGGCAGAGGCAGAGGCAGGCAGATCTCCATGAGTTCGAGGCCAGCCTGGTCTACAGAGTTAGTGCTAGCATAGGCTCTAAAGCTACACAGAGAAACTCTGTCTTGAAAAACCAAAAAAACAAAAACAAAACAAAACTGTATTTCTTGATGTCACTCTGTTCCTTACATCATTTTAAAAGCCCATGTGTACCTTGTTTGAGACACGATCTCTCTTCTGCACTGCTTTCAGTGATCCTTCTGTCTCCACCTCCCATCTCCCTATTAGGCTATAGTAGCATTATAGATGCATCCAGCTTTTATGTAGGATATAAGGATTGGAACTCAAGTTTTCAGACTTGCATGACAGACACTTTACCCACTGAGCAATCTCCCCAGCTCAGGGAATTGTTTTTATTTAGTTCTCCTGACTGTCCAACTAGGCAGTTAGGTGGTGAGGGTAAGGGAGAAAGTGGTTTCCTGAATTTTGGCACTTGCAACAGCATTTAGCATACACAAGGGATGAGGTACCAGTGTGGGCTCCAGGGAAGAAGAAGGACCCCAGCAACAGTAACCAACTTTGAGTCAACCATGCCTTCAGGCTTCCTAGGACATGGGAGCTAAAGGCACAAACAGTTGATTGTGGCTGGAAGGATCCTCCACCAGCTCCTTTCCTGAGCTGGAAGCAGGGTGCAGAACAGCAAGCCAGTTGGCAGACTTGCCTCTTCTGCCTTAAAGTACTGTGTTTCTGTTGCTAACAACAGACAGGGGTAGTGTAAATAAAACACAGACTCATAGGCACAGAGACACATGGAATCAGAACTGCGAGGACAGGGGGAAGGGCTGAAGTGGACAGGGACTGAAAATGCACAGCTGGATCTCTGAAGGTACTGTGTACACTGTGCCCTTTCTCCAGCCTTGACAGTGAGCCTATCATAGGACTGGCTGTGTGAGAGACCCTCCACTGCTGTGGAGCAGGGACGATCTGGATGACAGGTTTCAAAGATGAAGTGCTCAATACAGCTGGATATACTTTGCTCAGGTTGACACTCCAGCGTCAACTAACAGAAACCAGTGAGTGAAGTCTCAAAGTGGCTTCTTTCCTCTCCCCTTTCCTTTCTTTCCTGAACAACAGAATGGCAACTGTCGTTTACGAGTAGGTAGGACGAGAGACTGAAGGGTAAAGAGAAATAGTGATAAAATGATATTTTCTTACATTGGGTATCTCCTCTGGGTGCCACTCAAGGCTGCTCCCCGAAGCCAGAGTAGACTGGTTAGGAGGCAGTAATGGGGGAGAAATTGTAAAGAACACAACATAGTTAACTTCTTTATAGTTCACTTTATTTGACTCTTATTCACATGTGTAAAAAATGACTCCAAGGACATCTTCTTGGGCCCTGCTTCCTAAACTTGTCCTTGAAGCCTCTGGGGCTGTTATCTGGCTTGGTTTGGGCTGCTGATCATTTTTGCATATTCCTTGCCAGGAACTAATGTCCTTGGGCCTCAGCTGGGGTATGTCCCCAGTCCAGCCATCTGGAAGGTCAGAGTTATTAGCCACTAGAATGTGCCCATTAGCTCTTGGAGGGGTTACAACCTGTTAGTGGAATCCTAAGCCTGGGAACTGCTTCTCTCACAGGGCCTTTCACACTTGGAACAAGCTAACTGGTATAGTACTCCCTTATTTGGACACTAAATTTTCTGGGTGAGATTGCAGTTCTCCTTTGTCTTGAGTGAGTTTTTAAAAGTATCTGACATCCTTGTGAGTGATTTTTCCAGGAGATCATCTTAACACCAGAAAATGTACTTTTCTTCACCTGAGCCTTTTCTGGGCCTCCAGCCTTTTTGCTTAGGAGACCAGAAAGAGGGTCCCATGTTGAGCATGTTCATTGCTCTCTCTAGGGAAGGAGTGGAAAACACCATAAAGACAGAGAGTCTGGCTCTAGGACTTGTGGAGAGCTTTGTGTTTGCCATTAGAAACATACCAGGAGGAACTTTCTCTGCTTTGAGGAGCTTGCTGTGCCCATCAGCCTGGCTTCATGTGGAGCCAGGATGCCAGGAACAAGGTGTAGGCAGGGATACGGGCTGGTGGTGGGTGGTAGTGATGCCACCACAGGTGAAGGACTTTTGTGGGACTTAGCACACTTCCCCCATTCACCTCACACCCTCTGAGAAGGGCAGTCTACCTTTGGCTGCCCCTTTGATTGTTTCCTGCCAGCCTCAGGGAAGTGATTGCTAGTGGCAGTGACATTGGATCCTAGTAGATGAGGGAAGGCAGTCAACAGAGGTGTGCTTTTCCAGTTGGAACTTGCTGAAGCAGCCTTTTAGCCCTGTGGGTGAAAGCTTTGGGCTTAAAGAGCCATGCCAAGAAGGCATAAGGCTTAAAGATTGGTAGGGCCGCCGGGTGTTGGTGGCTCATGCCTTTAATCCCAGCACTTTAAGGCAGAGGCAGGTGGATCTCTGAGTTCGAGACCAGCTAGTGCCAGGACAGCCTGGAAAGCCACAGAGAAACCCTGTCTCAAAAAACCAAAAAAAAAAAAAAAAAAAAGATTGGTAGGGCCGAGGAGTGGAGTTGAGGCCTCATCATGCTGTCCTCAAGAAGTCAGATGAAGGCTGACCAATGGAAAACTGCTGCCTCCCACAAGGAAAGTGCTTTCCTAGTGGGAAGGCCTTCCTGTGCAGTACAGTATCACTCAACCCACACACAAACTCTTCCTGCTTGTACTGCCTCCATATTACAGATAAGCGAAGTGTACCTTAGACAGATTAACTTTCCTCCAAAGCTTTGTTAGCAATTGGGGGAATTTTATACCCAAATTTCATTAACTACTTGAAATTACTCCAAGACTACTCTTTTTCCCATTATTCCTTGTAAAGGAAACCCAACAAGCTATTATTTTAAGAAAACTTTTAATTTTAGAATAGTTTCAGATTTATAGAAAAGTTGCAAAGAGAGCACTGAAGGTTCCCATAGGTCCTGTAAGCCATTAATATATTTTTTTTTCTCTTTTTCTGGTCTATTTATGAGGGTTTACTGGGGACAGGGAGCAGATTTGAAGATTTTTTTTTCCAGCTTGGTGATTTTTAGCTAACATTTTTGAGAGTCCATTAGGGTATAATAATTTTTCCTATGGTCCATTTTGTCTCAGTTGGACTGGGCTGGACCTGGCTTTGCCTTCTGGTTTTGGTGTCAAATTTTCTGTTTCTGCTCAGTGGGTCCAGGTGGGAACTGAGCCCCTAGGAGTTGGGGAAGGTAGGTAGTTGTTGGGAGGCTTCTCTACTGTGTTACCTGGGAGGGTTCTTTCAAGGCAATGCTCATAATTTCATCTGGTGTTAGCTGGCTTAGAGCCAGAGCTCTCCTGAGGGATGAAGGGAGCATCTGGGTAATGAGGCCTGTTTTCATGATGCCTCAAGTCTGTCCTTGTATGGTGCCAGGATAGGTAGTTCAAGGTGGTCGCTGCTCTGGGCCCAGTCCTCAGGCTGTAGGGAGACAGACAGTGGATAGTATGATGTCTGTGGGCAGCTGCTGTGCTTTGCTTTGGGGCCCAGGCACATTCTCCATTTAAGGGAAAGGGGTCTGCAAACTTCTTGGCTGTGGGTGTGAATGGGCTGGCCCAAAGTCTGTTCATGGCCTTTGCTGGATGTGCTTTTTCAATGAGATCATTCCAGAATTGCATTCCTATGAAATTATATTTTACTCAAGACGTGAAGCTGGATTTGTGTAAAAGCACTGGCATTAACACACAGAGCTTGGAACAGGCAGAATGAGAGTGGGATAAGCAGCTCATCTTTTGATGGGGTGGGGATTGAATTCAGAATGGTACACTGTGAGTTTATCATTGCCACTCAGTACAGGGAAGGGAGGCTTGCATTGTTTTCCCAGCTGCCTGCCACCCCCAGGCAGTATGAGCTCAGAAAGGGCAAGTAGTGAATGAAGATTAAGGCTTCTGTGTCTGCGGAAGCAGAAGTGTCCCTATGTCTTGTCATTTAAAGCCCATCCCTGTTCTCACCGATCTGGCCCACTTTCCTTCATCTCCCACCACTGCTCTCCTTTCCTCCTTCTCCTCTTATCACTGTCATCTCTTTCTTTTTTGTTTTGTTTTGTTTTTCGAGACAGGGTTTCTCTGTGTAGCTTTGGAGCCTATCCTGGCACTCTCTCTGGAGACCAGGCTGGCCTCGAACTCATAGAGATCCGCCTGCCTCTGCCTTCTGAATGCTGGGATTAAAGGTGTGTGCCACCAACGCCCGGCCTGTCGTCTCTTTCTACTCACAACATTTGTGGCACCAAATATATAGTGCTCCCTCCTCCTGCCCCCACCCACAACAGCCAATTCTGCAGCTCTAGACACCAACTAGAGGTCTTATAATCTAATATAATTTTGACACTGCTTGTTTAAGGGCTTAGTCTTAAATGACTGCCTCCACTCACTAGTTTAAGCTACCCATATTTCTGGCCAGCTAGCTATAAAGTTTTAGGAGTTTCTTTCCCCAAACCCTCCCATGGGCTAGATATTTTGCTGGAATGGCTCACAGAACAAAACTCAGAAAAAGTGTACTTGTTATCAGTTTATTATTGAGGGCACAACTCAGGACCGGCCAATAGAAAGACCTTCATAGGGCAGGATATTGAGGTGAGGGAATAGTCAAGTCACACTTCCTTCCCCTTGGGTTGCTCTCTAGCACTCAGATATGTTTACCAAGGTCAGGGGTTCTGTGGAGAGTTTGCTCTCGAGATGTGAGGGATTATGTCAGTAGGGGTTCAGTGGAGGGTTTGTTATATAGGAGTGATGGATTGATTTTGTTATCAGTACTGGTGATCAGCTCCATCTTCAGCTCTCTTCTCTTCCCCAGAGGCTGGGGCATAAGGCTTCAACCCCCTCTTTCTGGTCATTGGCTCCTATCCACCAAGAGTCACCTCGTTAGCATAATAAACTCAGGTGCTGTTGAAAGGGGCTTGTCGGCCCTCTCCTGCTGTCACTTGGATGTATCCTTGAGGAAATTTCCAGAGTGGTTCCTGACTTTGTCAGGAGTCAGAAAGAAAACCAACTCTTAATTCTTACTGTATCACAACATACACAGCCTCTTGATTATGAGATGTGGTGTGATGTCTTGTATTTTCTGTATTCACTCTTAGTTCAGAATGTTCTCTCCTTCTGTGGCAGATAGAGCTTCAGCTGTGGTAAAAGTCATTTCCAGTATTGCCTTCTCCAGGCAGTTTTGAAAGCATTGCCATCAGTTATTTCTGGTACCTGTGTGCTCTTGTTGCCTTTTGTGCATCTGGCTGTTCCTTTACTGCTCATGTTTTAGAGAACAAAAGACTGTTTTCAGGGCTGGTGAGATGGCTCAGCAGTTAAATAGCTTGCTGTGCAAAAAAGACTTGAGTTCAATCCCCAGAACTCACAGGAAGATAGAGAGCACCAACCCCACAAAATTGTCCTCTGATCTCCACATGCATACATCATGAACAATTACACAATAATAATAATAATTTAATTTTTTAAAAGACTGTTTTCCCTAGTAGTACCTAGCACAAGGCTATTTCAAGTACCTATGAAATTGATTTTGAAGATAGAGTTGATGTACTACAGTCATGTTGTATAGTCAGGGCCGCCACAGAATGGCTGACTAATGTAGTGTGACTTCTGAAGCTAGAAAAAGTGGTAGGTGTTTGTCTCTTGGTACTCAGCATAGGGAAGTTTTGTGGAATGATAAAACAGAGAACCCATTGAGTTCTTTGTTTCATAGACAGATTACAGGGGTTGGGCCTGGACTCACTCAGGGTTAGATATTACTGCTTCCTGAGCATCTTTGCAAAACTTCAGAAGAGAAGAGGAATGAACTCTAGGTTTGGAATTGGATTCTGGTAGTGGTGGTGGTGATGATAGCTTAGTAGTAACAACTGTATAGTAACTACATGACCCTTCCTAGGAAGCAGATGCCATCACTTTCTATATAGCAACTCATCTCTCCATAGAATAGCCTGTGAGGTAGCCACTGTTTTGTTTTTTTGTGGAAGAAACTGAGGCCACAGAGCTACTTGGCAGTTTTAAACCTGGTTCTGTATATAGTAAAGTAAGTTTTTGGGCATAATACTCCACCTCCCAGAGCCCCAGTCTCCTTTGTGAAACAGAGGAAATACCTGTTGTGTCTAACCTCCTGGGCTCATTGGTGGACCCACATGAAAGAACATGTGAACATGTTTTTGAAAAGAATATAGTACTATATTCTAGTTTTCAGGATCAAAACTTGTGCTGTTGGAATCCCAACAAGGCTTAGCCATCCATCTTCAGTATAATTAAAAGCAGAGGAAGGAGATTTATCCCACTTCGCCACTGGAAAGAGAAACAAAGGAATACAATGGCCATCTTAGGGTTCCTGAAATAAAGTTTAGGTTTAAATAGAGGATAGTAGATAGGCATAATTAAGCAGTCCTGGATAAGGCATGGCCCCACCCATCATGGACCCATCCGTGTCTCTTATCATGGACCCATTCTTGTATCTTTTTTCCACTTCTGTCTGCCTTACTAGGTTAAGTTGTCAGGGCTGCATGACAGCTTCCTCTGGCTGGCACCAGGGCTCCCACCTTTCCTTCCCTTTATCGTAGGATTCCTGGAGAAATTTTAGTTCTTTGAGAGCCATTGTTTCAGTATTTTATAGCACAAGAAGTTTCTTTTCAAAATACCTTCTCTCCTGCCAGACAAAACCTCAGCACCCTGAAGTCCTTCAGAGCTAGCATCAGCAAAGGAAGCTTGCATAGTGAGGGTAGATATGGGTTTGTGCTCAGTGTCTGCTGCTCTGTGGTATGGGCCATCCTGTACTTCACAGCTGCTCTAGGCTGGCTACTGGTAGAATCTTTGCAGGTGTTGAAAATCAGGGTTTGAGCTACCATTTAAAAATAAGAAATGAATTTTTGTTGGAGTCAAATGTTGCTTGAAGCAGTGTTTTTCTTTTCTTTTTCCTTCCTTTCTTCCTTCCTTTCTTTTTTTTTTCTTTTTTTTAAAATTAAACCAGCCTTTCCCTCCCAGCTAGGGAGGTTGTAGGATAGTGGAAGATTGCATGAGGGCTTTGTTCTCTTGGCCTCTTGGGAACAATGAGGCTACTATAACTGGTAGCAGAAAGGCTGTCTCAGGAGGACTGTATCTCAGCTCCTGTATCTGCACATAGTTGACTGCAGATTTTATGGGTTTGGGGTGTGACAAAGTTATTTTCAGATGAGAAATTTGTAGGTTAAATAAGTTGCTTTGCATTTAATTTCCTTTATACTGGAGATTGTGTCTAACAGAGTGATCCACTGCTAGCCCTGGCACACAGTTGTGCCCACAATTGGCCATGGGGAGTGATCTGTGATGAGCCTAGTGATGGGGAGGGAGAACAAGGAGTGGGGTGGAGGGGGTGTCTCTGTGAGCAGCCAAGGAGGGACAGTATGGACTTTTGTAGAGCTACCAAATAGCCTCTCCCATGAGGCCTGTACTCATAGTGCCTCTAGGCCTGAGAGTTGTCTGGGTTGACCCTAATGTCTGTGTGAATAATTATAGGTCACTGAACAGAACCACTAGTCAGCTACATCCCTCAAGAATGCCTAATTGTAGGCTACAAATATGAAAATATATGAGGGCTTAGATACATGTCATACCTTATTTCAAAGAGTAATGACATGAGTCAGCTATGACTTGGGTGGCTTTCAGTATGTTGGGAGCAGCTTGGTGAGCATGCTGGCCAGCCCAGAAAAGGGGAGGAGGCCCATTCCCTATGTTTCCCACAGAGAGATGAAGAATGCTGGGAAAATGCAAGCTGTGGCCATTGTCTGCAGTTCTTCAGCTACTGAATCTGGTTACCAAAGGTCCAGTGCAGTTTATAAACCATGTTAGAAGAATAACACATTTGTATGGACACTTGTGAGGTAGGTAGGGGTGTGTGTGTGTGTGTGTGTGTGTGTGTGTGTGTGTGTGTGTGTGTGTGTGTGTGTGTGTATTTTGAGTCAGGTTCGAGTTATTCTAGGCTAGCCCTTCAACTTGCTATGTAGCTGAGGGTTGCCTTGAACTTAACTGATTCTTCTGTCCTCGACCCCGCCTATCTGTGGGATTATGAAATGCTCTGCCTACCGTACTTGATTAATATGGTGCTGGGGATCAAATCCTTGCCTTTGTGATGGGAGGCAAGCCCAAGTCTAATATTTCTAAATGCACTGTTTCAAGTTCTTTTGGGAGCCTGTGATAACATATAGTAGTTTACAAATTATTGACAGTGAAGTCTAAAACTCAGGAGAAGAGAGTGCCTATAGCAAATGAGCTTTTCTTCATGTTCAACATTGCATATCTGCTAAGCTGTAATCGTGAGTTTCTGAATGAATGGATGGAAGAACTCTGGGAGTGTATGAACAGTCTAAAATGGTAGTCAGAAACCTAAGTGTGCAGAAGTTTCTGTGGAGGTTCTTGGGTTTAACACATTTCTAAATAGCTCTGTAGCTAGAAGGTTAATAGCCAGTACAGTACCCCTACGGTGTGGAGATTTGTGGTGGTATTGTATGTCTCCCCTTTGGAATTCTGCAGTATATTTGATGGTTATTACATACTCTAACCTAGCATGGTATTCTCAAGTTTTGTATGCATTTGTTCACTTAACTCTGAATGAATTGACACTCCCCCCCAAAATGAAGCTTTTTTCCTCAGGGAGAATTCTGATGAGATTCCAGAATACCTGAGTACAGTTTTTAAACAGGTATTTCAGAAGTGTTTTTGAGGACATATTAGAATAAATGTGTAGGCCACTGACAACCACTTTATTGTTATATTTGTTAATGTTAAATTTATTTTTGCTAGACTCTCGTCTTCAGTAATTAGAACCAGGCTGATGGCCCTAGTACAACCTGTAATTATTTCTTTGAAAATTGCTTTGTAAACTCTCCCTCCACTGGGCCAGAAAGGAAGCCCTCACTAACCTGACTGTTCCAACACTTTATTCTTTCAGAACTATGGAAAACTTAATTTCTATTGCTTAATTAAAAAAATGGCTCCATAACAATTAGGTTATCTTTCAAATGACTCTTAGAATGATGTGAAATATTTAAGTTCCTTAAGAGAAGCAGAATGTCTGTAGTGCTGTGTTACCTGATGGGTGATGTTTATAGTCTGGTTGTTTTGCTCTAGCTTATCAGTGTGGCCCGAGTTGAGGAGAAAGCCAGAGCTAGATCTATGTCTCCAGGGCTTATGAGTACATGTCTAGGCCCTACGGATGCATATGGGAGTTTTTAATCTATGGTCCCTGGGAGGGGTCCTCATTTCTCTCAGTTTAAGTTTTCTTAGTTCGCTGTGAGAATCAAAGAATTTGTAGAAGAAGGGACATTTGAGATCACATTTGTCAATCTGCAAAAGGGGAAGGGGACAGTCTAACTTTATCTGCATTTTCACTGTGTATTCCTAGAAAACCTGAGGATAGAATATGTACTAGTATAACAGGGATATTCTCTTGAAAGTGTCCCCTTTCCCTTCCATCTGAGAGAATCCCTTTCTTGGGGTTCAGTTGTCTGGTGACAGGAGTTTCCTGCTGCATTTCCTCCAGAGAAGAGGAAAGAAGACACCCTGAGATGGCAGAGACCTTGCTGTGCATATCAACTTCCTGCCCATTGTTTCAGTGTGCCTCCTTTGTGCTCTTCATGACTCCAGACAGCCCATGTCTTCAGGGCAGCCTTGAGTCAACCTGCATCTTTCTACCCACTTCTGTCCCCCTGCTTTCTGATTGAATCATAGTAACTGCGGTGTTCAAAAAATAGTTATGGAAGGGCTAGAGAAACGGTTTAGTAGTCAAGAGCTGCTCTTACAGACAGAGCATCTGGGGTCAATCCCAGCACCCATGTAGTGGTTTACAACTGTCTGTAGCTCCAGATCCAGGAGATCCAATGCCTTCTTCTGCATTGCCTTTTGATTCCAGGATGAGCCAGCTATCAAGATACTCTCAGTTTGGCAAATGCCAGGCCTTCTCTCTCCATCATCTACTCCCTACGGGAAGAGAAAGCAGAGTAAAGAAGAAACATGGGACCCACACAGTTATCACATACATGTGGTACACAGACATACATTGTAGGCAAAAATACCTATACACATAAAACAAAACAAAAAACTAGGTGGTGGTGGCACATGCCTTTAATTCCAGCACTCAGGAGGCAGAGGCAGATGGATCGCTGAGGCCAGCCTGGTCTACAGGGTGAGGTCCAGGGCAGGACTACATAGAGAAACCCTATCTTCAAAAACCAAAAAATACCTTATGGAGTTCTGGTTTCAAAACAAAACAAACAATAAACTTCTACAAATTGTTGCTATCACTTCATTTATCCATTTCTTTGATTCATATTAATTGGTTCTTGCTATATGTTGCTTGCTCTAATTCTGGGATGCCATAATGGACAGCCCAATCCTTATCCTCAACAGTACAGTTTATAACTGAGAAATAAGGGACTAAAAGAAAGTTACAGTTTGTGGGACTCTAGAGATATGAAGTTCTTTTCAATTTGGCATCTGGGTCTTCTCATTTTCTGAGATCCCTTTAGTGGACCCTAGAAGGCTTATGGGAACCCTTCTACATATTAAAAGCCTGTCTGAATTCTCAAGGCAGCTACTACCCTTCCCCACCCCAGCCTTCTTTTCTCCAGGGTAAACACTCCCGGTTCCTTTAGTCATTTCCCCTATGATGGGCCCAAGTGCCCTCTCCATCCTGGTCATTATCTGTAGGATGCAGCTCAAACAAATAAAGCCTGCCTCTCTGCCAGTGTGAAGCCCACAACACAATGAAATGTCCCAAACATTGATTTCCAGGGAGCGGTACAGCTTGAGCCACTCCCATGTTTCTGCTTTTTTCTGGTTTCCTTGCACCCAGGCAGTAGATGATGGAAAGAGAAGGCCTTGGCATTTGGTCAGACCTAGAATGCCTTGATAGTTGGCCCATCCTGGAGTAAAATAGTCCTTTCTCTTATCTTCCTGCCTGTTTTCCTCTTGTCCTCTTGGCCTCACACCCCAATTGGTATCCAGGCATATTCAATCCTTTTGACACTGAAAAAGGTGTGACCTACAAAGTTCATACTCAAGAACTGTGCGACGGTTACAAAAAGAGAAACATCACACACACACACACAGATTTCATGTTTTAACCATCCCTAAATTCAGCCTTGCTGCCTGGGGCTTGCCTTTTCTTTTCTGATTGCTTTTCATTCCTAGGGAAATTAGCATGAAAAATGAAATTCCAGTATAACTGTATTCTATTCTTGTCTTCTGTCACATTCTCTGCCCCAGCCCCCCTTACCTCCAGAACGAAAACGACAAAAGTTGGATCCTGTGACATCACAACAGTTGGCTAATGTATCATTAACTGTGATATCCATTAAGGGGTATTATGACTTTAGGCAAGAATGGAAGAGAAGTGTAGTTTCATCCGAATAAAAGGCCATTTTTATGCAAATCTTCATCCAAAAAGCCTGGATTGGCCTTTCAGTGACTGACTGCCCTCTCTTTGGTTCCCATTGCACCCTGTCTCTATGGATTAATGGTTTGACTTGTGAGCATTGCAGTGCCTATATCAGTTTGTGTGTGTGCAAGTTCCCTGCTGGCTGGTTGGCTTCTGGGCTGACTTTGGGTTTTATTATGAGACATGTGCTGAATAGAGCTATTCAGGGATGGGGTTCAGAGGGCAGCCTGGGAGCCTAGGATGAGCCCGAGGCATTTGTGCTTGGTCCCTAGGCTGGGGGAAAGCCACTGGTGCAGCCAGTTTTCTTGAGGCCATGGGTCAGTCAGTTCTGTTCTTGGAACGAACTTGCTGCCCATAGACCTCAGTGCTGCAGCCTGCTGCTTCTGAGGCAGGTTGGGGCCTGCTCAGGAACTCCTTCATGGTTCCTTAACACCATGACTTAGAAAAACACCTGCCTCAGAGAATTCTAAACTTCCTTAGTCCATGGGTCTTGGTGTTTTTCAGTAACTGTTGGGGAATATTATTTTAAGGTATATGACTTTTGTTTATGCTGCATTTGTTTAACTCTGTGAAGCTGTGATTCTTTGCCTATAAAACACCTGATGGTCTAATGAAGAGCTGAACGCCAATAGTGAGGCAGGAACAAGGATAGGTGGGACTGCAGGCAGAGAGTATAAATAGGAGAAAAGAGAAAATAAAGAGGAGCAATGAGAGAACAAGGGGAGGAGGATGTCAGGGGTCAGCCACCCAGTCAGCCATGGAGTAAGAGTGAAAGTAAGATATACAGAAGTAAGATAAGGAAAAGGCCCAGAGGCAAAAAAAAATAGTCCAGATAATTTAAGTTAAGAAAAGCTGGCAAGAAACAAGCCAAGCTAAGGCAGGGCATTCATAATAAACCTCTGTGTGTGATTTATTTGGGAGGGAGGTGGGTAGTGGGCCCCCAAAGAGCCAAAAGAGTAAAACATCACACAACAAGTTTTGGGCCTAGTACCCATAGGCCCAAAGAACTAGCTAAGTTTCATTTATTAAGTATTTAGGTTTAAACAATTTTGTATTGCTGTGTATTTATCCTAACAAAGTGAGTAGCTCTCTGGGGTTAAAAAAAAAAAAAAAAAAAAAAAAAAAAAAAAAAAAAAAAAAACTACATAAATTGAAAGGAAAAATGTTTTTATTTCATTTTTAAACAACCACAGTTTTTTTTGTTTTTTTGTTTTTTTTAAATAAGGGGATCTGCTGGATCCTGTGTGGTGTCCTGGATTCAACATTGCCACCCACATTTCCTGTTCCACGCTGCTCTCCACGTGGTACTTGCTTTTTATCATAGCAACTGTTGAAAACCAGCTATACAAAGACATGACATCATTTAAAAGAATGTAGTGTAGTCTGACATTCAAACTTAACTTCTGTGGTGTCTAACAGATGTTGAGGATTTCTTTTATCCCCCAAATTTATAATATGTGGCGGTACTCCTGAGTTTGCCGGGTTGTTCTGGGGTACCTTGGCATACAGTTTGAGAACCACAGACTTGCAGCTACTGAGTGGCACCTGCCTTCAGATATTGGGCAGATGAATGGACAGACACCTTTTATCTCCTTTCTTAGCCTTAGAAGGACCTCACTGTAAGGGAGAGGCCTGCTTTGGCCAGAGTCTGTGTTTGTAAACTGTTCTGCCCCTAGGCTAGGATAAATGATGAATACTTTGCATCGATTTTGTGTTGATTGAAAACCTTCTAAAATAGGTAGGTTAAAGAAAAACATTGTCATAACACTAGGAACTCAAGGGCCAGCAGGCATTAGATTTGTTGTCAATATCTAGAGAGAGCTGGGCTTCGGGGATATATATGAACTGGTGGATGGTGGTTTCCTGCCTCCATGCTCTACTACCTGTTACAGAGCCTACCTTCCACCATTCCAGACTCTGGTTCTACCATTTACAATAAAACCCAAGGGAAATTAGCCTCTTTGAACCATCATTACTTGGTCTATAAAATAGAAAAAATAAAAGATAGCTACTGGTCCAGCGGCGGGTGCCCTAGCCTCAGAGCTCTCATCCAGTGGCTGATGGAAGCAGAGGCAGATATCCACAGATACACACTGAACTGAACTCTGGAACTTAGTTGCAGAGAGGGAGGAATGAAGATCGAAAGGGTCGGTACCAGGTTGGAGAAACCCACAGAAACACCTGGCCTGAACAAGGGGGAACACATCGACCCCAGATGCTGTCTGGGAGGCCAGTGCAGGACTGATCCAGATCCCTGAACATGGAAGTCAATGAGGAGGCCTCTACACTCTAGGAGGCCCCTGGTGGTGGATTAGTATTTTTCCCTGGTGTAAGAAGGGACTTTGAGAGCCCATCCCATGTGAAGGGATGCTCCCTCGGCCTAGACACATGGGGAAGGGCCTAGGCCCAGCCCAGGATGATGTGGTGGACTTTGTAGAGCCCCCGTTGAGGGCCCTACCCTGCCTGGGGAGTGGAGGGTGGATGGGGTGGGGAGGGAGAAGGCATTGACATGTGAAACAAGCTTGTTCCTAATTTGAACTAATAAAAAAAAAAGATAGCTACTCTTACAGTGTTACAGAGATGAAATGAGATAAAATACATGCATAGAACCAGCAGACCATGGCCACACCAGTGTACTTTCTTCTTCTGCATTTCAGATTTGAGGAACAAAAGGTGTTCACCCAAACCTAAGTTAAAGTTGAGCCTTAATGATCTATATAGAACCTGAAGTTTGAAAATTACTTTTTTTGTTGCTTTTTGGTTTTGTTTTTTCGAGGCAGGATTTCTCTGTATTGCTTTGGAACCTGTCCTGGAACTGGCTCTGTAGACTAGGTTGGCCTTGAACTCACAAAGATCCACCTGCCTCTGTCTCTCGAGTACTGGGATTAAAGGAGTGCACCACCACCACCCAGTGGTGAAGGGCCTTTTAAGTCACTCTGGCTTTGACCTTGAGAATGGGATATATATGTGGGGGGTGGGGGGGATGTTAAACATCTACATCCATGTTGGTGGAGTAACTGTGGTGAAGGTAGATTAGCAAGAGAAACAAAGTCATCTGAAGAAATGAGGACAAGCACCAAGGTGTCAGAATGGGGAAAGCTCAACCCTTGCAGCATGTCCTTCCTCTGTACTTCATTGATGGCAGCTCACTAGTGTTCATTTTCTCACTGCAGAGGTTGGACCTTTTCCTTGTGCTGCCAACCCTAACCCTATCCCTAACCCTAGGTAAGTAGAGGTACCCAGACTTTTCCAGTCCCTTGAGCCCTTACTATTTCCTTGTCCTCCTCTGAGATGGTACAGCTTACAGGCAGTATGCTTTTCCAAGGCAGAGGAGTTCTCTTGCCATCAGTCAGCTTCAGCTCAACTAGATGGAAGAGCATGGGAAGGGTGAGTATGAGGTCAAGACTTAAGAAGCAGGAAAGGCTCCAGAAAAAAAGAAAAGCTGACATCTGGCCTGGGTATTTAAGAAAGAATGGGGGGCAGACAACATGCCAGAGAGGACTTGGCTGAATAAGAATCTTGGAGGCATCAGTATTCCTGGAATGGAATACAGGGAATGGCATTCTCTGTAGTCTGATGTGGCTGCCCTAGGAAAGAACCCTGACTTAGATTAGGAGTGTGACCTCTGTGTCACTGTCTTGATTTTGGACCTGCTCCATTCTTCCTGCCCAAGTGAGGGAAGGCAGTGGTTGGTTAGTCCCTCAGAGCAGGGCTTGCAGTACGAGCCTCCATTCTGTTTTCTTTTCCAAAGTGGTGACAAGCCACTAGACAGCGTGGGCTCAGTTGTCTTGCCAGTGCTAGGCAAAGCTGCTAGCTGAGAGGCTGAGTGTCCAGATTGGCAGCAACAGCTGTATGGAGGGTTTTGAGACTATCTTGGCAAGAAATAGATTTCTTTTGGCCTGGAATTGCCTCATGATCACTCATCCCAATTCAGGTTTTCGGGAAGTGTTTAACTTCAGCTTAAAATCTACAGAATCTGTGTTCCAGTGGGAAAAAAGGGCTATCTGGCAGAAAAGGGTATTGAAAATTGGTTGAGGTTGAAAATCTAAATGTGAAGAGCTTCCTTTGAGGAGGACACTGGGAAAGCAGCGCAGGAGTAGCAAGTGGACTTTACAGTGCTTTATGCTTTCTCATTCAACAATAAGAACAACAAAATCATTTTTTCCCTGTGGCTGGTTTTTCAGCCTCTTTGAGTCCTGTTTAAAAAAAAAAAAAAGCAAAAACAAAACCCTGGCAATCCTTTAGCCTCCTAACCAACAAACCCAGGGTCTTTTCTACCTTGATGGGTTCTTTGTACTTTGGAAGAGATGCAAAGTACAAGGTATGTGGATAGAAAAGGAGAAAAGGGTCTTTTGGTTTGGAAGAGATTATTTCAGTTTTTGAGAAGTCTTTCCTGATGCCTTTTCTTAGATGTTTTATTCCCTCCTAGTCATCCCAGTACACCCATCTATACCCCCCTTTTCCCTTGCTCATTTCTAGGCATAGCACCTAAGAAGTTTTGTGTGGTTGTGCTATTATGGCCCAGCTTCCTAGTGCTCTCTGTTGAGTTACAAGCACAGAGCTGTACACTCACCTGTTGGCTTAGAAAGCTAGCCAGGTAGAGTCAGAGGGCTAGGGGAGTCAGTACTGACATGGAGAAGTTTAAAATGGGCCACTTTCACTCAGCTCTGGCCAACTACGGTTACACAAAAATGTCAAATGTTTTGGCAGATTTTCTAGTTTTCAAGAGAAGTTAGAACCTCAATTTTTATTGACACTCAGCTTCTTAAATGTTTGACAACTAATTTGGGTTATTTAAAAATAACGGGAAGTCTCTAGGGAAATGTCTGGAGATCTACAAAGATGACACCAGCTAACAATCTAAGCAACAGAGGAGAGTTCCTTAAATGCCCTCCCCTGATAATGAGATTGATGACTGACTTATATGCCACCTGATAGCCCTCATCCAGCAGCTGGTGGAAGTAGAAGTAGACATCCACAACTAATCACTGAACTGATCTGGAATCCAGTTGCAGAGAAGGACGAGTGAAGAGCAAAGGGGTCCAGACCAGGCTGGTGAAACCCACAGAAACAGCTAACCTAAACATCGGGGAGCTCTTGGTCCCCAGACTGATAGCTGGGATACCAGCATGGGACTTATCCAGACCCCAGGAACATGGGTTTTAGTGAGGAAACCTCAGAAATCTACAGGACCGCCTGTAGTAGTTCAGTACTCATAGGTGTGGACTTTGGGAGCCCATTCCACATAGAGGAATACTCCCTGAGCCAAGACACATGTGGGTGGGCCTATATCCCAAAGGATACAATAGACTCTGATGACACCCTATGGAAGGTCTCACCATCCAGGGGGAGCAGAAAGGATGTGTGATAGATGGGGTTTTAGTTTGGGGTGGGGAGAGGGTGGTAGGGGAGGAGGTAAGGGAGAGGGAACTGGGATTGTCATGTAAAACAATCTTGTTTCTAATTCAAATAAAAAATTATGCAAAAAAGAATATAATGTTCAGAGCCACACAAATAAAATACATAAATACATAAATACATAAATACATAAATACATAAATACATAAATGGAAGTCTGGGTGAGACTTAGCTTTACTCTTGTGAACCACGAATTTATGTCTTCCAGTATAAGCTCCCTTTCCCAGGAGTTTGGAGGTGGGGATGAAGCAAGGAAAGAAATGTCTAGCTTCTAGAGTGGATGGCAGAAAACATTGTTTTGAAGTACAAGGAGTACAGTTAGTTGTTGGCTGAGGAAACTGTTGCATAGGGTGTGACTAGGGCTTGCATGAGACCCAGTTATGCACGTGCCACACCCTTTGTTGAGGGCCAGGAGTTTTGTTCAGGGTTGGAGAAACTATGGGTTCTGGAGGAGGGAACAGTATCCATGTTCTATTTGCTCACAGCTGAGCAAACTCCTGGAAAAAGTGAGTAGTGACATCAGACATTTCTGAAACCTCATCTTGTTGTAGGACACAGATTTTCACATGTAAGATATATAAGACTAGCCTAGAATAATTACTAGAAATGCAATTTCCTGGTCCCATCCCTACAGATTCCCATTTCAGTGGTGAAGATGGAACCTAGGACTCTGCATTTTTTATAAGCCTGTCAGAAATCTTAAAGAAAGTAGACAGTAAAATCAGAGAGATCTAGTAATTTGGGGAGTCACTTAATTACCCTGGAGCTAAATTTCCTAATTGGAAATATAAGGCCATATTACTCCTACCTCATAGAATGATAAGAATTGAATTAGAAGATCCCTGAAGGCAAAATGGAACCCTGGCTTGGAGCTGGGGCCTAGTATGGGTCACTTAGGCCCCAATTTCTGACTTCCACTTTCTAGCTGTGTTACTTGGGTAGCTTGTTCCCTGCTCTGTATCTTGGACTCCTCTCTATATAAAGTATAAATAATGTAATGATAGTAATAGTAGTACCTACTTCACAAGGGCATCCAAAGTATTAAATGATTTCATATATGTGAAGTACTTACAGTTTTAGCTATTATAATTGTAGAAGGAATCTTGCAGCATGTATGTACACCTTAGTTTTTTTCTTTAGGTTTGTTCCTGTGAGTAACAAACAAATTAAGACTTATGAGGTTTATTTAGGGTTTCTGTTGCTGTGATGAAATGTCATGACCAAAAGCAACTTGGGGAGGAAAGGGCTTATTTTGCTTATACTTGTCTATCACAGTTTAACCAGGCAGTCAGGGAAGGAACTCAAACAACCTCATCAAAAACCTGGAGATGGGAGCAGATGCAGAGGCCATGGAAGAGTGCTGCTTACTACCTTGTTTCTATGGCTTCCTCAGTCTACATTCTTACAGTACCCATGGACACCAGCCTAGAGATGGTACTGCCAATAGTGAGCTTGGCCTTCCCACATTAGTCATCAATTAAGAAAATGCACCACAGGTTTGCCCACAGGCCAATCTGATAGGGGCATTTTCTCAGTTGAGGTACCCTCTTCTAAAGTGACTCTAGATTGAGTCAAGTTGACATAAAACTTGCCAGCACAGAGGCCTTTCCAATGTCCAGTTTTTACCAACTTTTCTCCCTTGACAACTCTGCCAAGGCAGGACATCTTACCATTTTTATACTGTGGGTGTTTGCACATCACCTGGTATAGGTAAAATGAACTGCATGTCAGTGCTAGGGAATGTCAAAAGTGAACTGGGAGAAGCATGATCCGTAAGAAAAGCCTTTTGTTAAGCATCTTTGTGTTTGGGGAAAGGGCATGCTGTTATCTTTGCTGTTTATTGAGAAAACCAGCCTCTGGAACTTACTTGTGCAAGGTTACACAACCAACAGTTGATGGGCAGGGTTGGGTGCAGTGATCTGACTGTGTCCTGTGTATTCCCACTGTTTCTGATGTACCTGGGAAATTCCAGTGGTACTGTACTGTGCTATTTCTCTGACTTGTAACTCTTCACATAGTTGTCTGAAGTTTATTAGAACTAGGTTTTTTGAGAAACCGTGTATTGGTGGTAGACGCTAATTGAAGAATTTCCTTTTCCAAATATGTTGTTTCTGCCCAGGCTTTGCCATTTATGGGTGGACTTTTGTGACAGCAAACCAGCTTCTCCTCTTGCTTGCTTCTGTTGGGCATTTTCACTAAGTGTCTTTTTCTCCTTAACCCGATTAGCTGAAGTATCCAGCTAACGGTGTAGAGGAGAGCCAGCAAGATGGATCAGTGAGTTAAGGTGGTTGCTGCCAAGTGCTATGACTTTTTTGCTTCCATGGATCCACATGGCAGAAAGAAAGAATAGACTCTACAAGTTGCCCCCCACCCTCTGCATGCACTCATGGCACATGCATCCCACCCCAATACACACACGCATGCACGCGAGCCCCATAGCTTAAAAAAAAAGTGTTTTGGAGAAACTGGGCCTGCTCCTCTGTTTGTTACATCATCCCAGGATTATTTTTTCCTTCTTATTCTATCAAAATATCAGTTAGCTTCATTTTTCCTCCTCAGTAGTTTGTTTTCTGTTCATGTTACAACTACAGAATAGCATTCCAGAGCAGTGGGGCTGTCTCTCTCAACAATAGAGATTCAAAGAAACAGCATCTTTTATTGTATTTTTAAATATAATTCAGTTTCTAGTCTTTCTACACATCTACCCCTTCCCTGAAAGCCTACCAGGAAGAAGCAGAGCATGTTGAGAACTATGTTGATGAGTAGTGATAGTTACTGTGACCATTGCAGCCATGGGCACTCAAAAGCTGACATGTGGTAAGTTGATTTTTCACTGCTGAGCTCCCCAAGGAGGCCGAGAGCTGGCCTGACAGAACTTCTGGGGCTGCCTCTTCACCTATTTGCACTGAACTATATGCAAAGCACTTAATGAGGCACTGGGCTGCCAGTAGAGAGTATTTCAACCAGAGCCAAAGTGCATAGGTGCACCAGTGGCAACCAGTCCGCCATCATGTCATCCTCATCATCCCTAGTGTTACATTAGACACCGAAGTTTATAAAGTTATTTTCTTCCAACAATATTTTTCTCTGTTTTATAAAGAATGGAAGTGGGGCTCACTTGGTTTCATTTTTGTTGCTTTTTTTTATTATTACATTGATTGTTTGTGTGTGGGGGTATGCGTGGGTGCACTATGGATCATATATGGTCAGAAAACATCTGGGAGCTGGTTATCTCCCTCCACCATGTAGGTCCCAGAGATAGAATTCAATTCATTAGGCTTGGTGATAAGCACCCTTACCCAATGAGCCATCTTACCAGCAAAAGCACCTGTAGTATTTCTTTTAAGGAATCTTTCATTGGTATTGTGGAGTCAGTTCTCTCCATTCACTATGTGTGGGCTCAAACTTAAGTTTCCAGGCTTGGTACCAAGCCTCTACCTGCTAAAATATTTTTCTGGGCCAAAATATATGTTTTAAATATGATTTTGGGGGCTGGCAAGTGATTCTGAAAGTAAGCCTGGCAAACTGAGTTGGATCCCTGGAGCCCACAGAGTGGAAGAGGAGAACTCCCCAGAAGTTGCCCTCTGACCTCCACACAAACCATGGCACATGCATACACATGCCCACACATGTCCATGCACACAAAATAATGTGATACAATTAGCACAGATTAAAATACTGATTTTTGTATCTGGCAAACCATCTTGAACTTAGTATATTAAGTATTACTTTGACAAAATACCTGAAGCAATCCATTTGTAAGGAAGGAGGTTTTACTTTGGCACATGGTTTCAGGAGTTGTAGTGCATAGTCACTTTGGGCTTGTGGAGGTTAGTGGGAACATGTGGTACAGACCTGTTCACTTCATGATGTCTGGGAAAGAAGCTCAGTGTCTTACTTCTCCTAGGTTCCACTTCCAAAGGTTTGACCTCCTCCCAGTAGCACCACAGGCTGGAGACTCAGCTTTTAACACATGGGCCTTTCAGAGGGACCTTCAAGATTAAAACTGTGCTATTCACTTACTAGTGTAATGGGTTTTGTGTGGAGTCCTTGGAATTTTCTACATACTTTCTACATATTTTCAAAATTATTCCATCTGCTAAATAATTATAGTTTTACCTTTCCAATCTGGATATATCCTTAAGTTTTAACTTTTTTTTCTCCCATTTCATTATTTGCCAAAAAATAATCCTTAGATGGTGGCTCTTTTTTACTTTTGGAAACTTATTAAAGCTGTGTATGATATACAGATAGGCACTTTTTCATGTGTATGGGTGTTTTGCCTGTATACCACTTGTGTACCTGGTGCCCGTGAAGGCCAGTAGAGGGTATTAGACCCCTTGGAACTGGAGTTACTGACAGTTGTGAGCTTCCATGTGGGTGCTGAGAATTGAACCTGAAGTCCTTTGGAATAACAACTGGGGCTCTTAACCTCTGAGCCATCCATCTCTCTAGTCCTAGGATATATTTTTAATTACTATTTAAATATATTATGTATATTTATTTTAGTGGATATTAGGAAAACATGGTTATTACCTCTAGCCCCTAATTGTGTGGTGTCCTTTAGATGCCACAGTATCAGAATGGCCTCTCATGAACCTATCAGATACCACACCCTCTTCATTCTCCTTTCTTCACCCAGGCTTCAAACTACTTATAATTGCCTAATATAATGATGTACACTTAGTATTCAGCACAGGACACCTATGTGATTCTTATCTGTGCTACCCATGGGGTGTGAGCTCATGAGGACAGACTTTATTCTTTACTGGATCAACATTTGCTTTGGGAAGAGTTTTTCAGCAAATGTTTTTTGAATGAATGAATGGTTTATTGCTTAGAAAAAAAGCTAACTTCTTTATTTAAGAAAAGGAAATATTTCAGTTTTATCCATGAGTAATGAATGAATAATAGGACAAGAGGTAGGAAAATACAGCAAAAATTATGAATGCAATGAGGAATGATGGGAAACAAAAAAATGAGAAATAGAAATCGTTTTCTGTGAGGCAACAATTATCTGCTAGCTCACAGACTCTTCTCCACTAGAGGCCAGGCGTGAGAAAGTGGTTTTAGCTACATGGCACAGGAACCCTTATGGCCTTGAAGTGCTTCTGGCTGCCTGTGGAAACTTGGTTTACAGGAGTGTCTTCTTTGCAGGGCTCTGGGTTTGCGGAGAGCCGAAATGACCATGACTGCCAACAAGAACTCCAGCATCAATCATGGAGCCGGAGGCACTAAGGCCCCTCGGGAGACTCTGAGCAGGTAGGTTGGGGTGTACTTCTGGGAGATGGCATCAAGAATCTGCCAAATAGCCTGGGACCCGGGTGGGATTTCTGCCAAAGTATAAATAACTGTCATGACTGCTGATAATACTGTTTACTTGTTTGGACCCAACTTTTGCTGACAGGCAGAAGTCTTATCTGCCATACACCATTTTCTAGTTCTAAAATTCTCTATTTGGGATGGCAACTAGGAGCCTTAAAAAAACCTCTGCTTTGTACTATGGAAGCACTGACATTCCAAGAGCAAGGCAATAAGAAGCAGCTTACAGAAGATGGGAAAGTCTTCGAGCCTGCACTGTGAGGGAATGGGACCACACTGGGGTACTGGTGGGTAGGCAGTTACACATATTAGCTTAAGTTCCAAACAGAAGTCTAGGCTCTGTAACAACTTAGGCCTGGCCACAAAGAAAACAGCTTGGGAAATTTTAGTCATTGTCTGCTATTATCCACTATCCTGTTTTACCTTATTTCTTACCATTACAAAGGTAAGAATAAAGACTATAGAAAAAAAATGAAAGACTTTGAAATCTTACAGAACTGGGTTCAAATTTAAGCTCTAAATACATACCCACATAGTGAGATCTCAGAACATTTTCTGGTGCCCTCTAAAGTCTTTGCTGGCTTGGTTGTAAAATCACAGAAATAACACTACCTGACTGTCAGAGTTGCTGTGAGGATTCAATGAGGAGACATGGCAGTGCATAGCATAGGGGCTGGTGTGAAGCTGCTAGAATAATGGCGTCTCCCACCTTGTGATGAGATAAAAATCTTCCAGAACTAGCATACCAATGTGTGTCTCTCTCCAGTGCTTCTCAAGACTTGGCCAACGCTGCATGCTGGTGTCCTGGAAGAACTTTCAGGCTTTGAATAAAGCCAAGGATGTTTTCACAGCCTCTTCTGTAGATCTCTAATGGACAGATTTGGCTGGTAGATTCTTAGTCACTAGGAGGGACAGATGTGAGAATGCTAAGCTATGCTTGGGATAGCACTAGCTCTTTCCTAAGGTGTGGGCTGAGCCCAGTGAGATATGGGCTTAGGTTTGGACTGAGGTGGTAGTGGATGTTTAGTTCACTCAGAGCTGGTGTCCAGATGTGGCTATTAGATAAGACCCAAGATGTAGCATGTGGTGAGTGACTGGTATGAATGAGGCAGAGGTTCCCCAGCACTGTATATACAAGACTTGGTCCTTGTTCAATCTTATGGACCATGCCAACCACACAGGGCTTGGTAAGCCATGTTTTCTTAAGTATGTAAGTGCTTTGGATTTAGCCAAAAGTTGAGTGTCTATAGCAAGACCAGTAAGAACTGGTCCCCGAACTAAACTCTGCCAAAGCATTAAGTAACTGAGACATTCTGCCTCTGGGAACCACTTTGTTGGGCTCAAACCACATTGATGGCAAGTCTCACTCAGTGTGTGCTTGCACAGGTTTGTAGTTTTGATCTACAGCCCCCAATCCCTCCACACACACAACTTTTGCACTGAACATTATACTGAATGTGCATTCCTCCATCCATAGATAGCCTCCTGAGTGCTAGAATTACAAGCCTTCACCATTATGCATGGTCCCACTTTTTTTAAGTCACTACTATAGGAATGAAATAAACACCTATGATTGTATAGTGCTATTCTTATATGTATTTTGTACCATGTGCATGCCTAGTGTACACAAACACCTGAACATCAGATTCCCTGTAACTAGAGTTACAGACAGTTGTCAATTGCCGCATAGGTGCTGGAACTGAATCCCAGTCCTCTGCAAGAGCATCCAGTGCCCAGAACCACTGTGTCATATTTCCAGCCCCCTATTTTTATTTTATTTATTTGTATGTGTGTCTATGCATTAGATTTACCCATGCATGTGGATACCCATGGAGGTCAGAAGAGGACATTGAATCCTACAGAACTAGAGTTATAGGAGGTTGTGAGCTTCCAGATGTAGGTGCTGGGAACTAAACTCTGGCCCTCTGGAAGAACAGCAAGTGCTCTTAACCACTGAGCCATCTCTCTGCCCCTGATCTTTTTCCTTCTAATTTCCAACATATTGGAATTTCAGAGGTGCAGGATGTGTAGTGTTTACATTAAATTGCAAAGCAGAAATAGGACTGCTGACACATTCCCCATTTTCTATTTGGAATACACGCCTACATGTTTCTAAATGTTTTCAGGAGCTGCTTTTCCTTTTAGTTTTCCAGTACAATTGCCATCCAAACATGCTGCACAGTGTTTGTAAATATATGGACTTCAGATGTACATTTTAAAAAGCACCTCTTCAGTCTCCCTTCTGTGGCTTCATTTCCTTCCTGCCACATTTCCGATCCTTTCCCTCCCTCCATTTATGGGAACCTGGCTTTGACTTGGAGTCACAGACCCCTGTGGCTAGCTGTGTCTGTCAGTCAGAGGTCACCCTGAACTGTAGGTGTTTTTTGGACACTGATCTGGTAGTTTCTGTGGTTGACCTCACCTTAGCCACTGTCTCTGTGTATTTTGGCTGGATGAAACAGGAGGTCACTGGTTCATTTAGGTCACTGTCCGTGAACTCTGAGGGCTTTCTTTGGTGCCAGGTTCTGTGCTTAATAGTGGCATTTGAATATTGTAGTCTGACTTTTCAATAGATTGTTGGGGCCCTTTTATTATTAACAGCTCAAGAGCTCAAGAGGGAAACATGTTGGTGTGGACAGAAGTTTGATTGGAGGGGGCAGGGGTGCAATGCCTTAAAAAGCTGGGTGCTTTGGGAAACATGAATGCAGTAGAACCTAGTAGTACTAAGAAGTATTTGTATCTGGCTCTGGGACAGGGGTGAGGGGTGGAGAGGACTCTTGGAATTGGAAACTAGTGGAGATGAGCATATGGGACCCTAGTGCTACTGTTCAGATCTTTATTTGCAAGACTTTATCTTTGGCTTGCTTATGGCTGTGCCTGATGCCGCCCCCACCCAGTCTGAGTCAAAGATCCTGGATTCCATTGCCAAGGTTTTAATGAGATTTTCTACAAATTTATCCCCCTTTTTGCCCCTTTGAAGCCCAGGCTTGATTTAGCAGGAGCCTATTTTAGGAAGAAAACTTAAGCTTTGCCATTTGCTGTGTCCTGGCCTCCTGGAACAGATTTCCTTTTTTCTCTTTGTGGGTGAGGCTAGTGACCATACCGCTTCACATCACCTGACAAACACAACCCTGCAGGCTGTTCCCACTCTAGTGTCAACAGTTTGATGCCCAACTCAGCAGGAGGAGGTCGGGGTTCTCTAGGCTCCTCTAAATTGCAGAGGTCACATTATGTTGGTGTTGGTGTTGATGTTCTGGGGTGGAATCAGAAGCAGCTTGGTGCCTTGTAAATAAGGAGGTGTTCTAGTTAGAGCTCATTCAGCAGCTTTGATGGGGTCAGTTGTCCTCTTGTCGCTTTCAGATTTCACTTGTGTGATAGGACCTGAGCTTCTCTTCTAGAAACTCTAGCACCTGGGTCATAGCAGTGTGGAAGTTAAGCTTCCAGTCTTGTGTTTGGTGGCCTTGACTCTGATTGTAGGTTATAGGAAACCTGGGTATCTGTAAGGAATGTCCATTTCCTGAGAACAGGGACTTTGACTTTCATCTGGGTTCCCAAAGCCTGAGCATGCCTGGCTTATAGAAGGCACTGCCTATTTGTTGGTCACTCTGTCAGGGAAGGTAGCCTCCTTTATGAAGCATGGTCTGCTGGTAATGTCCTTCTCTACTTTGGCCACTCTGTAGATTTTAGAAAGTCAGAGCTGAAAAGAGGGCTTGAAGTTCACCCATACCCCTACTTGATTTATACATTGGAAAACTAAGGAAGAGGAAGTGTCCTCTGCAACACTGGGCTGGAGAAATGGCTCAGTGATTGAGAGTACTTGCTGCTCTTGCAGAGGACCTGAATTCAATTTCCAACATCCTCATGGGGTGATTCACAATTATCTGTAACTCCAGGTCCAGGTGCTCCAACACTCTCTTCCGTTCCTGTACTCATCAAGCATTCATGCACATGGTGCACATGCATGCAGGCAAACCACTCTTACACATTTAAAAAAAAATATGAGGGTAATAGGGTAAAGTGTTACAAAGCCTGTCCTAGATATGATAGGCTACTGCACAGGAGGACCTGAAGCCTCAGCTGCCTTGCTACTTGTTATGCCTCCCAGAATCTAACTGGGATGGTCTATCTGTTTATTGATGTATAATAAATGACCACAAACTTAGTGGCTTAAAAGAGTATATCATGTATTTTGTTCATAAATTGCAAATTACATAGGGCTCATCAGGTAAAGTTTGATGCCATTATAGCATCAGGTAGGGTGGTCTTAAAGGTTAAAAGTGACCAAACAGAGGTTAGAATGATCTGAAATGATAGTCAGTGCTGGCAGTCAGGGGGACCCCAGCTGGGGAATAAGTCACATGATTTTATGTCACGATGCGTGGGTACCAAGAGTAAGAATCCTAAAAGAGCAAGACAGGGATATGTGATATTTTATGTCTTTAGCCTAAGAAGTCACAGACACGGGGTCTTTTTTCTCCCCCTTTTCTCCTGGATAGAACCCAGGGCCATACAGAGGAGAGGTGTGATGGTTTGAATAAGAATGACCCCTGTAGGCTCATATATTTGAATGCTTAGTCTTCAGGGAATGATACTGTTAGGAGGTATGATCTTGCTGGAGGAAGTGTGTCACTGGGGGAGTGCTTTGAGGTTTCAGTAACCCAAGCCAGGCCCTATGGCACACTTTTCCTACTGCCTGAGGATCTGGATGTGGGATTCTCAGGTAGTTCTCTAGCACCATGACTGCCTGTGCACTGCCATGCTCCCTGCCATGATGACAATGGACTAAACCTCTGAAACTGTAAGCAGGACCCAAATGAATGCTTTCTTTTATAAGAGTTGCTGTGGTCATGATGTCTTTTCATAGCATTAGAATACTGACTAAAACACAAAACAAGCCTTCTTCCATTGAACCACATATCCAGCCGGCACAGTGTCTTTTCTATTGAACTTCATTGATTAACACCACAATAAAGGACTAAATTCAGGGAAGGGTTGATAGTTATCACCACCTAGTGAGAGAAGCATCAGTATCTCATCATAAGAAGTGTGTGTGTGTGTGTGTGTGTGTGTGTGTGTGTGTGTGTGTGTGTGTGTGTGTGTGTGTGTGTGTGTGTGTGTTTGTACGCTCATGCGGGGGTGGGGAGGGGATGGGGGGCACATCAGCATTATGATCGCCATCTTTGGAAGTAGCCTTTGTTTGCCCTTGGGTTACAGTTCACATTCTTTCCAGATGCAAAAGACACCCAATCTCTCCCCTAAGTTTCAGGTCTCATTTTCTTAATGACATCAGCCTGAAGTCTAGGATCTTGTCATCTAAATTGTGTCTATGTAGAGAAGAGAGCTTTGGGGTGCGATTCCTTTCATTGTGTAGCTTCTTGAATACTGTGTTTCTTGTCATAAAAAACACATACGTTAAAGAACCTACCTCCCCCAGGTAGATATATATGTAAAGGCTGATAACTGTTGATGCTTCTTTCTCCCCCCCCCCCAAGACTTACCTACTTATGTATATGGATTCTTTTGTCTGCATGTACATCATCACACCAGAAGGGAACATTGGAATTCATGAAACTACCATTAGAGACAATTGTTAGCTGCCATTCTACATACAATTTATATATGTATAAAAAAGTAGTTCATTCTGGCTAGCAAGGTGCCTCAGTGAGTAAAGGAACTTGCCATCAAACTCAATGACCTGAATGACCTGAGTTCAGTTATCCCTGGGACCCAGGTGGTTGGTGGAAGAGAAAGAACTCCCATAAATTGTCCTCTGAACCTCTACATATAAGCAAATGTAAAAACATAAAAACACACACAAAAAAATTAAAAGGAAAATAAAAGTATCTCATTCTTACAGAAGATTAATTTTCTTAGCCTGCTTTATTATTTTTCAGAGATCCAAAGTCTTCCTTTCATTTTGTAGTGTCCTCTGCTCCTTTCAGTCTAAATTGATATATTTCTTTTAAAAACTTTCTGCTTGTTTGCCTTCCTTCTAAGACACAGTCTCACTGTATAGCCCTGGCTGACCCAGAAGTTGCTATATAGACCAGGCTAGCCTTGAACTCTGCCTGTCTTTGCTTCCCAAATGCTGGGATTAAAGGCATAAACTATCATCACTATACTCTGTTGTGCTAGTTAGATGGCACACTATTGCTTGAAAGTAGATTCCCTCTCTTCATTGGGTTTCCTGTGAAATTGCCATGAGGAAATAGATCATAGGATTCTTAGACACCTTGATTGTCTCCAGAGAGGACCTTTGAGACTGGTCTTCAAGATACTTACAAGGCTTTTGCTTGTAAGGTTCTGTGAGGCAAGGAGATCCTTACTGAATTAAAAGGTTTAGTGATTCTGTCAGTAAAGTGCTGACTTCTAGCTGATAGTAGAAGAGATGAGGTAAGTTTAAAAGTTTTCACACAACATTTAAAGGATAGATAAATAAGAACTTACTGAGTCAGAAAATAAACGTGTTCTTCATCTCCAGTCTCTCTAGACAAGAAAAGGTTTGAAATGATGAAGTGGCTTCCATTATGATGATGATTTAGTGAATATGTTCACACATCATCACTGATGTGTGACAGGAAAGTCATCCACCTGAGCACTTCAGTTGAGCAGTTGATTATACCACAAGAGTCTACAAAGCAATGAAAGGAAGAAAAAAAAAAACCCCTCTGGTGGGTCTAAAAACCCCTAAAACTATAAATGTGAAGTAAATCATTTTATCCATCCTTTAAATAAATTTGGTATGAAGACTAGATAATTCTTTTTTAAAATGCCTTGCCTTTTTTAACTACCGTCAGCTAGAAACCCGATGGCACCTTCAGCACCTTGCCTGACATAGTCACCAAAACTTTTAGTACAGTAAGGATCTCTTGCACCCAGATTTAAATGACATTTTCCTTACTTGCTTTTAAGCACCTAGTGACAGTTCCTGAGTCACTAGTTTTAGAATTTTGCTTTAGTAGTATGCCATTTACAGGCTGGCCTTGTTAATCTACTGCCAAGTAACCAACCTCTGATTTCATAGCATAAAATACCATTTTGTCAGACTCTTATCTTCTATGAATTAGGAATTCAGACTGAACACTGCCTGGAGTGATGCAGTGGCAGAGTCTTGACACTTGTCAGGAGCTTGATGCTGGAGGTTGCCGGGACCTCCCCCAAAGTCTTTGGGCCAGAATTCTTAGGCATGCTTCTCCAGTTGTCCTGGTTTTACACATAGCTTGAGAGACAGGAACTAGAAGCTCTGTCTTTCAAGGGCTTGGCACAAATTCATTTCTACTTTATTCTGTTGGTCATGCAGTTACAGAGCTCAGGTACAAGAGAAGGATCACTTTGGCATGGCAGAGAATTTGGGGACCGACCATGTTCTAAAACTATCACACGTGTCTTTGGCACTGTCTCCTGGAACTTGGTTTCTGTCCTCCTTGGCTTTGAATAAAGCCAGCACTACTTTACACAGCTGACCAATTTGTACTAGACTAGGGAGGGTATTAGCATTTCCCTGTCCTGTGTCCTAAGAGAGGGCTTCCTTGTTGTAAGAACTCTTTATTCATTACTGCTGTTTCTTAGAGGGCTGAGATTCTAACTGGGAGGAGAATTCACCCTTCTTTTCTGTGCTGCCTTAGAAATCAGCTGGGGATGAGGCACAGATATAGCTTGGATGTGTTTGCGGAAGTGAAAAGGCCTCTCAGTTTATTCATAGACCCACAGCAACCTTTTGCTTAGATGACCTTGCAAGCCTCTGTAGATCACAGCCTGCTCGTGGCCTCACGTGGAAGTTGAGGCTTTCTGGATCCTTGAGGGTTTCTAGTCATTTGAGATGGGATTGGCTGAGGAGCAGGAAGGCTGAGTTGTGTTACTCCATTTTTTGCCTCTCTATTGGAACTCTTCTTGTTATTATTTTGTTTAAAAAGAAGAAAAGAGAAATACTGAGACATGAGACATGTTGACTATAACTTTATTATAAGGCCTGGAAGAGTAGGGAGACTAAGAGGAAAAGAACAGGGTAAATGGCTGACCGCTATGGCTGGTCGCCACAGAGAGGCAGAGCGCATGGGTGAGAGAGAGAGGAAGCAGAGAGGAAGCAGAGGGAGGAAGCAAGAGAGCGTAAATGGGCAGGGACCTGTCTTTTTAAAGGGGTCCTCTGCACCTGCGTGCAGACTTAGTTCCCATGGAACCTTGGGCTGACCAGGGTACTGCCTGTTCCACCAGGTAACAGGGGCAGGCCAGCATAATGCCTGAACCTTTCACTTCTAGAGTGGGTTTTCAATAGGAGTTGTTGAGATTTTAGCCCAAGGAGCAAAATACTATAACTATGCTCCTCCTTTTTCTCCTCCCCTGTACTCACAGTACTTGAAGTACAGGGTAGCACACTGAGAATGCCATCCTGAGTTGAAGCCATCACTGAGTGGTGGGAGAATGCTCATACTTGGGGAGTCAACAGCCCATCTCAGTTGAGCAGTCCTAGAATGGTTAGTGACCAATTCCAAGGCAGTTTTGTTTGGAGCAAACTAAACACCAATTGAGTAGACACCCCCCCCCCCGCACCACCAAAAAAGAAGGCTCACTTTCTGTTGTTTGCAGCACATCCTGATGCCTCTGGGGTGGTTACATGGGCGCCTAGGACTTTCTCCTGAATGCTTCTGACTTGGCCTCTTAGTTATAGTAATACCCCTGGCTGGCTATCCCCTCAATTTCTCGCCCCCCCCCAGAATATCCACCTACAACTTCAAGCAAGCTTCTCTCCAAAAAATTTCTGGGTGCACTTAGCAATGTGTAGGGCATCTTTTGATACAAATGTTTCCTGCCATGTTGCTTAAGAGGATTGGATGTGTATGCCTATAATTGGAGCACTTGGAAGATGAAGGCAGAAGGATGAGGAATTGAAGGTCAGCCTCAACTACTTAGGGAGTTCAAGGCCAGCATGGGCTACAAAACACCCTGTGCCCAGAAGAGAGAAGGGGGCAGGGAAGAAGGCACTGGGGTTGGGTTAAATTTGTAGCAGAAGGAATAGTTTGCATTTTAAGGCTCAACTTCCATCTGCATGTGTGGAAGCATGCACACACATAGCTTTCTCTTTAAATTTGTTCTATTTCCATACCTCAGTTCATACCCTTTTTAAAAAAATATTATTTACTTAAATATTTATCTCCATGCATGTGTGTTTATATTCTTACATTCTTTTAAATTTCCTGTGTACATTCCCCCACCCCCTTTGCTTTTATCTGTTTTTCTAACTCCGTGTCTTCTGAAAATGTTTATTTTGGCAAGTTGTATGCCGTGGTGTTGGCATCTATGTCCGTGTCAAGCAATAGAACTGACTGTCGCTGACAAGCTGTGGTACATCAGGTACCCAGTTCCACGGTAGCTGCCTCCCCCAGGGTAGACTCTGGGACTAAGAACAGAGTAAGCCATCAAAGAGCAACATCTTGGGTGTGTATTAGTTGCTTTGTATTTGCTTTTGTCTTATGTTTCTTTTGCGGTTTGGGAGTTATTCATGTTAGGTTTCAAACCCAGAACATATGGATGAGTCTCCTACCTAACATATCAAAGTGGACACTGGCCACTAGATTCTCCCTGCATCCTTAAGTCCCTACCTGTTATGAGGGTCCTCCTGACTGGGATGCCCTTCCCTCAGCTGCTCTTCCCTATATAATCCAACCATTTTGGTCACCTGAGTTTATTTTTGTCTATTCTCTTTTGGGCCTCCTGACTGCTGCACCTGGTTCCCCTCTCTCCCCTCTTCTTTCCCCTCCCCTTTCTCCTCACATGGCCTCATATCCACTCTAGACACTCCCAGATGGCCCTGTCTCTGGCTATGCTCTCCCAGATATCCTTCTCTTCTACCATACCTGGGAACAGCCATGTCCTTCCTTTTTATTTCTTTGTTTTATTCATCTGATGCCAAAATCTGGGACTAGTCATGTTCCTTTCTTTTTTTTCCATTCAATTTGTAGTGTTCAATTTTATAAATTGACATCATCTTAATCACACAGCTAGTGCCTGGAGATAATCAGAGAACATGTTGTGTGAAGAACTTGAGATTTAGACTATTGATGACCTGCCCGTGAGCATACCAAAGAAGTTGACAGAACTAGATTCAAGTCTGTAGGTGGTTGGTCTGCTATACAGTTATTGCCATATGGGAGAAGGCTTTGGGCTGGAAGCCTTACTGGGCTACTAGGTGTTTTGTGTATCTTTCTGTGTTAGGCAGGTATATTTGCAGACAATGGCGTGGGCAGGCATAAAGGAAACTAAGGTTTTCACTGCTTATCTTTCATTTATTCATTTACTCACTCATTTAATATAAAAATTACATTTATGTGCAGGGGATATCAATTTTTTTTTGTTTGAGACAGGGTTTCCCTGTGTAGCCTTGGCAGTCCTGGAACTCACTCTATAGACCATGCTAGCATTGAACTCATAGAGATCCACCTGCCTCTGCCTCTGGAGTGCTGGGACTAAAGGTGTACACCACCACTGCCTGGCCAGGATATCAGAATTTAACAGGATGGTGTCATAGGCTTCAAGGAAGTCCATTTGTAATTTAGTTAAGAAGATCTGTTGGGAAACAGTCTGATGCAGGCATGTCCAGCCTATAGCTTGTGATCCACATGTGTCTCCAGATACCTATGAATGTGGTCTAGTATATTTGTAAATGACAACATCATTTTGCAATGTCAAGATTGGACACCCTTGTAAGTATTAAACAGTAGATATTTTTTCTGGTCAGGGTAGAAGAATTCAAAATTGGCATTTCCACCTGGGGGTAGGGTGAAGAAAATATGGGAGTTTGACATGCCCTTAGATGGGATGCAGGCTTGGTATGGAGGTAAAGATAGTGTGAGATGATGAAGGCAAGCCTAAGTAGAAACCTGGAGTCCTTGTCAGCCTTGCTTTTAGTCTGCAGATAGTGGGTTTTTTTTTTTTTTCAGTGAGAACATGAACCAGAACGGGGTTGAGACTGAAGCAAAGAGAAATTGAAAGACTGTTTTCAGTCCTGATGCAAGAAGAGAGCTGAACAAAATAAGTAGCAGTAGCAGTGAGGATGGGAATGAGGGCTGCTGGAGGTGTTAGGGAGCAGAATTGATGAGATGCAGTTATAGAGTAGATGGGTGTGTTGGGAAGCAGGATGGATCCATATATGTTGAAGGACAAACTTTTTGTCCTTTCTTATCTGTGGTGGTAAAATCAGAGGTAAGGAAGCATAAAACAGAGTCCTCTGTGGAGCCCAAGGACTTCTCTTTATAAAACAAGAGAGCTTGGGGCCCCTCGTCCATTATGTGTAGGCTGAAGTTTCCTTAGTTTCACTGCTCTGCTAGTGCCTACAACAGTGGGTTGAGACTTCTGTTCCCACCTCCTCACTGAGCAAGCTCTTTGGTCATGAGAGTGGCTGTGCACTACAGTTCTCTCATCTATACCCATGTACACCTTCAATGGCTCTTGTTTGACTTGCCCTTTTAAAAACAATGTAAGCATATTGAAAATTCTTGTGACCCAACAAGGGATTGTCAGCCAGTCCTTGACTCACCAGAGCTCCAGTTTTCTGTATGTGAACAAGTGGTGACAGCCACTTGGCTCAGAAACAGCTGGCTGCTGTCCTGGAGATGGCATGGCACTTTGGAGACTCTGAAGCTGGACAGCCCCTGGGTTCAGTGTTAACAAACTCTTGCCACCTTTGAACTAATATTGTTTGGAAAGAATTCTTGATCCAGGCAGATCTCTGTGAGTTTGAGGACAGTCTGGTCTACAGAGTGAGTTCCAGGACAGCCAAGGCTGTTAAACAGAGAAATCCTATTTTGAAAGGCAATAAATAAATATCTTTTTTCTTTTTTTCCAAGAAATTATTTTTTATTAGTTCAAATTAGAAACAAGCCTGCTTCACATGTCAATCCCTGCTCCCTCTCCCTCTCCCTCCCCTTCTCCCCCACCCCCCACCACTTACTTACCTTATATGCCATCCTAGAACCTTCAAGCTGGGAAACAGCTAAGGATTGTTGGACATGAAACCACTTTTTTAGGGTAGAGATAACTAAAGAAAGAAACTTCTGAGAGAGTGGAAAGAACTCTTTCTTGAGGGGCCTGCCTAACCTTGGGGATCCTAATTCTGGTCAAGATAGTGGGATCCTGTACCCAGTAACACCCAAAGGTTTAAAGGGCAGATAGTTTGGGCATATATGTTTGAGATGCTTTAAGAAGTAATGTATTGGGTCTGTTTTGCTGCAGCTCATGGTCATTAGCATTTATTCTCATCTGCACATTCATTGGTATCATGGTTATAGCTCAGGGATGTTTATACTGTAAGACCAGTGTTACCACTTTCTGCTTTCTTCTATAGAGAGCCAGATGGCCACTTAGTGACACATTGCTGGTCTTACTGTCATAGTTGACAGCCACAAACTCTTGGGATTTTCTAGTCTGTTGTAGCACAGTGCTCTGCACCATACATTACTCAGTTCTCCTAGGATGAGCTAGACAAGAAGGCTCATGGAGGCTGGCCTGCTGTGGCTAAAGAGCCATTCTCTACTTGAGGACAGCCTTGAAGACATCTATTAGATGAAGAGTACTTTTGTTGTTTGTTTTGGACATACTATCCCAGATTGGCCTCAAATTTACTGTGTAGCTAATGATAACCTTGAACTCATGATCTGCCTGCCTCCATCTTTCAAATGATTTGATTGGGGAGCAGGGCACTTAAAGAGTATTTTTGAGACTTCTGCAGGAACAGAATATCAGAGTGAACACGACTCCTCTGATTTTTAGACCCCTCACCACCATTTTTCTTTTCTTTTTTCTCCTTTTTGCTCTTAGGTCTCAGTCAGTCTCTCCACCTCCAGTTTTGTACCCACCAAGAAGTCCCATCTACCCACTCAGCGATAGTGAAACTTCAGCCTGCAGGTACCCCAGCCACTCTAACTCCCAGGTGCTCTTCAAGGACCGGCACCCTCGCAGTCCTTCACTCCTAGGTCCTCAGGATCCCTCCCCAGAGACTTCACCACCCATCTGTACCCTCAAGGCTACCAGCTTCAGTTATTTGGACAGAACCCCTTCAGTGCGCAAGAAAGAGGACCAGAAGGAGACTGCCCAGGCTACAGCCCAGGATGCAGAGGGTGTGGCTGCTTGCCTCCCCCTTGCACAGAGCACCCCATTCTTAGGACCAGCGTCTGGCCCGCGGAGTGTCTTGCTGACTTGCACTGGTACCCGAGCCCATAGTCTGGGCATCCGGGAGAAGATTTCAGCATGGGAAGGTCGCCGAGAGGCTTCACCCAGGATGAATCTGTGTGGAGAGAAGAGGGAAGGCTCTGGCAGCGAGTGGGCAGCCAGTGAGGGCTGCCCCAGTGTGGGCTGCCCCAGTGTGGGCTGCCCCAGTGTGGTGCCATCTCCCTGCAGCTCAGAAAAGACCTTTGATTTCAAAGGCCTCCGGAGGATGAGCAGGACCTTCTCTGAGTGTTCCTACCCTGAGACAGAGGAGGAGGGAGAGGCACTCCCTGTGAGGGACTCTTTATACCGGCTGGAGAAGCGGCCAAGCCGGAGTGAGCCCAGTGCCTTGCTCAGGAGTCATGGCAGCAGGAAAGAGAGCTCAGCAGTGCTGAGCCGGATCCAGAAAATTGAGCAAGCCCTAAAAGAGCAGCCTGGCAGGGGTCTCCCCCAGCTCCCCAGCAGCTGTTACAGTGTAGACCATGGGAGGAGGAAGACTGGAACCTTGGGCACCTTGGAGGAGCCAACAGGGAGTGCAAGTTTGAGCTCCAGCAGGGCAGGAGGAGTATCTGGAACCGTGGGGGAGGCAGGCCCACCTCTGGACAGGGAAGGTAGTGGTTCCGTGAAGTCAGGGACCCCTGGAAATAGCCCTAGCCCACTGCTGCTGCCTTCGAAGAGCTCCCCTGATCCCGCTGTGAATCCCGTCCCAAAACCTAAGCGTACCTTTGAATACGAGGCTGACAAGAACCCTAAGACTAAGCCAAGTAATGGTCTACCTCCTTCACCCACACCTGCTGCTCCACCCCCTTTGCCTTCCACACCAGCTCCACCAGTCACCCGGAGACCAAAGAAGGACATGCGTGGTCACCGGAAGTCACAGAACAGGTAAGGCATGCCCTCCTGTGTCAGGTAGTGGGACCCAATGGCATTCTTTTAAATGAAAGAAGCAAAAGCAGATTATGCTTGGGTCACATGAGTGTGCTACAAGTTCTGAAGCACTGAATAGTTGTTTGTTTGGCAGGGAAAATGGAATGGTTCTCATGCCTCCCTCTCCACCTTGTCATTTTGTAGCTGGCCTGGAATTTGCTATGGACTAGGCTGGCTTTGAACTCACAGAGATCCTCTTGCCTTGGCTTCCTAACTGCTGTGTTTAAAGTCATGTACCACAGGCCTGTTCTTCTGCTCTTGAATGGGAGAGTGAGGGAGGGTGAAAGCCACTCTTGGCAGTGCTGGGTACTGAAGCTTTTGGCTAGGTTTGTTGGGGTGAGCTAGCTATATTAAAGATTCTTTAGTCCATCCCTGGAAGGTTAAAGTTATCTTCATTGTAGGTCTTCTAAAGAAGATAGTCTTTTGAAGGACTGATGGGATATTGGCATCACAACCACATGACGTGCCTGCTCTGAAAACTAATTTCTTCTTTTAAAAAGTTTTAATCATTTATGTTTATATTATATGCATTGGTGTTTTGCCTGCATGAACATTGGTTGGGTCTGATACTGGAATTACAGACAGCAGTAAGCTGCCATGTGGGTGCTGGGTATCGAACTCAGATCTTCTTGAAGAGCAATCTGTGCTCTTAATGGATAACCCATCTCTCTAGAACCCTGAACATTAGTTTCTTAAAGTGAAACTGTACCGGAGGAGTTCATTTTATCACCAATACAGGGATGTTGACAAATTCAGTTTGATTTCTTTCTTGTAAGGGGCTCAGCTTGTACAGGTGCCCTGGTTCTGTTTCAAAGGGTGGTTCTTGGGTCCTGAAAAAGAGACATATGGGAAAATATTTCACCAGCTTTTTGGCCAAATCCAAGAACTACCTTTTCTGGGAGCTTCCATTTGTTCCTGGTCAGTCTTGATACATTTGGCCCTGAACTAGTAGGGACAGCTCCTAGGAGTGGCTTAGAATCTGGAGCTGGTGAAAGTTGAAAGATACCTGTTAACCTGATTCTGTGGCAGGTTGGAAGCAAGCACTCTTTGGAATCCTTACCTTTAACGTACATATCCCAAGATCGTTTCCCTTCTGGGAATCTTCTAGTATGTTACCATTCTTCATGCTTCATCCAGCATATCCTGTCTTAAATAGAGACTTTCCATGTGTAGAGGGAGAATCACAAAGTTCCAGACTCCTGAGCTAGAGTACTTCACAGCTATCTACAGTCTTATGTTTTTGTATATCCCAAGAATGCTTATTGGCTCCTTAATTTATTTACCAGCCTGTCAAGTGAGCTTGCTTTGTTCATATTCATCCATTTCTGCTAACATCCATCTAGAGCCTTCTATACACCTAACCTTATGCTGATCCAAGGGACACAGAGACAAGTAAGACATGGCTCTTCCTTCAAGGACTTGATGATTTGATATATAGATAAATCGTGGATACCATGTTATGCATCATGACCCCTTGCAGTGCAGAATGCTGCAGAGACTCAGAGGTGAAGCATCTAAATTCAGCTCAGAAGTGAGGGAGGCCACTCCCGGAGGTAATTACTGAGCCAGAGTTGGAAAAACAAAAAACAGTTGACTAGGTAGCAAGGAGTGCGGGAAAGTTGATCGACCCTAAGATGTTATATGTATTCCCATATGTCACATTTGCATGTAATTTGTACACACACACACACACACACACACACACACACACACACAAGGCCACAAAAGTATGGTGGAGTCTCTTAAAGAATTTTTCAGATGTTAGCCTGTGCATTTGGAGAAAAACAGGAACAGTTAAAATAGTGTGGGCTGTTGTGCTTGCTTGTCTGAACCTTGAATGTTTTTCCCCTGAGGAGCACATGATGGTAAGTTTGTATGTCAAGCATGCTTCTTACAGACTTAGTTTAAAGAAACAAAAACCAGATATTTATTATATTCAATCAAGGGGGGCATAAAATTTCTGAAGGAGAGAGGCTGGGGAGCTGGGTTAGTCAGTTTCATGCTTGCCATACAAGGATGAAGGTCGGAGTTTGTATCCCCAGCACCCCTGTAAAAACTGGGCATGGTACATGGCAACCCCAGCTGGTGGGAGTGGAGTCAAAACAGTCAGATCCCTGGAGCTTGTGGGCTAGCCAACCTAGATAAATCAATGAGCTCCAGAGACTGTGTCTCAAAAAAACAAGGCACACAGGAGTGGCACACACCTTTAATTAATCCCAGCACTTGGGAGACAGGTGGAGAGGCAAGCCTGGTCTGCATAGTAAGTTCCAAGTCAGCCAAGGCCACACAGAATGAGACACTGTCTCAAAAACAAACACAAAAAAACAAGATGAAGAATAATTAAGGAAGATAACCAAGTCCAGCTTTCACACCTACATGAATATGTACAGACATGCACACTTAACAAAAAAATCCTGGAAAAACAGAGTCTATTTATCTTGATGATAGGCAATGTGTTGGCTTTCAACATGGTACTTGTATTAGATGTTCAGTCTACACTTACACAAATGAAGACTTGATCTCACATAGTATTTGACTTTTTAGTTGGGAAGTCTAGGCCCAAGACAGAAATTTATGAGTCATCAGGAATAAAGTGCTTGGCCGTGGATATTTGTACATATGAGGAAAGGAAACCTAAAGACAGGATTCTGAGAAACCATGGCATTTAAAAGGCCACTTAGAACTGCATATGGTGGCACATGCTTTCAAATCCCAACACTCAGAATGTTATAGGCAGGCAATTTTTGTGAGTTTGAGGTCAGCCTGGTCTATATAGTGAGTTCTAGGTCAGCCACGGCTACATAGAAACCTGGGTCAAAATAATAAGAACAGCCTTTTAAAAAAGAGAATCCTAATATTCCCTGAGCAAAGACACACGGGGGTGGGCCTAGGCCCTATCCCAAAGGATACAATAGACATTGATGACACCCTATGGAAGGCCTCACCATCCAGGGGGAGCAGAAAAGATATGTGACAGATAAGGTTTTAGTTGGGGGGGGTAGGGGAGGATGGGTGGGAGAAGGGAACTGCGATTGTCATGTAAAACAATCCTGTTTCTAATTCAAATAAAAAAGTTGGAAAAAAAAAAGAGAGAGAGAGAGAATCCTAGCCAGGCATGGGGGAGGGAGGGAGGGAGAGAGAGAGACATACAGACAGACAGACAGACAGATTGATTTTCATTAGAGCCTGAAAAATAATTGGCAGGGTTATGTGAAAATTAGAGCTGATGGGAGTGCAGGATACTACCAGGATAAGAAGTGTTGTTTGGTTGAATGTTGCAGAGGGGCCAGGTGCACTTAAGTGGGTGGTGTAGCCAGTCCTTGATTTGCAACCCAGGGATCTCAAGATGAATATTCAATAAACAAGAAAGAAAGGGTATCATTGAAATAGGAAGGCACTCAAGGATAAGAAGGGTTCAGTCATTGATGTTTTTTCCCCAGTAGACATGAGGGTAAATTCAGAGGACCTGTGTGGTGAAAAGAGAACCAGCTCATAAGTTGTCCTCTGACCTCCACATGCATGCCTAAAATAAGTACACATAATTAATATTTTAAAAAAGGGTCAAATGCCATGTCAAATGTATCTGTTCATGTGTCATCTCATTGGGCTTCGCTGGGAGGGACATGCTTTGGATAGATGATGTTGCCAGCATCCCAACTTGGAAGAGGGGAAAAGAAGAAGACGTCTTAGGATCCAAGAAGCTGTAGTTCCAATTCTGCAGTGTAGGTTATCTGGTGGGTAGGAACAATAGACTGTCCAGAGAGACACTACAGCTGATTACTCTTTGAGTTCTACAGAAGGAGAGGTCTGACACTGTTTTGAGGGTTCAAACCTTCTTGTGTTAACAAGCCATCTTGTTCTAGCTATTTCTTCCACCCCTCTAACAGCCCTGGACATGACCTTCCAGTGTAGAGCCCTTATGTTCTCCTCAGAGATCTTGCTAGGAACTAACTGATTGTTCTCTCTATTCCTTTGGAAATGGTAGAATCTTCTCAAGAAGGATGCTTTTAGGTCTGAATGCCAGAATTGTGGTTGGAAGCTTAAGACAGCAGGCAGCATTGGAAAATCCTGCTTCTGTCCCTCCAATCTTCTAGTTTGTAAATGTCACAATACCTGCCAGCTCTATTGTGAAGGCCAGTGAGATGACACAAGAACAGGTATATTTGCCCAGTGGTGGTGGCTCACGCCTTTAATCCCAACACTGGGGAGGCAGAGCAGCACTAGGGAGGCAGAGGCCGTGAATCTTGAGTTTGAAGCCAACCCGATCTACAGCGCTAGTTCCAGAACAGGTGAGAGATGGGGGGGGGGGTAATTTGATGGCATCTGATCACTTTTTAAAATTTATTGTTTGGGGGCTGGAGAGATGGCTCAGAGGTTAAGAGCACTGGCTGCTCTTCCAGAGGTCCTGAGTTCAATTCCCAGCAACCACATGGTGGCTCACAACCATCCATTATGAGATCTGGTGCCCTCATCTGATGTGCAGATATATATGGAAGCAGAATGCTGTATACATAATAAATAAATAAAAAATAAATAAAATCTTTTTAAAAATTTATTATGTTTATTTTCGGCATGTATGTGGAGGTCAGAGGACAACATACAAGAATTGTTTCTTACCATGTGGGTACTAGGGTTTGAACAGGGGTCATTAGGCTCAGTGGAAGCACCTTTCCTGCTGAACTAGCCCAAAGTGTTTTTAAATTGTGGAAGTTATTAATTCATACTGGTATTAGAAAAGATAAGCACATTACAGTGGCTCAGACTGGGGCCCTTTAGACCGTCTTGTCCTCTTGCTCAGAGGTATAATAACAAGTTTGAAGAGGAGGGCCTCTGATCATTACTGTTCCCATGGCTCTTCCCAACAACACAAAGGGATCTGATCCAGCCAAAATGACTCTTGCTTTTGTCCACAGAAAATCCTTTGAGTTTGAGGATGCGTCCAGTCTCCAGTCCCTGTACCCCTCTTCTCCTACTGAGAATGGTACTGAGAATCAACCCAAGTTTGGATCCAAAAGCACTTTAGAAGAGAATGCCTATGAAGACATTGTGGGTAAGCAGTGGGAGAGGTAGTAGGGGTGGGCCTTCCCTAGGGACTATAGAACAGCTACTAGAAGGAGATGTTCATAGGTCCACCTCATGTGGAACAGCATGGTTCCTTCCACCTTAGGTAATTTCTGGAAATGATAACAGAGAAGCTGAGCCTAACCCTGAGTGAGCTGAAATCCTGTGGCCTTTGGGACCACAGGAAGAGACAAATGACGTCATTCCTTTCTTATGTTTTTGGAAGACTTGAGACACCAACAGATACTCTTTCCTTAGCTGTGTACCCTTAGGCAAGTCACTTAACTTTTGCAGGGCTCTGTTTTTCTATAAAACAATGGCACTATGAGACTGGGAACAATAATTAAGTAGTAATTAATACTACTTAAGATTGTTGTTTGGGGGTTTGGAGAGATGACTCAGTAGTTAAGAGTACTGGATGTCTTTCCAGAGGACACAAGTTCAGTTCCCATCACCGGATGTGGCAGCCCACAACTGTAACTCTAGTTCCAAGGTGATCTTTTACGCCGCCTTCTGGCCTCCATGAGTACTACACACACATGATGCATATGTATACATTCAGGCAAATACTTGTATACATAAATTACAAATAAATAAAATCTCAAAAAAATTGTTGTTAGGATTAAGTGAGCTAAAACTATGACATTGGCAGATTTGGTGGCTAGTATAAGCCTGCTTCCTGGTTCAAAGACATCTGTTATTTCTAAGTGACTTAAGAGGCTTAAGAGGTGAAGGAGTTCAGTGCAGTGCCATTTATATGGTCACTGATCCTTTATGAGAGTTCTTCCTTCCTGACCTAATTCCCTCCCAGAGACCCACTCACAAGGGTTTCTGGAAGGAAACCCTTGTGAATTTTGAGGGAACAGACATTCAGATGCATATCCCAGTTTCATAGATTCTAAAAAAAGAAGATTCCTGTATCACAAAGGACTTTGTCATTTATGGCACAGCAGGCAACATGAGCTCCATGTTTCCCTAGGCTCACTCTCCTCCACCACAGTGACATGAGGCTTTGGGAAGAAGGCCTCAGCAGAAGTGCCAAACCCCACATTTATAGGAGACACTGGGTTTTTCAAAGACTTGCAGTAAATCTGCTCAACTGTTGCCCTACAAGAACAGTTTCTGGTCAGAAAACAGATTGCCTCTGCCTGGGCCATAGACAGTGTCTTCACCTTTCAGAGATGTTTTCTATATAAACACCTGGAGAATATAGTTTGGAACCATTCATTCCTCCTGCCCTGAAGAGCTACAGTGCAGCACTGTTAGAGTTATCTCCCAGCAAGGGAATAAGCATGGTGTGAGCAGGCTTGATTTCAAGGGTCTACAAAGGAATAAATGACAGTGTTGGGTTTGGCTTATTTTGAGTATTTTTGTTTTGCTTTTGAGACAAGTCTTTTGCTATGCATCTCAGCATAGTCTGGAACTCTAAATCCTCCTGCCTCAGCCTTTGGAGTAACAGGATTATAATAGGCACATACTATCCTTTGGCAATTTTTTTTGGTGTTCATTTTAGTTCTATCCTTATCTCCTTCAGGGAGACATTGATTCTATGTGAAATCTGTCTCTGAATAGATCAACAAAGCAGGGAGAAGCAGTGTGCTGTCCTCATTTTAGTGCTGTCTTGCTCTATCTCGGGTCTTGAATTCTGAGAACATGGTCTTAATTAACATTAGAGAGAGTAATGACCACAGTAGAGAGAACCTTCTAGATTCTTAGGATTTGAGAATCTTATGACGAAGTGAGCATCTAGTTCCCCATTGGTTTGTGCCATCTCTTCATAGTTTCCTCCTTATTTTTGGTTTATCTTTATTTTTATGTGTTATTATTTTATGCATCTGAGTGTTCTGCCTAGATGTAAGTGTGTGAACCATGTGCATGTCTGGTGCCTGCAAAGGTTGGAAGAGGGCATATAATCCTCTAGTGGGAACTGAACTCTTGTTCTCTGCAAGAACAGCAAGAGCTCTTAACCACTGAGCTCTTTCACTAGCCCCCATAGTTTCCTCTTTACCAATTACTGGGCTAGCACCTTTTGGGATATAGTAACCACATTCAGACCCACAGACATACTGCTTTCCTGTGTATGGGGCATGTAGCATGTGTTCATGGGAAATTGCATTGCAGCAGTAAGATTGCAAGGACAAGAGCCCTATGTGGGGAATAATAGCTCTGTATTCAGAGCTGACCCAGAGCTATGGGGATTAGAGCCAAAGGTCCAGAATTTAGGTAAGCAGTTAAGAAAGATGCTTCAGTACCTGTTTTATCTTGTACAACTTTCATCTGTCAGAAAAGCATCCAGCCTCCTGTGTGTTTCCTTACCTTCTCATACAGTGTCCCAGAGTGGAAGAACATTTCTAATGAGTGAAGAGACAGCTCTGTTGTTTCATCTTCCATCATCATCCCAGCCTCCCTGCCTCCTATCACAGGGCCATTTTTTTTGTGGGGGGGGAGGGGGGGTTCGTGGCAGGGTTTCTCTGTGGGTTTGGAGGCTGTCCTGGAACTAGCTCCTATAGATCAGGCTGGTCTCGAACTCACGGAGATCTGCCTGCCTCTGCCTCCAGAGTGCTGGGACTAAAGGCATGTGCCAACATGGCTACACAGGGTCATTTTTAATTGGCAAAAAATGTAATGTTATTATTACTGCTCAAGGCTCTTGTGAGTGTTCACTATGACTGCCATACGATGGCAGAAAGCTGTAGATTTTTTATTATCCCTACAGCACAACTGGCAGGAAGAACTGTAATCCTTATTGTTTGCTTACATGTCTTGGGAAGCCTTTCTGTGCTGCCCAAGGATTTCAGGGGAGGATATATTCTTGCAGCAACTGAACTAAGAGAAGGTGACTCTCTCTCTCTCTCTCTCTCTCTCTCTCTCTCTCTCTCTCTCTCTCTCTGAACTCTGAACTCTGTTTAGGGATGTGTCTTAGGGTTTCTTAGGTTTTTTTTTTTTTTTTTTTTTTTTTGATTTTTCGAGACAGGGTTCTCTGTGTAGCTTTGGCTGTCCTGGAACTCACTCTGTAGACCAGGCTGGTCTTGAACTCACAGATCCATCTGCCTCTGCCTCCTGAGTTCTGGGATTAAAGGTGTGCGCCACCGCCTCCTGGCCATAGCAACTCTTATAAAGGAAAACAATTCATTGAGGTGACAGTTTAAAGTTTCAGAGGTTCAGTCCATTATCATCATGGTGGGGAACATCTTGATCAGAAGGCAACAGAAAGTGAACTGTGACACTGGGCATGCTTGGGACATTATGAGACCTCAAAGCCCACCCTCACAGTGACATACTTCCTCCAATAAGGCCATTACTACTCCAACAAAGACATACTTCCTAATAGTTCCACTCCCAGTGAGTTCATTGGGGCCAACTATCTTCAAAATATCACAGGGTGTTTGGGGAAAATGTTTTGGAGGTAGTGTCTAGGCAGAGAACTATTTCCTGGACCTTTTTAGGAGGGGAGGCTATTTTCCTCTTGTGTGTTAGGGAGACCCTATTCTACTCTGGGATATTATGTGAAGAGACAAGAAATGTAGGGTCTGTTTGGTTCCTTCTTTGGTGGATGAGGTAAAGCTCTAGGGGGAAGTGCTGTACACAGTAAAGCTGGGATTGGGCATCTTCCTTAATCATTCATCTAACTTCTGGATCCTTGAAGCCTTTTGTAGAAGGAAGGGGAATGGGGTATAGGAAAGAGGGTAAGAGTCCCCCAGGCATTGATTTGGGTGTTTGCCTTTTGTGGTTTGGGGTGGAGTCTGTTAGGCCAATGCCTTGGGTATATTCTTTTGTTTTGGATCTCCGACAACAGCTCAGTCTGAATCTTAGGACCTAACTAGAGAGGATTGAAGAAAAAAATACAAGGGGAAATATTTTCTTTCTGTTAGATTCTGGTTGGTTTTCATACACTTTCTTCAAAGAGGTTCAAGAATGTGGAGCCCTCTTAGAGGCTTCCAGAGCTTTCTTGTTGCTGAACTTTGAAGGTCACTTTAGGATTGATCAATGGCTCTTGACTTCTAATAGCCTTGGTCTTTCTTATGCAGCCTCAGCTTTGTGGGATTAAAGCTGTTTCTGGTTCCAATTGGATTATCCAGCTTTGTGCTGCTTCAGGTCCACTGAGACAAAGGAAGCTGTATTCTGGGCCTATGCTGATAGATTTGTGAGGGAGGCAGAGAGCACCCATGCTAAATTTCCATCTTGGGTACATCCCTTTGGCCTGGTGTTCCTGGATTGTTAGAGACTGTAGCCCATTGGCCCAGAGGCTAATAGGTCATCTCTGTTAACAGCAAACATGAGCAAAGCACTTTGGGGAATTTACTGGCCTCCTGCCCACATCAGGCATGATGCCTGAGGTACTATTGGGTGGGATACTCAGAAAGGCAGAGATTTAAAAGGCTGCTGATTTGCAGTAGTAAGATTAAAGAAGATACTTGCTGCCTTGCTGCTTCCTGAGGCTGTTAACCTCTGTCTGTCTAACTTGACATTGCCCTTGGAAGATGCTGCTGTTCTATAAAGCGTGCTGCGTTCCGAGCCTGATAATGAAAAATGCACCTTAGAAAGCAGCTTGCTAAGGAGTTATGTGGAGTGGCCTCTACCTAACCAAGTAGCCTGGACTGCATGCCTGTTGAGATTCCCACTCCCATCAGTAAGCTGAAGCCCAGTGAGAACTTCCAGGATACTGGAACTTCAGTGGGATACAAGTCAGGACAGAGCCAGTAGGCCTTGCCAGTAAAGCCTTTTCAGCTTTTTTTCTGCCTACTCTCATTCACCCCCCACCCCAGGCTAGGCAACATTAAGGAATAGAAGGAACCTACCACCATACATGATACTGCCACAGGAAGCAAAGCAACCAAGATGTGTGGCCCAGGGAAACCTGAGAATTGGTGTCAAGCCTTAGAGGGTGGGTAACAGCAGTTACTGATCCCTCAGCCTGGCCCTTTCCCTTCTGTGTGAGGGAGGGAGAAAGGAGGAGACCCAGGAGAAATAGCCAGTTGAAGCCAGAGGATGGCTGGGGGTGGGGGTGGGGTGAGCTACAGACTAAGGCCTTAGCTGTGGTTGCAGCTCAGGAAGCTTGGAGTATTATGGGTATCTTGGATACATGCACTCCTTTCTAAACTGTTATTCTAGTTTATTTGGGAATTGGGAATGAAGAAGGCAGTTTTCCTGTGTACCAGCCCAAAGAGCTGTGGAGAAGAGTGGGACTAGGACCTGGTGAACCTGGAGTCTTCTTCTAGACGAATCAGTGTGCTGAGATTGGGTTCTGGCAAGCCCTTTTCAGAAGAATGCAAAGCAGAAGTGACTGGGGATGTCTCTGGTCCTTATCTTGTCAGCAAAGCTGGGAAAGGTTGGGACCTCTGGTTTCTCAAGCCAAGCTTAATGAGATGGGGCTGCTCAGTGACAGTGTTGGCTTACTACTCTATCACCCTCCAAATGCTGTATGGACTGCCCTTAGGAAGCCATGTAGTGTTCTGAGCACAGCCTCTCCTTTGGTGTTTACTTGCTCTCAGAAAATTCAGTTTATTGGCTCCGGAACTCAGCATCTCTTTGCTCTTTGCCCATCCATGCCTCCAGTCATCTTTCCTGCCTGCAGAGATGGATGATTGGGATTTCATCAATGAAACAGTCATAATGAAACTTGTCACCAGGCGCAGGTGACAAATGAACTGGTATCAATAAGTGTGCAGGGATCAACCAAGGCTAGGAAGCAGAGCATGGTGATTAGTGAGTTACTTAGATTAGAGAAGAAAGAAGCTGGCACTAGGGCTGGACAGGAAGAACAGGAAGAGGCAGTCCCAGCATGCAGAAGTTGGTGCTCTCCAGCTGTTCTTTTCCAGGTTGTCACTAACATGCAGCCACACTGTGCATCTACTGCTTCTCTGGGCCTCATCTTGCACCTATTTCTCGGGGCCTTAGATTTTATATCAATTTTCAAAGCTCTTGATTCTGGGAAAAAAAGGAGAGAAGAATATAGGGAAAAAAGAATTAGATTTGGGACTCACAGCATGGCCCTCAGACACCATTAGGAAGTTTAAAAAATACCTAGGGGTAGAAACGGGGGCCAGTCAGTCCATCTCTCTTGCTGTGTCCATCCTCTCTCTCTCTCTCTCTCTCTCTCTCTCTCTCTCTCTCTCTCTTTGTTCTGGGTGGGGCATTTGATAATGTATGAACAGTTTTGGTTGTAACTGAGGGAGGCTAATGTCAAGCTAGTATTGCAAGGCCAGAATTGCTATAAACATCCTATAAGTGGTCAGTTTATCAACCCAAAGTGTTGACCACTCAGAGAACCTTGATGAAAAGGGATTGAGATGGGTCTTCCTATAAGCTGGAGATAATAAGGATTCTGGCCAATCACATAGCCCAAGACAATTTGAATGCGAGTGAAATAAATATAAACAAATATTCTTCCTTAGTCTGGACAGTAATGCACTGGTCCTGTTTTACAGATCAGGAAGAATTGTGCCCTGGCATTCTTTATCATCTTTACCTCCCAACCTTGTAAGATATTTGTTAGGTAGGAACCAAAAAGTAGAAAACCACCCCATTTCCTGCTGAAGTATGCCTCACAGTGGAGTAGACTGGGAAAAAAACATGCAGGGGATGCTGGACTTAAGACTTGAGACAGACAAGGCCACTGGGCCAACTTTACTTAGTCAGGATTCTGGAATGGAAAAGAGTCATTTTAATGTCATGGCTGTTACAGGAAAAGATCTGCTCCATTTCTGGGGACCATGTGGTGTTGGGAATCACTTAATCCAGCCCCAACTCTTTTCTTGACCCATCCTTGACTCATAAGTTTACAGAGATTTGTATTGCTCCTGCTGCAGTCTGTAGCCTCACTCCCCTACCTCTGTAAAGACATTTCCTAAATTCATTGCGGTTTCTTATTTAATAAATAGATGCTACAGTTTAGGAGAACCTTAGCTTCTTGAGGAATCTCTAAGCATGCTGAGTTTGGGTTTTCTCCTGTTACCTGTTTAGGGAAGTTATAATTCCAGCAACCTCTGTTTCCACTCCTATAGGAGTGGGGTCTGACTACTGTGGGGGGTAAGGTACATGCAGGCATCAGCAGGATAGGCATCAGGCTCAGCATTCCCCCAAGCTCTGTCCTGCTCATAGTGCAGGAGCAGATCCTTCCCTAGGCTTGCTAACTGCCATGGAGATTCCAAACAATGACACTGGGACTAGGGCAAGAATACAGAAAGACAAGGGAAAGTGGAGTGAGGGTTGTATTTGTAAGGAGTCTCTTTACATCTTGTTACCACCATGATTTTATTATTGGGATTAAGCCTAGACTGATGTTACAACATGACTGGTTGATATTATTGTATGTTAGAAAAGCCTTATTGCTTTAATCCCAGCACTCAGGAGGCAGAGGCAGGTGAATCTCTGTGAGTTTGAGGCCAGCCTGGTCTACAAAGTTGAATTCCAGGACAGCAAGGGCTACACAGATAAATCCTATCTCAAAATAAAAATAAAAATATAAGAAAAAAGAAAGAGAAGCCTCATTATATATCAGAGAAAGGGAGGGGTAGGGTATAATTTAGGAAAGGGTACATCTCAACAGTCTTATAATCTGTAAGAGTAGGGACTGTGTTTAGGGCTTTCCTGAGATTTTCTGGTAGCATCAATACAGTGCCTATTGGCAGAATCTGGTCCTGAGACACAAGAACTCTCCCCCTTTCTTTTGGCCCAGGCTCCTTCCAAGCCTTTCACACTCCCATGTCACTGCAGAAAAGTGTGCCAAATGGGGAGTAACAAGGGTTCTCTTTTTGCTGAGATCAGCAGTAGAGATGGTAGCCTATATTATGGAGAGAGAGAGAGAGAGAGAGAAGAGAGAGAGAGAGAGAGAGAGAGAGAGAGAGAGAGAACAAAGTTTCAAAGTTGTACTGAATACTCACTGTGACTGCTTGGCCCTCTAGTTACCTGAGACAAGACCCCTTCCTGAAATACTTGGAGAGCAGAGGAATAGATTAGAGGATCTAGTGAAGCTCTGCTCCCTAGAGTTCTTCGAGTTCTTTCATGCTCACCCCTGAAACTGGATGCAGGAAGACCCAAGAAAAGTTGAGTAAAGGGACAGTTATAGTATCTCTGAAAGCCTTTCCAGAAGTGCCGGTCTCCAGGGCTTTACCAGCACAAACGCTAGAGCCAGGGCCAGACTCATGGTGTCAGTTTTGTCCTCTGTCAGTCTTGTGCAATCCCTTAATTTATAAGGCAGTGGCCAGACAAGGCTGAGCAAAGATGAACTGGAAATGGGGAGTGGGGGCCTCAGCTTGTAGACTTGGAGCCAGGATCTGTTTGTAGCCTCCCTACTGTTGACAGGCAGCTGCATGACTCATGAGCTGAAGGGCCAGGCAGAAGCTGTTCTCTGTGGTTCACAGGAGTTGTGCTTATATCTCTGATTCTGTCCTTCCCTTCTCTAACTTTGCCTGCTCTGCAGGAGAGCTTCCCAAGGAGAATCCCTATGAGGATGTGGAACTTAAGAACCGAAGAGCTGGAAGAAAATCTCAGCAACTGTCTGAGAACTCCTTGGACTCTTTACACAGGATGTGGAGTCCCCAAGACAGGAAGTACAACAATCCACCCATGCAGGTAATGCAGTTCTAGCCTAGGCAATGTGAAGGCCTTGTCCTCAAGGGATAAGGTCAGCTTTCACTTACGCACTGGTACTGGCTGGCAGTTGGCAGAGGAGGTTGCCTCAGGAAAGAGCATTGCCTTCTGCCATGTTGAAACTGCCATGGACAGTTGAGATGTACCTTTAGGGCATCCTGGCTTGCCTTTTTCTTTTCTTACCATCTAAGTTCTAGCAACAAAACAAAACCAGGAGCTCCCAAAGACTACTATATGTATTCCTTTCTTCAGTGGAAAACAGGAAGACAGGGCTCTCTTTAGATCCTTTACATTCTGTAACTCTGCCACAAATCGTCTTGGTCCTGGCATTTGAGGCTCCATGGCTAGACTTGGAGAGCCAGCCAGTATCAAAAGCTTCTCAGTGAGAAGGCCCAGGGAGGATCTGTGTTCTCAAGGTGGGTTCCAGCTTTTCTTGGTCTCTGTTCCCACTAGCACTTGATGGAGGGGTTGCTTCAGGAAAGAGTTGTGTACCTAGGGACTTCTGCCAAGTTGTAACACTTTGTGGGCAGTCAGGTAGGATGTCCTCAGGGATGCTTGCCTTCCTAGAAATGTGTGGGATCCACTGCCAATTAGGCTCTATACTGGAAAGCATCAGTGTTTATGGGGAAAGGGGTGGAGATATAGGTTGGGACTGGAGAGAGGGGTACCCAAGATGTTGTAGTGAGGGTGCTACTTAAGTATGAGGTCCACCTTGCTGAATCCTAGTTGTCAAAACCTAGAATCCTGTTCTGTCTATGGAAGAAGTCAGTGTGGTCAGTCTTCCAGAATCACAGAGCAGAGCAGACTGTCAGGAGGGAATAGGAGTGTTTGGGACTGGGGAGATGGTGCAGTGCGTAAAATGCTTACTGTACAATGTGAAAATCTAAGCACATATTTCCCCTGAACCCATGTAAAGCTAAATGCAGTAAATCCCAGTGATCCTATAGCAAGATTGGAAGTGGAGAGTCTGAAGAAGCTAGTGGGTCACCTAGCCAGACATACAGAAGCAAATATGGAGAGACCCTGGCTCAAACAAGGTGGAAGGTGATGATCAACACCTGAAGTTGTTCTCTGCCCTGCATGTGTATACCCACATTCAAACAGGTATACACACACACACACACACACACACACACACACACACACACGCGCGCACGCGCACGCGCGCACGCGCACACGCACACGCGCACACACACACGCACGCACGCACGCACGCACGCACGCACGCACGCACGCGAGCACAGGCACACATGCAAGCATGCACATGTGCCTTCCAAACAAAAATGGTCTGGAGAGCAGTTAAGAGCACTTACTATTGCTGGGCGGTGGTGGCACGTGCCTTTAATCCCAGTACTTGTGAGGCAGAGACAGGTGGATCTCTGTGAGTTCAAGGTCAGCCTGGTATACAGAGCGAGTTCCAGAACAGCCAGGGCTACACAAAGAAACTGTCTCAAAAAACAAACAAATAAACAAGCCAGCCAGCAAATAAACAAAAATTACAATTCTTGTAGAGAACCCAGGTTTAGTTCTCAGTACCCACATGGCAGCTCACAACCATCTGTAACTCTAGATCCAGGGGATTTAATGCCTCTTCTGACCTCCACAGATAACTGACACACATGCAGGTAAAGCATCCATACACATAAAATAAATAACTCTTTAAAAAATAGCAACAACAATAAAGATGTGTTTGAGGAGTAAAGTTAAGGAAGGGAGAAAGAAGAAAGCTGAAAGGCCCAAAGAAGCTTTTAGACAAGCTCATTCTGGTCTTGTCCAGAGTGCCAGGAAGCAGGAAAAGTTAGGCGGGTAGAAAAACAAGCTGTCTCTGACCTACCCAAGTAATTCTTTAATGGACAGATAAAAGGACTTGGATATTTTATAATGTTGGGTAAAAAGTACATCATTTTTGTGGCTTTGAAATCATGTGGTAGTTTTGATAAAGCATTTATCGGTTTGATGTACTCTGCTCAAATAGGCTTCCATTGGATTTGTATTGCTAGCCTGATTGACTTGGAAAAGATATTGGCTGTGGAAAAGAAGGATTTTTTGAAAAATGAGGAGAATCCTCAGGAAATGCCTACTTTCCTGGAAGTCCCACTATTAATTCCCCAGTTAGGTGTTCTGTACTGAAGAATGTCAGCTGTTGACTATACAGGCCAGAGAATGAGGCAGCCTGGGGTGGCATGGTGTGACAGAGCTACTTGAATGTGAGGTCTGCCTTACTCAACTTTGGTGGCCACTGCCCAAGAGCCCTGTTTTCTAGAGGAAGTAAGCATGGCCTGGCTGCTAGGATTATATAGCAGAGCAGGCTAGCAGGTAGGGTATGGTCTCTTCCAGCAAAAGGATTTAGGACTGAGGAGGTAGGAAGACTGGATCACTTTCCACAGTCCTTGTCTCAAAGCTCAGACAATGCCTGGAGGATTCCTGCTTTGTCTCCTCTTTCTACTTAATAGATGATCTCAAAAAACCCTTACTTTATTTTTTGCGGGGGAGGCAGGGAAGGCTGGTTTTGAGACAGGATTTCTTCTCTGTGTAGATTTGGAGCCTATCTTGGCACTCACTCTGTAAACCAGGTTGACCTGGAACTCACAGAGATCTGTCTGCCTCTCTCTCTCTCTGCCTCTCTGCCTCTCTGCCTCTCTGCCTCTCTGCCTCTCTGCCTCTCTGCCTCTCTGCCTCTCTGCCTCTGCCTCTGCCTCTGCCTCTGCCTCCCGAGTGCTGGGATTAAAGGTGTGTGCCATCACTGCCCATTGGCTCTTGCTTTATTCCTTCCTGAAATAGTGAAACTTTCTTTGGGAAAGCAAGTATTTAATCTAGCCATTAACCTGGCCAGTGAACAGCTAAGGTCTTAAAAGAGGAAACCCTAGTATATTGGATTTCCAGCATGGAACTGATGAAGGCTGAGGTTGCCAGTCTTTGAGCTTCTATCTCCAGATACCAGCAGATGGATACCGACAAGACATTTGTGGTGAGCCTCTCTCTCATATCCTGTCCCTTATGCCAGCTGTCCGTGAAACCCAGCAGTCAGTCTCTGCGCAGTGGGAACTGGTCAGAAAGGAAGAGTCATCGTTTGCCACGATTACCCAAGAGGCATAGCCATGATGACATGATGCTGCTGGCTCAGCTGAGCCTGCCATCTTCACCCTCCAGCCTCAATGAGGACAGCCTCAGCACCACAAGTGAGCTGTTGTCCAGCCGCAGGGCCCGTCGAATTCCCAAGGTATCCTTCCCACTATGAGTCCAAGGCGCTAGGCAGGTGGGTGGGCAGGCAACCAGCTCTGCTCTGCCTTCCTTCCTTCCTCCTCTAATCTGGGCTGCTTCCTCAGTTCCCCTTGAATAGACTGAAGTCCCCCCTTTCCCCTGGTCCCTTGCCTTATCAATAAGATTACACTAACTGCTTCCTAGTACTCAGTTATTAGGGGGAGGGAAAAGACTAGCTGAGACTCCATTACCAAGTGTCATAGATGAATTTGGGTTCTTGTGCACATAAACATCTTCAGGGACCTAAAGAATCACACCGGCTCTTCCTATGTCTTAAAATCAAAGAGCTTTCAGCAATGATTTGCACATGTGTTCATGTGGCCAGTCTTCAGCCCAGAGCAGCAGGATTTAGCTAAATGATATTTTTAGCTTGCAAACAATGCTTGGGTATATTGAGAATTTAGCTTCTTCCTGTCAGGCCCCAGGTTATGGCCTAGAGAGGAAAGGCTAGAATCCTTGTTCCTGTTTTTATATGTGAGAAGTTCTTTGTCTCAGTTGGTTCGATGACTCTTGGGACCCAGGAGCTCCCATCCTGTCTAGTTTGATCACAGTTCCTTCCTTTGGGAAGCTAAGTTTAGTGTCCTTGTCTTGGGGCAGAAGCCCACTCCTGGGGCACAGAATAGATGGAGAGCTACCAAGCATGGCTAGTAAGCCTCCACTGGGGTCATTTCAGTAGGAAGACGAGTGCTGGGCCCAGCTGGACCAATGCAGAAAGCTCTTGCATGCCTGGAAGGGAAAGAATGGGCTCATAGTTCGTCTTCATGGAAGTAGGGGCAGCTAGTGTTAGAGTTACCTCACCCTCCCTGCTTTTTGTTTTTGTTTTTAAACCAGCTTGTCCAAAGGATTAACTCTATCTATAATGCCAAAAGAGGAAAGAAGAGATTAAAAAAGCTGTCTATGTCCAGCCTTGAGACAGCATCGTTGAGAGGTAGGCATTGATGTCTAAGCTGGGTAACCCTTGGGGGGTCCATGAACATCAGGAATGGGTTGAGATGTGGATTGATTTTGGTTTACCTCACATGGACTAGTAATGGGATCCTTCCCTCTTCTAGGAGGGTAGAGCCCTTCCAGAAGATGTCTGCATAAGTGGGAGGGCCCAAGAGGAAATTAGCTCTGGGATGGTTTCCTTCAGGCTTTGGGCTGTGAGGCCCTGAGTTAGTACATATGGGAATCTGCTTTGGGCAAAAGGAAAGGCCAGACTTACTGGGGACTGCCGTCTGTTTTCCATTTCAAATCTTGGGCTGTCTGAGACAGGGCCTTTGTATTCCAGGTGTCTAGGCCTCTCTGCTGGCTCAGTCTCCAACTTGCCCTCAGCTTTACCCAGATCAGCCCTGAGTAGGTGTTTGCATATAGATTAGCACTTGAGGTCTGATCTCTGAGCTATCCTGGTCCTAAACAACTTACCTCCTGCCCTCAGATGTCTGGCCATTGGCCTACATTAGCCCAGACTAGGTTTAGTCTGTCCCTCATGAGAAAAGTTGGGAGGCAGGCAGGTCAGCAAGATAGCTCAGCAGGTAAATGCATGTACTGCCAAGCCTGGAAACCAATGTTTGATCCACAAAACATACATTAACTCCTGCAAGCTGCCCTCTGACCTCCACACAAACATGGTTACATGCATACATGCATACACTCATACCCCCTATCTACCCTATACACACAGACACACACACACACACACACACACACACACACACACACACACACACACACACACACACACACACACGATAAATGAACATTAAAAAAAAACAAAACAAAACAACTCTTTTTACAACCCTGGAGGTGGGCTCCAAAAATATTTGCTACAAGGCCAGGGGCTCAGCAAGTATGTGTGCCTATTGTTATTTTTCCAGATGAGAACAGTGAAAGCGAGAGTGACTCTGATGACAGGTTCAAAGGTAAGGCTGACACCCCTCTGCAGCCCCAGGGAATCAGCCCTTCCTTGTGCATGCATGGGCCCGGGGTCTGTAGGAAAAGTCAACAGGAAGGCCAGCTAACAGACCATCAGAGAGGAGGCTGTACAGAAATTCTTCAAGCTCAGCCCTTCAGTGTTAAATCCAAATGTTGGTCTCATTACCAAATTTAAAGCACTGGACTTTGTTCATTCTTCCCAAGCCATTGTCCATGGAGACTGGCTACCACATTTTCTTGGTAAATATTATAAATCTGGAGGCCAGGTGTGGGTTCAGATTATAGTCAACTAACTCTTTTGGTTGCACCAACTCTTTTGGTATATAAACTGAGAATATTGTCCTCTGGCAGCCTTGAGGCCACTTGTCTCTCCTGTGACTGGAGAGGAGACAGAAAAGATCTACCTCCCTGAATAGGTTCCTAGACCTTGAGTATTTCAGATAAATTGGCACATCTCTGTGTTTTCTGTACTGGGAAACCCTGTGTAGATCCTCTTAGGTAAGTAAAATATGTAGGAGCTTGCTCCCTCCTTCAGGCCTTCACTGGTACCCAGACAAGCCAACTTTGGGTTTTAAGTTAGAGACAAAAGGCCCAGTTATAAGGACTCCAATTAAGGGTTCAGTGTTTAAAGCCATTGTGCCTATTTTACTTTCTAGTTCATACCTTCTGTGCTAACAGGAACTACAGGTATCTGCTAGTGGTACATCCCAAGGTGAACCTGGCTTAGACAGTACTGTTAGCCCCAGCTCAGCTTCCAGGGGCTCCAGGAAGATCAGAGCACTAGCTCCATGCATTAGCACAGTCATTTTGTGGGTTCAGATACCAATACTCATCTCTGAGACCTGGCTTTGGGAAAAGTCAGGTAAGATTTATGCACATAGAGGTTAACCAGAGATGGAGCCCTAAGTCAGGTGGATGGGGCTGATGGGAGGTCTTTGAGGGGGCCATCCTGCATGTCTCCTAATGTGAGACCTGCCCCCAGCCCACACACAGCGCTTGGTCCACATCCAGTCGATGCTAAAGCGTGCACCCAGCTATCGGACGCTAGAGCTGGAGCTTCTTGAATGGCAGGAACGGGAACTCTTTGAGTACTTTGTGGTTGTGTCCCTCAAGAAGAAGCCATCTCGGAACACCTACCTCCCTGAAGTCTCCTACCAGTTTCCCAAGGTGAGCATGCCTGCCTGCCCAGCCTGCCTTCCCTGCCTTCTTCAGCTTATTGGCTCATCTGGGGAAAGAAAATACTCTTCCTTCTTAGCTTCCCCAGGCACCATACTGCCCCCAAGCCTCTTTACAGCTAAGAGAGAAGACAGGGCTTTTGGTGCTGGGGGCATTATTTACTCAGAGCTCCTCTCACCACAGTTGCATCCCCAGATGTCCCTCCTGTCACTCTCTAGCTCTTCTTCTCTCAGCCACTTTATTCATAGGTAGTAATTCACCCATTCTGGTTTACAATGCAGCGTCCTTCAATGTGTTCTCAGAGTTACACAGCCATAACTCTACTCAATTTTAGAACATTTTATTATCTCCTAAAGAACTACCCCTACTCACTAGTAGGCAACCCCTGCTCTCTCCCACTGCTTTGTATCTTCCACCCCTTTGCTCAGCAGCCAGTCTGGCCTCCTTGTAAATCATAGGTATCTCTCTGCTCTTGTCTGTCTGTAGTGTTCTTTCTCCTGCTCTTTACCTGTCTGCTGGCTCCTTCGTACTTTCCAGCAGCAGAAGTGCCACTCTCTAAGGTCTTTTCAGAAGCCTGGTGCAGCTTTCCTCTTGCACACTTCACTTTGCTTGTCTCATTTGAGGCTCCCTCTGAAATGTTTGTTACCTCACCCTGCTGGCCAGAATGTGCAAGTTCAGGGATGAATCTTGTCCATTTTGTTTGCATCTGTAGCCCCAGAATACAGGAAGAGATGCTTCTCAGCCCCTCCACCCTACTACCCTCAGGTCCTTGTCTTCTCTTGGGTTATCTCTCCCCATGTCCATCTTCCCTGCAGCTGGACCGACCCACCAAGCAGATGCGGGAGGCAGAAGAAAGGCTCAAAGCTATTCCCCAGTTTTGCTTTCCAGATGCCAAGGATTGGCTCCCTGTGTCAGAATACAGCAGGTGAGGCCTGGCCTGGTCTATCTATAGGAGGGAAGAAGGCACAGACTCATTTTTCCTCATAGTGGTGAACAACTGAGGGGCTTGTCCTGGTCTCAACCTGCTTTCTTAAAGTAACCTGAGTCTTTATCCCACACCTGAGATGACAGTCCCTATTTTGGGAGCTGTGTCCTGACCTCTCTTCATAATTTCTTTGATGCTAGATCTTTCCCTCTTTTCTGTTTCAGTGAGACCTTTTCTTTCATGCTGACTGGGGAAGATGGCAGCAGACGCTTTGGCTATTGTAGGCGCTTACTGGTGAGTAAGACCATTCGGTCCTCAGAGGTTGGTGGGCAAGGGAGGGCCAGAGCATTTGTATATCTCTGTTTACCTTTCTGCAGCATTATCCTAGGTGAAAGCCTGTGATCTGCTGAATCTGTCCCTAGTACATGTACTTTCACAGTTGAGGGACTCCTGGAATAGCCGAGTTCAGAGTAGCCTATCCAATTGGACCCTGGGATCTAAGATTGTATGCAATAATAGAAGGGGTGCATCACCTTCTGCTTCGTTGTTATATTGTTTTAGCTTTCTGGAATCCCCCCCACCTCCATTGTCAGCTTAGATTGCTGACCTCTAGCTATGATTATGTCAGCCCACGGTTTATATTTGTGTATCTAAATAGGTGAAGCACATCCTTATTCGCTCAACACCTGGCCAACATAATACTGGGGGGGAGCCCTATCCATGGTCTGGTAGGGCTGCAGTCTGAGCATGGGAAGAAATGCACACCTCCTCCAGGATTCTTGGAAAGATACTTTGAATTTAGGGGAAATACATTGGGTTTTGAAAATAGAAACCTTTTTTTTTTCTTTTTTTTTCTTTTTTTTTCCTTTTTTCTTTCTTTTTGTTTTTCTAGACAGGGTTTCTTTATATAGCCTTGGCTGTCCTGGAACTTGCTCTGTAGACCAGGCTGGCCTCATACTCCTAGAGATTTATTTGCCTCTGCCTCCTGAGTACTGGAACTAAAGGCATGTGCCACCACTGCTTGGCTAAAAATAGAACCACACCATCACCTCACCCCCACCAAAGCAATGTCTGTTTCTGTCATTCCAGGGAAAGGGATTGTGGTAGAGCCACAGAGAACCAGAGGGAGAACAGACCTCAGGCTTGTCTTCCATTTCATTCTCCTCAAAGGTCATTCATTGGGTTGTTGATGATGTTTTTTGGTTTCCAGACATTAGTAGGAGAAGGCCTTGTCAAATACCAGTCTAGGGATGGATGAGTGAGATCCTAGACAGGAGTCTTGTAATAGAAATAATCCTAAAATAATAGTTCTGGGCCATCCATTCATCCATCCATCCATCGATCAACATTCATCATATAATTGTTGGCCTGAAGGCCAGGCCATAGGCTAAAAGCATATAAACAAAAGTTCAGCACATATCCTACCCTCAGTGTACTAGTAGCTAGTCTAGTAGAGAAGGCCAACTTTTAGCATTTAAGGGAAGGGCTCTGAAAGTAAAATTTTGCTTAGGCTCTGTCATTTTCCAAGAGAGATGCTTCACTGGATTTTTATCTACTTTTAAATTCTGCATGATAGCCTGTGGAGTATTATCATCTTTGACCTTTAGACTAAGAAATTGAAACTCCAAGGTAGAATGACTTGCCCAAGGTCACACAGCAGTGAAGAGCCAGAACTGACTCTCAAGTCCTTTATCACCAGTCTGATATTCTTAGATTCCCCCCACCCCCAGCCCCCAACTGAGCATGGTCTAGGAAGGAAAGGGTATTTGGATATTAAATGCCTAGTGTGCTGGACTGAAGAACAGGGGAGGGGCCCAGATGCCAGGCTGGAAGCCAGACAGAGGCCAACATATGCCTGGGTCCCCAGGGCCCAGGGAAGAACGTTCCAAAGGCTGCCTTTGCCAGCACATGGCTGGAACAGAGCTGTGCTCTTTTGCAGCAGGCCTGCTGCCCCCAGGGAAGAGCATGTTTGTCCTGGCGCACTCAGAGAGGGCCTGGGCTGGGTCCCTGCCAAGGGGGCTGGCACTGGCTCGGCATTCCTGCAGATTGGACACAATGATTCTAACCCAAATCCCACATACTTGATTTAATCACTTGGGGCTTTAGGGGAGGTGGGGAGTGGGGGAGGGAAAGAGAGAGGAGTAAGTTTCAAACCTAATATGGACAAAAACAGATTCTGCCTTCTCTTTAGATCTGTGACTGTGGCCAGCAGGTTTGGAGACTGAAATAGCCCCATCTGCATTTGCTTAGCAGCCTGCATGAGGGGCCAGCACCTGCTGCTCTGCTCCCTCCCCACTAGGCTTTGCCAGGCACTCCAGGCCTCTGAACACAGAGGCAGCCATGGGGTCTGCCAGCTCCTTGCTGGAGAATGGACTCACCCTAGTCTACTTGTGGGGCTCTAATCCTGGGGCACTCACAGTATGTCTCTTTCTTCAACTACACACCTTTTAAATCCCCCTTTTTTTGTTCTCTTTCACTTCATAGCATACCTCTATCCTGTGTCTCTGTGTTCCTTTTCCTCCTTCCTATCAGAAAACAACATGCTTTGGAGGTAAGACAGCAAGATGAAAGGCAGCACAGCCTCCTAGCTACAGCCTTCTATTTACTTGAGCTTAGGTGATGGCTTAATCTTCATGAGCTCAGCTGTAAAGCTGGGTGATAATGCGGCTCTTGTATTCTTTTTGTATATAGTACCAAGGCTAGGACTCTGTTATAGGAAACATTTAATAAAGAGTCATTCCCTTCTCTTATTTTCATTTTGCCTTCCTTGGGCACAAATTAAGGGGAGGAAGGGGGTATTTTGCAGAGTGTTCCTCATGATGGTGGGGAGGGGAACGATAAGGTCACATGTCTTTTTCCTAGGCATGTCCACAAGTCCTTCTTGGAGGCTGGAGAGATGTCTCCATGGTTAAGAGCACTTGTTGATCTTGCAGAGGATCAGGTTTGATTCCCAGCACTTATATGGTGGATCACAGCCATCTGTAACCCCCATTCCAGGGGATTACATGGCTTTCATTAGCACCAGAAATGCATGTGGTACATATGTAAACATGCGGGCAAAACACATAAAATAAATAAATCAAAAAAGATTCAATTTTTAAAAACGTCACAAGTCCTTAATATCACATCCTTTGGGGTGGCATCCTTAGGAATATAAATCTATAAGTTGCCCTGTAACCTCTGCTGTGCTGCTGTGTCCTCTGCCAGCCACTGTCTGTGTTTTCCTGGGATAAAGGATGGAGCTACCTGGAGCTTGGCAGGAGATTGGTCTGCCCCTGGGAATGGTGACTTTTCTTTGAGGACCTGGTTAAGTTTAGAAGATGTTTGGTGTCATCCTCATTAGAGGGACTGTACTTAGTGCTCAGTTCTCAAGGAAAGGGAGCCAGATGTGGTATTCATGCATTCTCTCTTTCCCTCTCTCCTACTCCTACTCTCCAGCCAAGTGGGAAAGGGCCTCGGCTGCCAGAGGTGTACTGTGTCATCAGCCGCCTAGGCTGCTTCGGGTTGTTTTCCAAGGTAAGAGGTCCTCCCCATCCCCCAGTGACAGCTCTCATAGGAGTATCTAAAGCTAGCCTAGATGAGAAAAACACCTGTGTAAGATAGCACAATATAGAGCAAGTACAAGTGGGCTCCTGGATTCTTGTATTCCCGAGCCTGGCTTACTCCTTAGCTGGCTGGCATTTCCCCAACTCCTATGTTGACAGTGACTGCTCTGTAGCAGCCCAGCCTGGACCATGAGCAGAAGCCAGGAGTGCCCAGGAAGCTGTCTACAGGTGCTGTTTCTTTTGCCCTGCTGTTCCCTTCATGGGGACGAAAGCAGGACTAGTGAGGGAACTGAATGGTCACTGAGAGCCAAGAGAAACAGGAAGGGTACAGAGATCCTGGCAGGGCAGCTTTCCTGTCTCTAGGCTTCTGGCCCAGCTTGGTCAGAGGCCAGGCTGCCCTCTTCTTAGTCAAAGAAGTGGGGAAGGCAGTTCCCAACACTCTATCTCTTTGGGCTGCTGGTGGTGGGCACAGGTCCTAGATGAGGTGGAGCGCCGGCGTGGGATCTCAGCTGCACTGGTCTACCCCTTTATGAGAAGTCTTATGGAGTCGCCCTTTCCAGCCCCAGGGAAAACCATCAAAGTGAAGACATTCCTGCCTGGTGCTGGGAATGAGGTAGGGAATTGCTGTTGCTTTCATCTCTGGCGCTGGGCTGGGTCTAAAGAAGAATCTCTGGGAGGTGTAGAACACAGTCTCTTCCTTGCATACCTTGTCCATACCCCTAACCAGGAATAAAAAATGTGAACCCTGGAGCTTTAAGTGTTGCCCGATTCTCTTGTTCTAGGGACTTCAGCTGACCGGTAGCCTGGATTAACTGTACCCCTAGCCATTTGCATTCACATCTTGGGATTATACCAGACCATGGGTGTAGTCATGAAGATAAGGAGTGGCACAGCTCTGAATTCCACTGGGAGTTTCTTACCTAGAAGGGGACCTGGTGTTGAATACTTATATTTATAAATAGTTAATTCCTAAGTGTATGTGAAAGAATGGGATCTTTTGAGAATGTATAACAGGGGGTCTGCTTTAGGTTAGGGGAGCAGAGAAGGCCTACCCCCCAAGAAAGTGCCATTTTACCAGGGGCCTCAGCAGTGCATAGAAGGTAGACAAGTGAATTGGGAGGAGGAGAATGGTAGAGGTGGAGGAAGACTATTGCAAGTGTAGGAGCAGCAGGTAAAGGACCGGAAGCCTGCATATCACTGCTGTCCTAGAGATGCTGAGAGTCAGCAGTCCCTCCACCTGTCACTGATGGGTCACTTGCAAACTTCACCACATGTCTCCAGAGAAGGGGCTTTGGGAGCTGTCATGCAGACCTTGGAATAGTCCTTTGAAGGGAGTACAACTAGTCCTGGCTTCATAAAAACTGTCTTGTTTCCTTGCAAGTATTTTGCAATAGCCAGACCTTTCTTTCTCCTTGGTACAGGGCTTAGGGTGGTAGAGACAGGGGAAGGATGGCAGGACACGCTTTGGAAGGAAGTCTTTATAGCAGGAAAGGGAGGGGACTTGGCAACAAGGACAATAACATTGCCTCCCCAGAAATGGCTGAGGCCAGAGTCCCTAGGTACAAGACTTCACTCTCCCTATGGCCTAGAGAGCAGTGGTTGATTGTCGGTGTGCTGAAGGAGATAGGAAAGAGAGCAGGAGGCTCGTGAAAATGGGGCTGTGTGTCTCCCTGGTTCTCATTTCCTTTCTCCACTGCAGTAGTCAGCCCTCCCTGCTTTCCTCAGAGCCTACATCTAGTCCCTCAACCCCGTTGGCTAGAGACTTCCCATCTTTACACTTAGCCCTCACTGTGGGAGCAGAGCTCCCAAGGGAAGGGGAGACTGGTTCTCTTACATCTGGAGAGGTTAGAAAGCCTTGGAAGAAGAGTGGGCTGGAAGGGGAAGTAGCTGAAGCTGTGTGTGTAGTCTTCGGCTCTCCCCTAGCCGACTTCCTCCGCTACCTTCCCTTTCCTGCAGGTGTTAGAGCTGCGGCGGCCCATGGACTCGCGGCTGGAGCATGTGGACTTCGAGTGCCTTTTCACCTGCCTCAGTGTGCGCCAGCTTATTCGAATCTTTGCCTCTTTGCTTTTGGAACGCAGAGTCATTTTTGTAGCAGATAAGCTCAGGTAGGACCCAGAGGACAAGGAAAGAGAGGGAGGGAGGGACGGGGTGGTGGTATAACCATTAATGAATTCAGCAAGTTTTTACAAGACTTGGTATATGCCATGCATGTGGTATTGAAGTGCTTGCTTGTGTGTGTGTGTGTGTGTGTGTGTGTGTGTGTGTGTGTGTGTGTGTGTGTGTGTGTGTGTGTGTGTGTGTGTTGATCATAAAAAGAAAGGTTAGCAGACCTATGAAGAGAGAAGGGAGGGTTGAGAACCCAATCGAGGACTTGGCCTGAGGAAAGTGACACTTCTTGTGTAATAGCCTACATGTATGGTGCAGGAACAGTTTGAAGATGGTAAGTGGCAAGCAACTCCAGCCAACCTGCCTGTGAAAGATGCCAAGTTTCAGGGGTGATAGACTCCAGGAAGGACTGCTGTGTGAGGGCTGCTAAGCTGTTGTGTAGGGGCTGGCTGAAGGAAACCTGGAGAAGTGGTGTCAAAATACTCCAAGGCTGGTTCCAGGGAGCTGTGGAGAAGGACAAGATGGGTCCTTGAGTGTATGGGTAGGATAGAGGTTACAGTCTATTTTGATAGGAGAGAGAGGAGGTCCAGAGACTGGAGGTATAGGGAGCTGGGATAGCTAGTTTAAGAAGGCTAAGAGCTGGGTGGGTTATAAGACTTGGTTCAACACATAAGCACTTTGGATTTTAGAGGTAGATATCTGTTTATCATAGAGAGAGGTAGAAGTAATGACCACTGGACCTGAGGCATCTAGGAGGAAAAAAAAAATGAGGTATCTCAGCTGCTGAGGTGTTTTGTTGATAAGAATATGTAGAAGTAGATTTGCAGGGAGAGGACAGAATGCTGTTTTAGAATATGTAGGGGTGGGTCTGCAGGGAGAGGACCAGGATGCTGTGTTTTAGAATATGTAGGGGTGGGTCTGCAGGGAGAGGACCAGGATGCTGTGTTTTAGAATATGTAGGGGTGGGTCTGCAGGGAGAGGACCAGGATGCTGTGTTTTAGAATATGTAGGGGTGGGTCTGCAGGGAGAGGACCAGGATGCTGTGTTTTAGAATATGTAGGGGTGGGTCTGCAGGGAGAGGACCAGGATGCTGTGTTTTAGAATATGTAGGGGTGGGTCTGCAGGGAGAGGACCAGGATGCTGTGTTTTAGAATATGTAGGGGTGGGTCTGCAGGGAGAGGACCAGGATGCTGTGTTTTAGAATATGTAGGGGTGGGTCTGCAGGGAGAGGACCAGGATGCTGTGTTTTAGAATATGTAGGGGTGGGTCTGCAGGGAGAGGACCAGGATGCTGTGTTTTGGAATATGTAGGGGTGGGTCTGCAGGGAGAGGACCAGGATGCTGTGTTTTGGAATATGTAGGGGTGGGTCTGCAGGGAGAGGACCAGGATGCTGTGTTTTGGAATATGTAGGGGTGGGTCTGCAGGGAGAGGACCAGGATGCTGTGTTTTGGAATATGTAGGGGTGGGTCTTCAGGGAGAGGACCAGGATGCTGTGTTTTGGAATATGTAGGGGTGGCTCTGCAGGGGGAGGATGGGATGCTACACAGTGAGATCCTGTCTCCAAACAGTAACCACCAAAGAAAGCCAGCCATTCTAGTTTTCCCTTCTCCTTTCCCTGAGCTGAGCACTGGCTTGGGCTCATCATTTATTCTGTCAAAGACTCCATCCACCAAGAAGCCACAGCGGTGGTTTCTGTCACTTATCCAGTAAGCTGCATGCTGTGTGCTGTGCCTTGTGTCAGGTGCTAAGAGGAAGGCAGCAAAAATTCTTGCTGGCTTATCCTCTAGTAAGTACCACATCCCTGGTGCATTTTCTTCTGTATGCATGAGGAGGTAGTTGAGAAGAGTAACTCTCCTAATTCTCTGTCAGGCAATGGTGAAGGAGCCCAAGCCAGTGCTCAGCTCAGGGAAAGGAGAAGGGAAAACTAGAATGGCTGGCTTTCTTTGGTGGTTACTGTTTGGAGACAGGATCTCACTGTGTAGCACAGGCTAGCCTTGAACTTGCAATCCTCCTTCATTCATGAGTATTGGTGTTATAGGTGGGTACTAACATCCCTAGCTGAGCTGCCTGCTTTTCCAGAGATGGTGAGAGTTTGGAAATGAAAACTACCTCTCTCATATTCCTTTCACAGTTGTGGAGCTCTGTGTACCACAGTCTAGTTCAGTGTTTCTCAACCTGTGGTCACAACCCCTTTGGGTGTCCAATGACCCTTTCACAGTGTCTCCTAAGACCATCAGAAAACACAGATATTTACATTATGATTCATAACCATAGCAAAATTACAGTTATGAAGTAGCAACAAAAATCATTTTATGGTTAGAGGCCACTACATGAGGAATTGTACTAAAGGGTTGCAGCATTAGGAAGGTTGAGAACCACTGGTCTAGGTATTTCAAGGTCTGTCTTGCTTTTGTGAAGGGGCCCAGTCTGGCAAGTGAGACTAGCTATGACTGGCAGCTATGGAATTCTACCTGGCATGCCTGGCCAGATTGGAGTGGTCCCTGACAGAACCTAGACCCTGAGTTTTCTTTTCCAGAAGGTGTCATGCATAGACACCCACATTCACACCCCTCCTACTCCAGGCCAAACCTTTTCTTCCACCCACACCACAGCCCAGCTCCTGTAGGACTTTTGAATACAGCTATTGTCTCCTATGCTTGCAGCTGCCTCTAAGCACATTCCAGAGGGAAAATACCCCAGGGTCCTAGTTTTTGGTTCACTTGGCATTCAAGTTTTATCAGTCTGGGGTCTTAGAAAAAGATGTCCTTTTCATGGGAGTCTGCCTGAGTGGAGAGGGCAGGGTGGGTGGCTCTGTAGTGGACCATGGACCAGAACTGTGATGGCTCCAGCACAGCTCATGCCTCCTTCTTTCAGATTTTTCATAAATCTTTTTTTTTTTTTTTTTTGTGATGGTGGTGGCTGTGGCAGGGCTCTCTGTTGGTTGGCCCTAGAGTATTTACAACACCTTCTACCTCCCTATCCCCTGACACATTGGAGGGGGTTGTGGAGATCAGTGTGTCCCTTGACCTGAAGCAGCCCTTTTCCAGATCTTTCCCAGATTACTTTTCTTGCTGTCCTCAGGAGAATGGCTCTCAGGGTGAGGGCACTGAGGTCTCTAGGTCCATCAGTATTTTAGGTGCCCATTGGATGACAAGTCAGTCACACAAGGCCCTGGCTGACAGTTACCTGCAACTATCCAGAGTCCTTAGAGAAAAGGAGCAGGGGTTGGTTTCTGTCACAGATAAGTCCCAGTTTTTCTCTCCATTGGGGCATTAAGTGTAAAAGTGTAAATCTATGCTATAATATCCCATGGGATGTGGGGTAGACTTTACAACATAATCAGGAATAATCTAAAACTTGCTACTGGTGGCACACACCTTTAATCCCAGCACTCGGGAGGCAGAGGCAGGCGGATCTCTGTGAGTTCAAAGCCAGCCTGGTCTACACAGCTAGTTCCAGGACAGGCTCCAAAGCCACAGAGAAATCCTGAAAGAGAGAGAGAGGGAGAGAGAGAGAGAGAGAGAGAGAGAGAGAGAGATGAATGCAGGCAGAACATTGTATTTATAATAAATAAAATCTTTTTTTAAATATTTTATTTATTTACTATGTATATAACATTCTGCTTCCATGTATATCTGCACACTAGAAGAGGGCACCAGATCTCATAACGGATGGTTGTGAGCCACAACGTGGTTGCTGGGAATTGAACTCAGGACCTCTGGAAGAGCAGTCAGTGTTCTTAACCTCTGAGCCATCTCTCCAGCCCCCAATAAATAAAATCTTAAAAAAAATAATAAAAAAAAAACTATGCTATGATATGTAGCTCAGGCTGGTCTGAAACTCCGAAGCCTCTTGCCCCAGTCTCCCAAATGCTAGTACCAATATGCCCAAGGGACCCAGGGCTTTTCTGGATGATATGTGAGGCCCACCGATGCAAAAGGTTTAAAATGTGCTGGGCTCTACACCTTTGTGTCCTCATCTGTAATATGGTCCCTAAGGGGATGGTCTTTTTAAATGGAGGTCTTCAAACTCTTGGGTTCAAGTGATCATTGGTCACTAGTAGCCTCTAGTAGCTGCTTTTAAGGCTGCTTGTTACAGCCTGGCTTATTTAGAAGTCCTTTGGCTTTTTTCCTGACAGATGGGTTCTTCAGGCCAGCGTAGCTCTTGTATTTACTGGCACCCCACATTAGGCCTCTGCACATGCTCAGTTTTGCCAGTGAACTTTAGGATTGCACCACTGTGATTGTCCTCCCACTTTCCCTTTGGTCATTAAGTCTGGAGGCCTGGAGCCCCCTCCAGGACAAGAAAGGGATGACTCCTGTAAGACCTGAAAGGAAAGAAGAGTGGCACTTTCCATTCCTAAGAATGGTGTAGGCCACCACACACTTTCTGATTTCTGCACTCCCCCCTCAGTCAGATCACTGTTACCAGCTAAGGAAAACAGAATAGAAGGCCAGAGGGCAAGCAATGCTGGGCTAGAAAATGCAAAACTGGTTGAGTACTGACTGACATCCATGATCAAGCTGAGTGACCTACAGACCACAGCTGGTAAAAGCGCAGCAGATTGAGGGACTTCCACTGGACCTTCCAGCTCCTGCATACTGTAGCTTTTGATAAGCTCCTATTGACTGACCCTTTGTTCTTCCTAGCCTGATACTCCCACTAGCTCAGTCTATACATCTGGGGGTGAGTATGCATGCATGTCACACACACACACACACACACACACACACACACACACACACACACACACAAAATACACACCTGCAGAATCCTTTATGGCTGTTTCTTGGTAGAGTCCCCAAAAAGTGCAGCACATCACAGGATGTCCTGAGCCCCTGTAGTTTCTAACTATCCTTCCCTGAAGGTGTTGGCCCTGGGCTGAAGTGCAGGCCTGGGCTCAGGTGCCCTGTCTCTCTGTCTGTCCATCAGTACCCTGTCCAGCTGCTCTCACGCGGTGGTGGCCTTGCTCTACCCCTTCTCCTGGCAGCACACCTTCATTCCTGTCCTCCCAGCCTCCATGATTGACATTGTCTGCTGTCCCACCCCTTTCCTGGTTGGCCTGCTCTCCAGCTCCCTTCCCAAACTAAAGGAGCTACCGGTGGAAGAGGTAGGCCACCTGGGAAACCAGCTGGGGGATGGGGGAGGAAAAGAGAAAGGGTGTTGGGATCTTCTTACCTCAGTCCTCTGGTCTTCATCCTCTGTCCTTTCTCATGGGACGTTTATCTCTGGCTGATTCTTTCCTGTCATGTGTCCCTGGGAACCTGGGAGATCCAGAGGCCTGGCAAAGGGCATTTCAAGATTCAGTCCCCAATTCACTGCCTCTGACTCTTTCCCAGGCATTGATGGTGAACCTGGGATCTGACCGATTCATCCGACAGGTAAGAGCAGCACGATGCAGGAACCTGGATCTGCCCTAGTGCAGGCACTCAGGCACCAACCAGCCTGCTTTTTGAGCTATGGATATCAAAGTCACAGGATAGACAGGGGTCGGGAGAAGCTGATTTAGAGAACCCTTAAGCAGCTGTTGGGATCTGCCTTTCTAGTTTTTGTTGTTGGTTTTTCTTGGATATGGTCTCACTATGCAGCTCTGGCTGGCCTGGAATTGGTAATGGATCTTCTCTGGGGTGCAGGGATTACAGGCATGTATTACCACACCAGCTTTTCTGGGTAGCAGTGTGCAAAGAATAAGACCTGAAAGTTCAAAGATTCACCTCTAGGTTTTGTGGGTCACATGGACTTTGTTTTTTCTTTTGAGATAGGGTCTCAATGTGTTTGAGCACATGATCTAGAAGTAGAAAGCAGACATACAGATTTCTCCCAGCCAGTGCTTTTATCAAATAACACCTCTATTAATCTGGGAATCATAAACACCACTGAAATGTGCTTTGTAATACAAAGGTTTACGATTATTGCTGCAAAAGTCTTTGTTAGTCATAGAATCTTCTTTGCTCTCCATAAAGGAGTGTAGCCAGAGTTTCTGTTCCACCTGGTCCCACAGCCACTTTGCCCCAAATAAACACACAGAGACTTATATTATTTATAAACTGTTTGGCTGATGGCTTAGGCTTCTTACTGGCTAGCTCTCTCTTAATCATTAACCCATAACTATTTGTCTATGTATTTCTACATGGCCTTATCTTACTGGAGAAGGCTCCAGCCTGTTACTCCTTCAGCAGCTACATGGTGTCTCCTCAAAGCTTCTCTCTACCTCCTTTCCCCATCATTCTCCTTGTCTGGTAGCCCCACCAATAAATACTTTCTGACTGGCTACTGGTCAGTTAGTGTTTTATTCATCAACCAGTAAGAAAGCATATATGCAGAAGGACATTCCCCCATCAAATAAGTATAACCTATCATGTCTCCTCTAGAAACAGTCTATTACACTTGACTGACAGAACTAAGGACTCCCAAGTGTAAGACACCAGGATACAGCCACAGCACCAGAATATAGAGTAGGGAACAGCAGCCCAGGCTCAAACCTGGGATACAGGCTAGGCCAGTCTCCCTGCTTCAAGTTCACTGTACTGCCCACCTGGGGCAGAAGTAGAAGAATCAGAGAGATGGAGTAGGAATTTCTGGTTGATACAAGCCAGTGTGCAGTGGTTTGGCTGCTCTTTAATCTGGTAAATTTCTGCAAGTTTCTAAACTTCCCGTGCTTCAGTGCCCTCATCATAAAACAAGGATGATAATGTCAGTGCTGTTAGAAGTGAGGTTGCACCAGACAGTGGTGGTGCACGTTTTTAATCCAGCCCTTGGGAGGCAGAGACGGGATCTCTGTGGGTTTGAGGCCAGCCTGGTCTATGGAGTGAATTCCAAGACAGCCAGGACCCAGGACTGTTAGACAGAGAAAACCTATCTTGAAAAGCCAACAAAACAAACGACAACAACAAAATGAGATTACCTTTCTGAGCTCTGGACAGGTGGCCTAGTACATAATCAGTGCACATTAGTGTGAACTGTGTTCATACTCCTTGCCTTTTCCTTCTCCAGATGGATGATGAAGACACATTGTTACCTAGGAAGTTACAAGCTGCTCTGGAGCAGGCTCTGGAGAGGAAGAACGAGTTGATCTCCCAGGATTCTGACAGTGACTCCGATGATGGTGAGGACAGAGTCCTTCTGTTCTGAGTCTGGGCTGCACAGGCCTAGCACCCTGTTCTACTTACTGGCCTCTTTCTGGCTGATGATGCTTAGGTGTAAGAACTGGGTCCCTCTAATTAGACCTAGTGCCTTTTCTGCACCACAGACTTCTTGCTGACAGGAAATAAACCAGTTCTCTCTCTTAGGCCTTGCTCAAGCCATTGCAGATGGAGGGACCTTACTTGTGAGGGATGTGGAAAAGGTGGTGATTTGGTCTCCAATTCCCAGGAAATATTTGTCAACTTCTATGTTTAGAGCAGTTTCTGACCTCCGGGAGCTCATGGGCTAAGTAACAACAGCCTTGAGCACAAAGATGGTTCAAGGACAAATTGTGTTGACTAGAAGTTTGTTGGGAAGAGACTAAAGTAATAGGAGATTGGAGATGGTCTTACAGGATCTTGAACTAAATACCAGTGAATTTTTTCCCTTCTAGAATGTAATACCCTCAATGGACTGGTTTCAGAAGTGTTTATCCGGTTCTTTGTGGAGACTGTTGGGCACTACTCCCTTTTCCTGACACACAGTGAGAAGGGGGAAAGGGCCTTTCAGCGAGAGGCCTTCCGCAAATCTGTGGCCTCCAAAAGCATCCGCCGTTTTCTAGAAGTTTTTATGGAGTCTCAGATGTTTGCTGGCTTCATCCAAGACAGGGAGCTAAGGAAGTGCCGGGCAAAGGGTAAGGCCGCAGGGGCTGGGATGGGGAGCTGTAGGCCTTCTTCAGAACTCAATGTAACTAGGCCTTGCAGGACATGAAGGGCCAGACCTCTTCACTGCCCTTTTCTTCTGATAGAAACTTGTAAATTAGTTTCATTTGTTTGGGTATTTTTGTTGTTGGGCTTTTTGTTTTTTTGAGACAGGGTTTCTTTCTCTGTGTAGCTCTGGCTGTACTGGAACTCACTCTGTAAACCAGAGATCTGCCTATTGACTCCTGAGTGCTAAGATTAAAAGTGTGCACTATCACTGCTGGCTATGTTCGTTTTTGAGAAAGGAACCTGGCTGTAGTCTGGCTTGCCTTGAACCCTAGGAAATCTTACTATCTCAGGCTCCACTGTTTGGGGATTACAGATGTGCAATACTACAACCAACTTGGAGCTCTGTACTTTTTTGTCCCAGTAAACCTTACAAGATATGCCCAGCTGGGTGTGGTAGCCATGTCTGGAATCCTAGTACTTGGGAGATGAAGGCAAGAGTTCAAGGTCCTCCTCAGCTATGTATTGAGTTTAGGACCAGTGTGGGTGGCATGCAACCATATCAATAAATAAATAAAAATAAAAAAGGCACTGGCACAGGCTTTTAATCCTAGCACTCTGGAGGCAGAGGCAGGCAGATCTCTGTGAGTTGGAGGCCAGCCAAGATCTACGTAGTAAGTCCCTGCCTTAAATAAAACAAAACAATGAAAACAACAAAATAAGACACAGCACAAGACATGCCCAGGTGGGAACTCATCTCCAGTTGAGAGTAGCAGGCATTGGTTGCCCATCCCGTTCTTCACATCTTTATTTTGGAAAGGGACCAGACTGAGCAGTCTCAGGGCTTCTGAGGATCCGGGAATTGGGAAGTCCCTTGGAAAGGACTGGGCCATCTGCCGTGGGCTGCTGGTTATCCTGCTTCTGAATATTATACCAGCTCACTGGGTCTCCTTTACCTCATCAAGAGTAGTACAAATACCCTTCCCCCCACCCCACTCCTGTTAACCATTTAGTTTAACAAAACATTTTGGAATAACATGGTGGAGCAATCTTATAGAAGGTAGAGGTCGGGGGCTGGAGAGATGGTTCAGTGGTTAAGAGCACTGGCTGCTCTTCCAGAGGTATTGAGTTCATTTCTCAGCAACCACAACCATCTGTCAAGATCTGGTGCCCCCTTCTGTTCTGCAGGCATAGTTGCAGGCAGAACACTGCATACATAATAAATAAATCTTAAAAAGGTATAGATCTTCACACATGGGGCCATTCTGAAGCACAGAGCAGCCTCACTGCAGTACCAGGCATGGGCAGCAGTGGGAGTCAGGCAGTGGATGTGTCACTAGTGGTCATAATGAACCAGTCCGAGTTCTGATACGATGCTCCCACCATTAGACTAGATGTTTGTCTTTTCCCTTTTGCACCTGGTTTATATACATTCATGTCTCCATTGCTCTTTCCCTCGTACCTGCTGTTCATCTTTCTCAGGCCTCTTTGAGCAGCGAGTGGAGCAATATCTAGAAGAGCTCCCTGACACTGAGCAGAGCGGGATGAACAAGTTTCTCCGTGGCTTGGGTAAGTTACTTGTTACTGATGGAGATAGCCAGGGGGGAGGTGTCCTCTAAAATACTGTTAATCTATGCCAAAAAATATGATACAGAGGCTGTAGACAGACCAAGAGGCGATCCTGTGGAGAAGAGGGAGTTCCTATCTACTGTTTTAAGAGCATTTAGCACAAGATTCACAAAAAGGAGCCACAGATTCACCCATAAGTTGGTTCTTTTTAAATACATTTCTTCTTTTTATTCACATGTGACCTATGAGTGATAGTCATCTTTGTTCTTGAAATGTCCAGAAATTTCAATGCCAGAGTGCCAGTCCTGCAAAGCTTTCCCAGTCCTTCAGGGAGCTCAGCCAGTGTGGTCTCAGAACCATAGCACGTTTTTTTTTTTTTTTTTTTTAAAAAGGAAACCAAAGCCAGAGATGCACGTTTTACCCAAAGTCACACTGGTGCTAATGTCAGTGTCCTAAGTAGTGGTCTCCCTACCTTACCAGAGCTGTCACTCCAGTCTAATTAGTCCTTTTGGAAGGAAAGGAAGGGAAGCAAGAAGGCATGTAGGTTGGAAGGGGTGTCATGAAACATATTTACCTTTGCCTTCTCTGGCCCACAGGCAACAAGATGAAGTTTCTCCACAAGAAGAATTAAATGCCTATCCCAGTAGCAAAGTCTAGTGCTTTGCAGGGCCTGGGGAGAGGGCCTCTTCTGGGACCCTGTGGGCTGCTGTGGCCACTCTGCCCCTACAGATCCCACCTCCAAGCCAGTCCACCTGTGCCTTCACCATATCCCAGGATGCTGTTTGTAAATAATCTGCTGTAAGCTTTCTTAACTGTAACAAGTAAAGAGAATCTGGTAAATATTTGTATATTCCCAAAGGGCCGGGTGCTTTCCTGCCTTGCCTGAGCATGGATGGAATCTTGCTGGGTGCTGGTGACTGGCCAATTATGTGCAGCTGACTGTCTCAGCCAAACCACTGATGTTTCCCAAAGGCTTCTGGCCTGCCTGCCTGAAGCCCCTGCTGCCAGTCTCAGGCCCTGGAGAGCAGGTGCTGTCTTAATTATGTACAAGAGGACTTTTTCAAACCCTAGAGTTTCTATTTTCTTCTTAGTAGTTCCCTATCCCCCAAGCCTCTGTTTCTGAAAGGCAAGGACCACTCTGCCCCTACTTGCAATGTAGAGCCAGGTACTTGGACCTGGTCCTCTCTTGTTCCTTCCACCCTCTGACATGGCCAGTGAGTCATGGGAAGTGCAACTCCCAGTTAGTGGTGGCCATGATGCGGTACAGGGCATTCCTCCTTCCACCATCCACAGATGTTCTCAATAAACTGTACATTCATTTTTGCCCGAGTCCCATTGTTCTTTGGTTTCATTATCTAGAGTTCTACCCAAAACAGGTTAAATATGAAATGAAACACTATCATACATGGAATTGGGCAGCTGGTAAAAGGGTTAATTTGGGTTGCTAGCCATCCTGAACTTGAATTCTCAAAGTAGAAGACAACTAAGCTCTCCTTCTCTGGTAGCCCACTGCTCACTTGGGTGTTTCCAGTGATAGAAAGAATGCTCTTTGCCCTTAGGTATCAAAATTAAGTGACATTATTGGGTAGCATGACATCAGTGGACTGCAGCCCAAGTACTGCTAATACTGGACTCAAAACCTCGCCACTGCCAATGACTCCTTCATGTCACTCAGGAGTTTCTTCCATTAGAATCCTAAGTATGCATCAAGAAAGTTCAGCTACATTTTAGGGAAGAGGCAGGAAAGCACAGGTTAGAGAACAGAGTGGCTTTACTTAGGTTTCTTACCATCAAGGCCTTTGGAGAATAGACCTTGAAAACTGAGATAAGGGACATGTTACACTAGGTTTGGCAGGATGTGAACTCTAACATTCCCTGTCCTTGCACCCTGACCCATTTAAACAAGACAATCCCATCTTGGGTTCCTTTCCATCCTAACCCTTTTTCATGGATGCCTATGCAGGCCCCAGCCTGTCCATGGGTATAGCCTGCTACTTAGAGTGTATGTATAGGGTTTGCTTTCTGGGAAAGCAAAATTATCTTCTGAAAAAACCTCCCACATAGTTGGCTTTATGTCAAGATGAAAGGGGGACTGACTGTGGTTACAAGTGTGAGTTTCCAGATGAGGCCAAGAGTATAACCAGAAAATTCAGTTGGGCGTAGTCACCTCCAGCCCTCAGCAGTTAGCTCAGCCTGAGCTTCCTGACAGTAATTCCTTAGGAAAACCACCCAGTTCCCCAAAAGTGCAAAAGCTGTCTGTCCCACTCCCATTTCCTCCCTTTGATGTGTGCCCAAAAAGCCTCCAGACATACATAATCAGACTGCAAACTGGAGTTGTAAACGTCTTTTGTTATGTTTTGCAACTTGTATTTTTAAAAGATAGTGCATTTGGGGCTGGAGCGATGACTCGGCGGGTTAAGGGCATTAGCTGTTTTTAGATTCAGGTTCAGATCCCAGCACCCACAAGGTGGCTCACAAGAATTTGTAATAGCTCCAGACATACATGTGAACAAAACATTCGTAAGCATAAACCTAGAGCTGAAATGTGTATCTTAATTCAGAAAACCCTATATTGGTGCTTGGTGGCGGCTGTGCAAACACACTGAAGGCTTTCCAGGTTCTGCTTTCACAATCTGGACTCCCTAATTCAAGGATCCTCAACCCTATCAGTCTATCCAATCCAGTTCTTTACTGTCACAGCATGAAACTCATAGCTAACACAACCTATACAAATATCTTGCTGTGAAAGTTTTGTTACGTTATAAACATGCACGGTAGGATGAAGAAGCCACATGTCAAAACCTGTACATAGAATTACTGTAAAATGTGGTCACACACACAAAATGCTACAGATCTTACTGAATACCTATCATTGAGGGCTTTGAAGTGAAGCCTGATTTGTCAAGTCTAGCTGGTCAATGAGCCCACCGACTGAATCCTGTGTGTACCTCCCCAGTGTGGGATTATAGGCACATAAAACACCTGGCTTTTTACGTGCCTACTTGTTCATTTCAAAACCCTTAGTCATAATCATTGCACACCACTGTGTACATCTTTATTGACTTAAGGCTCTTGGCTAGCCAGGCACACTGATAAACACCTGTGATGAATTCTTGGGTACCTAAAGGCCAGCCTGGGCTACTGGAGACCATCTCAAAATCAAAAGTGGGGTTTGGGGAGAGGCCCTTTGTTGTCTGTCTCCTGTATGTCAGTTTCTAAAATGCAGAATAAGATGCATCATTAACTACTTGCAGTGTCCTGCTTTGTTCATTAAGTGACCATACTCTGGTAAACTGTGGGGTCTTTCTCAAGAAACTATGATTTGTAAAAGTAATGTTTTCAAGATAAATGATGCCTTTATGTAATTATTCTTTTAAAAACCAGGGAGTCAGATATCCAGGTAAGAACCTGAGTAAATGGCAGCAAAGTGACTAGTGACCACTCACCCATCCCTCACTATTCCTCCATCCAAAAGGGCACTCTTAGCCCTGCCCTACTTCTGTCCTCAGTCCTCAAAAACCTGTTAATTATGGTTAGCTAGTAGCTAGCTCCACCCCGATTCAAAGCAAATTTTATTGGCAGTCTTGGGAATGTCAGAATAAAATCAAGATACCACATAACAGATCAAAGTATAGTTTAGTGATAGAGTACTTGCTAGGTACAATCTCCAGCGTTGTTCAAGTTGTAAATCCTTGCATTCTTAGGTTTTTCTATCAAAAGAATCAGGAGGAACTTTACAAAAATTTAAAATGGCAAAACCTGAATTAAATGAGATTAAAAGCTTTGTGTGGGGCTGGAGAGATGCCTCAGAGGTTAAGAGCACTGACAGCTCTTCCAGAGGTCCTGAGTTCAATTCCCAGCAACCACATGGTGGCTCACAACCATCTGTTATGAGATCTGGTGCCCTCTTCTGGTGTGCAGATATGCATGGAAGCAGAATGTTGCATACATATTAAAATAAAATCTTAAAAAAAAAAAGCTTTGTGTGAACAGGGATATGGCTTTTAAATGTCATTGCAGTCAGAAGGCAACTTGAGGGCTGTTTCTCCTTCCTCTATGTGGGAAATCAGGACATGTAACTCAAACCACCAGCCAGATCAGTCTAAAACCTCCATGTTTTACCTCCTACTGTTCGCTCATCTTTATTTTTAGTTCTAAAGCTACCCTCTTCCTATGTTTTGAAGCAATTTAGAAAGCAGCATGGTTATCTCACAACCATGTATGAATTAAGGTGGGAGAAACTTATCACAACTACCAAATTTTTGTAAGTACCCTTTCATACAGTCTGCCTTTTATCCTCAAATGACTTAGACAAGTAGTTGTTACTTAAGGTGGAAAAAGATCGATTGGCCAAATTGTTCAGCAGGAAAAGGTCTTGTTATGCAATCCCAATGCCTTGAGCTTAATTCTAGGAACTCACGTACAAGAGCAGACTACAAAATTGTCCTGGACTTTTACATGCACCCCCATCACACACACCACTTGAACATTCTTTCTAGTATGGACATGCACTTAACACTTTTAGTGTCAGACATAGTGGTCGGTTTATGCTCCAAAACTTACAAATTTTGTGAACTGAGAGAACCTATGTTTATCATTGATAGGATTTTGACAGCCTTTTCTCTGCAAGTTGTCCCTGTCCCAACTATGTCTTAATACACAGTGTAGTATTCACTTGGTTACTGAAGCAAGCTAGGTACCAAACATGCAATTTTCTTTACTCCCTAAAACTTAATTCTTTTGCTGGTTTAATGTTCTAAAGATTTACAGGTATAGACAGTTTTTTTTTTAAGTCCAAGGTACTCTGAACATAAGCTTTCATCTTTTAGGTAGTTCAAAAGACTTTCTGATGGGCGTTGGCAGCACACGCCTTTAATCCCAGCACTAGGGAGGCAGAACTCTGAGTTCGAGACCACCTGGTCTACAAGAGCTAGTTCCAGGACAGCCTCCAATGCCACCGAGAAACCTTTCCTTGTGCTGTAGCAAGCTCTGCTTTCTACCTGATGGAGGCTAAAAAAAGGCAGACAGTGCTACAGTGGTTCAGACAGAGATGACACCATAACTCTGGGTCCTGTGAGGCAGGTCCCACCATACTGACAAGATATATAGAAATGCAACTGAAGAACCTACACTCAGACCACTTGAAAAATGTTAGCATTTAATTAACCTTCCTGGGTAGTTCAAGCCACCAGGACACAGGCACCTCCAACACCCTTTATCTTCTCTTCAGCTCTTCTGCTGAAAAATTTGGCTTTCACGATGACAGGTTGCTTAGGGAGCTTTCCCTTCCCCAGAACTTTGTAGTAGCCCTAGACAAAGAAAAAGATTCTCAATACACTATAGCATTCAACAACACCAAGATTCAGGTAGAGCTTGTCCCTTTTGAAAGTTTCACTATGTAACCTTGGCTGGCCTGGAACTCTAATGTACATCAATATGGTCTCATAAGAGATCCACCAATACATTTCCATAGTGCTGGGATTAAAACACGAATTACTATGGATGGCATCTGACAGGACCTGTTTCTGATCTAGGCACTAACAGGGACACTGAAGGCCCCTACTAGTGAATGAAGACCAGCAGATAATCTCCGAGAACTCTAGCACACCGGGACAAGCACCATGTCAGGATGTGACTCTAGTCTCGGCTAAATACATACCTCCCTGCTCCTAACCGTCACCTCCACTAAATAGGCTGAGAATGGAATTATAGCGACCCATCTATTGTTTGGGTCTCTGCACTTTCCCAGCAATGGAGGGGTGCTCTTCTCTTTATATAGGCAATATAGGTCCTTGAATGAACCTGGAAGGGCCAAGCCCTTTCTTAAGACCACTCTGAATTAATACAGCTTAAATTATAAAATAAGACTGTTAGTTGGCACATCCATAGGGAAACTTATTTACTGAAAGGCCCTATTTTTGTTAGAAATGAAAGCAAATACTTGATAAAGTGTTCTCTGAACTCTCACTCCACATGTGGGGAACAAAGGGAGAGGGGGAAAGAGTTCTCTTTGGGACCAATTCAATTATCTGCAACAATTATAGACTCTCTAATTTTAACATTAGAAGTTCCTTACATTAGAAGTTCCACTAAGGACAACGGACAAACCAATCCACTCACCGATCGCACAACGTCGATGATGGGAGCAGCTCCAGTCTTGTTCTTGGCAGCGTTGACCCGTGTCTGCTCACTGACCAGTGTCCACAACTTATCCAGGTTGACAGTGGGGCAGAAACTCTGGTTCCTCTTTAAGTGGTAATGCCTCATACCAACTTTCCCAAAGTACCCTGGATGGCTGGGAACAGAAAGCAACCATATTTAGAGCCTCACTCCAAGCAAGATGATCTTTGCAGTTACCTCTTCCTAGTCTGGTGTAAATGTTCACCCTTGTAAACTTTGACACAGCAGACACCTGACACAAGCTTCGAACTAAATCTGAAGTCCCCAAAGAAGTCAGGTCACTCAACTAGCTTAGACACTATCCTCTAACAGCTGGATGCAAATAAAAGCCAACCTAACTTTGAATCTGACGCATGTCACTAACCTGGTGACTGACTGTGCCAGAAAGTCCACAGCCAGTGAATAAGGTCAGCAGTTACTCTTCGAGGACTCTAGCACACTAAGGCAACAGCCAATACCTGAGCGTGACTCTAGCCTCGGACAGGTTCTTTCCGTTGACATCAAGCATTTAAAGCCACCATTACCCAAAGTTAAACCGGTTTCTGGACAGCAGCTGTTCTAGGCTAGCTATCCCTTCTGCCCCTCCAAAGCCTCCCCTGCCAGCTAAAACCGACCTCCAAGAAACACTCACTATTTGTCGAAGTTGATCCTGTGGTGGTGCATGCCTCCAGCATTCCCGCGGCCTCCTGGATGCTTGCGGTGTTTACCTGCAGGCACGCAAAGCTACATCGCTATCAGCCTTCCCTAGATGCACACGTGCCCCTGCCTTTTCTGTCCTCAATCTACAATCCATTTTTAAGCATGACTATTCAAATCTCGGAGATTAAAAAAAAAAACTTTTCGGCGTCCCACACCATAACATTATGTGGGTACGTTTCACTCCACTACCAACATAAAATTATCTTAACCTGGATCAGAGGGTCTTCAAATCGTCAAATTGATGTTCAATCTGACTCACTTTACCCCAAAGGCCTACCACGAGAGGAAGTCCACACTTACCGATGCGACCGTGGCCATGGCTCACGTGGCCCCGGAGTTTCCGGGTCTTCCTCAGTCTGGACGGCTGTATGGGAAAACAGAAAAGAGGTTAGGCCCAAGGAAAGGGGAGGCAAGGGTCGCTTGCTGCCTCAAACATGCCTGCAATCAGGGACTTGCCTTCTGGACCACTCAGCAAGGCTGAGGTTTCGGCCTGGGACGGCGCCCGGACGCCCAGGCCCGCGTGTCTCAGCGATGCGAACCCCGATCGGAACACGCGGCCCCAGCCTCCTCGCCCAAGCCCCACGCGTGCCATCCCGCCCCGCAGTCTGCGCGTAGCCAGGAAAACCCGCTAAGATCGGGGCAAGCAGCCGAGAGGTAGCGAGGGAGAGCTCCGATCCGCCGCGAAGAAGCGGAGGCCAAGAAAGGAACACCTACCATGGCGGCGGCAGAAAGGAAAGAGGGAGGAGCACGCAAAGTCTCGCGAGGTAGCAGATATGGGGGCGGGGCCAATGTCTCATTTCCGGCCAGGAGGCTGGTCTTGGGCGGAGTTTCTGATGTCACCGACTTCCGGGGCCCGCTCGCCGCTTCCTTTCCGTGTAGGAGGGCGGGGTGTGCTGGTGGCGCCAGTCTCCCCGTCCTCGGAGCTCATCAGGCGAGCGGCGCAGCAGGGCGGGCGTGTCCAGATTACCCTGCTCTGTTCAGCTTTTGTTGCTTGCTGACTCGCGGCCGCAGTGAAGCTGCTTCAAGGCCTCGGCCCTCCCGTGCATGGACACTACCCTTCTTTTTGGGTCTTCTATCTATATGGTCGTCCTGTCACTTTTGGACAAACTGCTGTGCTTCAGGATTCTAGATTTTGCAAATATTTTGTATAAACATTACACTTAAATTTTCTTCAGAACCTGGCTGGTAAGCTCTTAGTCCCTTGGACCCCAGGTTCCCAGTCCAGTGTGCTCCTGATGCAGGCAGTTCGGTGTGGGCCTTGTTGGACCTGTTTGTCAGTTTCCTTGAACCACCACACAATCTTGCATGTAACTCACTTAGTTGCCAAGTTTCATTTGTCTTCCCAGTTGAACCCAAATCCTCTAAAGGTTCAAGGACTGGGTGGGTTTTTTGTTTTTTGTTTGTTTGGGCTTTGTTTGTTTGTTTCAAGACAGCATTTCTCTGTGGCCATGGAAAGGCTGTCCTGGAACTAGCTCTTGTAAACCAGGCTGGTCTTGAACTCAGAGTTCTGCCTGCCTCTGCCTCTGCCTCTGCCTCTGCCTCTGCCTCTGCCTCTGCCTCCCGAGTGCTGGGACTAAAGGTGTGTGCCACCAACGCCCGGCTAAGGACTGGACGTTTTGTTTTTCCTCTGAACATTCATGAGTTCCTGGCATGTATTATGTTTATTAAGAGTTCAAAAACGCCCCAAGTCCCTGTGTGTGCACAAGATCCTGTCCCCTAAATCTGCTAATTTTTTGTCTTGATCTGTTAAACTAGTGAACATTGTAACCAAAAAACCCTAGGTTCTCCTTATCTCTATTCAGACTCTTTTCATTTCTGCAGCCAAGCTCCCTAAAAGCAGAGCATGCAAAGGAATTCCTGTTCACTTGCTAACCGCTTGTCCAGTGTTTTTTTATTATTGTTGGTTTGTTTGGGTTGTTTGTTTTTTGAGACAGGGTTTCACTGTGTAGCCCTGGCTGCCCTGGAACTCACTTTGTAAACCAGGGTGGCCTCCAGGTTACAGAGACTCTGACTCTGACTCTCAAGTGCTGGGTTTAAAGGTGTATGCAGCCACTTGGCAGTTTGGCTTTAGCTATACCATTGCCTCAAGATTAATCTTTATTAATCATACTCTGTAGACAAGGCTAGACTGCTTGGGCCTCTAGACTTTTGGAATTCCAGTCTTTTTTTTTTTTTTTTTTTTTTTTTGAGATAGGGTTTCTCTGTGTAGCTTTGGAGCCTATCCTGGCACTCTCTCTGGAGACCAGGCTGGCCTCGAACTCACAGAGATCTGCCTGCCTCTGCCTCCTGAGTGCTGGGATTAAAGGTGTGCGCCACCAACGCCCAGCTGTAATTCCAGTCTTAATAGGGTCACTGGGACTATAATAGCACATCTATTGTCCTTGTTCAGCTCCTGTTTAGGCAGCCATATTGATGAGACTTTATGGGGATAGCTTCTGACATTCCTGGGAGACAATCTCACAGCAAAGCCTCCACTCTCTGGTTCTTACCTTCTTCTTCTTCTTCTTCTTCTTCTTCTCCTCCTCCTCCTCCTCCTCCTCCTCCTCCTCCTCCTCCTCCTCTTCTTCTTCTTCTGTTTTTTGAGTCAGTTTCTCTGTATTGCTTTGGAGCCAATCCTGGAACTCACTCTGTAGACCAGGCTGGCTTCAAACTCAGAGCTCCACCTTCCTCTGCCTCCCGAGTACAGGGATTAAAGGCGTGCGCCACCAATGCCCAGTTTCTGTCCCTCTTCTGCAATGGTCCCTGAGCTGTAGATGTTGGAGTTGCTTTATAGATGTATGCAGTGGGACTGAACTCCACAACTCTACATTTTGTTTCATTGTGATTTTCTGTATCAGTCTCTTTTTGCCTGTTGCAAAGAAAAGTTTCCTTGATGAGGGCCGAGGGCTATTATTTGTGAGTATAAGGACAAATATTTAGAACCACCGATGTCTTCACTAGCCCCAGGTACCTGGTTTTCCAGCACCAGTCATGATTTCCCTTGACTTAAACTTTTGATTTTCCAGTCTCAACTTCCCATATTCTGAGATTTGAAGCATGTACCATCATGACCAAATCTTCCTGAACTCTTGACAACTACGTTAATAGTCTGATACGTCCAATAGCACTCCAGGCCACAAAGGTATTAGCCCCAACATCTTCAGAGTGCTTTGAAATTTACAAAGCCTGAGGATTCAGGACTGCTAGCTTCATTTTATGCATGAGACAAAACACACAAAAGAATTGTGTGACTTTTCAGAGGTTTTGTAGTTGGTAAGATCCAGAGCCTGGGCCTTAGACTAACCCTTCTCTCTAAATCCCCTGTTTTTTACCTCAGTGACCACTCCCTTTCTGACCTCACAACATTGTGATCTTCATCTCTCCTTCATCTCACAGGCATTAATCATACACTGCCTGTGACCAGCAGAAAGAGGGGTTTGAGAGTAGGGATAGAGATCTAAGAAGAGACCTCCCGCTGTCTGATAAGTGCAAGTGATGAGCCAAATTGCTTAGAAACTACCATTGGGAAGATGACCTATCAATGGAGGTAAGCTAGAAGAGCCTTGGGAATGGAAAGTAACATCAAGTAAACTTTAATGGGCCCTGGGTCAAGGCTCAAGTTGGGGCAAAGGGCAGAGATCGAATCCTGTTCTGAATAGTCTGCCAAGTTCTTTGATTTGGGTGGGGGGGTTACATCGTCTCCCTGGGACACCTGGCTGAACAGAACACCTCCCTGGGTGAGTCTAGGACTCACTGTTGGCTTCAGTACTCACCTAACAGTCTTAGTGATAGTTTGATCCCTAGGGTAGATGGAGTATTTGGGGGATTTGTTGAGCTGTGGTTTTCTAGGCAGCTCCTCTTTCTTCCTCTCACTGTAGCCAGTTGACTCATGGCTCTTTTTGTGCTTGTTCAGCAAAGTCAGCTGCTTTTAGGTTTACCATCCAGCGCTGACAAAACAGAAAAGGCTCAGTTCTGTATCTACAAAGTTGAATAGCAGCCAGATGTTAAGACATTAGGTCACCTCTCCCTCCCCATGGGGCAGATGGGACATGACCTTGAATGTGACCCATGGGAATTGTCCTTTGTGACCATTCTATGAAGTACAGCATAGCCTTGTGACATCACAGGCATTTGAGCTACTTCAGATGGTCAGGGCTCAGAAAAATACTTAGGAAATGAAGAAAAGGGAGATGACACCAGGCGGCAGCCACCTGGTGAAACAGGTAAATCTCAGACCTCTCTCCACATGGTCTTGGGAACACACAGTCATCTGAAAACATGCCCTTGTAGCCTCTTTTCCTTTGTCACCTCTCTGGATTCCTGGTTTTGCTTTGTATTTCAGAAAGCAGCTATTCTTGGAAGTATGAAAACTTCAGACCTGTTGTTGTTGTTGTCTTCTTTCTTCTTTTGTTAGATCTATGTATGTATGTATGTATGTATGTATGTATGTATGTATGTATATATGTATGCATGTTTGTCTGAGTGAGTGTATGACATGTGTACAGGTACCTGCTAAGGCCAAATGAAAACATTGGATCCCCTGGACCTGGAGTTCCAGGTGGTTGTGAGCCGCCCAGTGAGAGCACTGGCAACTGAACTCAGGTCCTCTAGAAGAGCAGCCAGTTCTCTTAAACATTGAGGCATCTCTCCAATCTCTCCAGCTCCTAGCCTTGTCTTGTTCTTCATCTTTAATTGGACATTTGGAAAGAATATATTGTTGTTTTAAAGAGAGACTACTGGTCTCGCATGTATCACAGGTTTTTAGACCCAGTACTGGGGAGGCAAACTCATGTGGATCAGGGCCAGTGAAGGCTACATGGTGAGACCAGAGAGAGAGAGAGAGAGAGAGAGAGAGAGAGAGAGAGAGAGAGAGAGAGAGACTCTGCTATTAATTCAAAGTAAGAAGAGCCAGATTAGTTGAAGAGAGGGAGGAATGAAGATTGAAGGGGTCTGTACCAGGTTGGAGAAACCCACAGAAACAGTTGGCCTGAACAAGGGAGAGCACATCGACCCCAGATGCTGTCGGGGAGGCCAGTACAAGACCGATCCAGCCCCCTGAACATGGATGTCAATAAGGAGGCCTCTGCACTCCAGGGAACCTCTGGAAGTGGATTAGCATTTTTCCCTGGTGTAAGAAGGACTTTGAGAGCCCATCCCACATGAAGGGATACACTCTGGCCCTGGACACATGGGGAAGGGCCCAGGCCCAGCACAGGAAGATTTGGTGGACTTTGCAGAACCCCCATTGAGGGCCCTACCCTGCCTGGGGAGTGGTGGGTGGATGGGGTGGGGCATAGGTTGGAGGTGGGGAAGGAGGGATGGGTGGGGAGAGGGAGAGGGAGAAGGGACTTACATGTGAAACAAGCTTGTTCCCTACTTGAACTAATAAAAAAAAGAGAAAAGAAAAGAAGAAAAAAAGAAGAAGAAGAAGAGCCAGAATCTTGTCGTTTATTTTTTCCAATGTGAGAAGTACAGAAAAACTTGGAAGTCTAGATTTATTCTATAAGGAATTTTAAAATGTATATGTAATAGGAAAAATACAACATTAAAAGGAATTCTTAAAAAAAAAGTATAGACATCTCAAGTCATACTACCTCACAAAACTATATCATTTTCAGGTCATGGTTACATGAAAACATAGGTGCTGCAGAGTTGGTGATCACAGTATGTTTGTGTGTGTGTGTGTGTGTGTGTGTGTGTGTGTATGCAGTGTGTGCATTTGTGTGGGGGTGTATACCACATACATGGAGGTCAGAGTAGTAGTTTACCTCTTGGTGTCTTCCTTTGCTCTCTGCCCTATTCTCTTGAGACAAGGTCCTTTACTGGACCTGAAGTTTGAAGTTTTCACCAGGCGTGGCTGGCCATTGAGCTCCTGGGATTCACCCATCTTCACCCCCAACACTGGGGCTACAGTCATGCATGACCATTTATGACTTTTATTAATATGTGGGTCATAGGGAGTGAAACTCCGGTCCTCAGGCTTTCACAGCAAGCTCTCTTACCCACCGAATCTCCTCCCCTAACCCTATGTTACTCCTTTTGTAGTCTGCATTTTATTTAATTCCATGACATTTTCTTTACCATTGCCCAGGAGTGAGGATTTGTTCATCTTATTTCTTGTGGTGCTGGGAACTGACCCTGGTGCCTTGAGCATTCTAGATAAGCACCTAGCTGCAACATCAGCTCTTCAGATTTATTTTCAGCAGCTGAAGGGTGATTTGCCTTCAACATGTGCGATACTGTACTAAGCCATTTTCTTGTGTATTTTGTTTTTGTCTTTTGATTCTTACTGTATTTGCTGTTAGAGACAAAACTGCACTAAACATTTCATATAATGGACTTTTTTCTTTTGGCCAATAACTTGTCTAGAAGAAAACCCTAGGAGAGAGATCCCTGGATTATAGGGTAAGAACATCTTTGTGATTCATCTTACGTTAATGGTTTTTCAGATGGATTGTACCAATTTGTACACCAGCAATATGTGCAGTTTCTAATTCCATTTCAACTTCTTGATGCTTAGAGCCTTGCTTTGCCCTTTCAGTAGTTTTTGATATATAGTATTTAGGGGGAAATCCGTAGGCTAACAGGTGGAGTTTTCTAAAACACAAAGGAAAAACCAAACAAAAATCAATTTGAGGGTTACTGATTTCTAGTCCCCTTTCTTTCCAATGTTGGACTGAGTTTGTTTTTAAATCTTATTGTACTACCTGACAAATAAATTCCTACAAGCTCGTCAGAAGCTGGGATGGAAAACCCTGCCATTCAAATCCACAATAGTAAACTGTAAAGAGAATTCTCATATCTAGAGACCAGTTTATCAAATAGTACAAAACAAGAGAGGCTTAAATATTTAGGTTTTAATTAAATTTCACAGGATTCGATTACTGAGAACACAGAAGCATTGGTTCGTTTCCCTGCTCTGTTTTCACCAGTTGAATTCTATTGAAGAAAGAGCATGGTCCCCTTAAATGTGTTTTTCTTATCTTTGAATGAATAAAGTGGTTTTCATTCAGTCATCCATTTTACAAGTATTGATTGGAAGTGTGCTCTGTTCTGACACTATACATAGATGCCAGGTGCGTAGGGGAAGATAGAATAGTGAACAAAGATGACAAAGTCTTTTTTTTTTTTTTTTTTTTTTTTTTTTTTTTTTCTGAGACGGGTTTCTCTGTATTGCTTTGGAGCTTGTCCTGGAACTTGCTCTGTAGACTGGCTGGCCTTGAACTCACAGAGACCCACCTGTCTCTGCCTCCCCAGTGCGGGGATTAAAGGTGTGAACCACCAACGCCTGACAATATGACAAAGTCTTGCTTAGGGCTATGGCCACAGGATTGTATCTAAGACAACAATCAAACAAAAACTGTGTGCTCTGCAGTCTAGCAGATAATGTATTCTCATTAATGTTTCTCACTCACTCACTTTACCACTGGCATATAAACTCTATGCTTTGATAGTAATCTGAATTTATTTACCCAAGCAAACAGTCTTCAGGATTCTCATCCCAATGTAATGTGAAATGGTTTGCAACACCATCCCTTGAAAGGTTAAAGACATTGTTACTGTTTCTCTTACCACAGTAAGAGTAGCATTGTATGTGAGGCTTCCCCTCTGCTTCCACACTATCTGGGTAAAGTTTTATTTAGCTTAGGTTTCTCAATGGCTAAAAGCACAGGACATAAGCTGAATGCTGCTGGTATATGTTGGAGTTATGGTGTTTTCTTATCCTTTAAAAATGTAACTTGTTGCATCTATATCTTGGGTCTTTGTTGATGTTTTGAGACAGAGCCTTACAATGTGTCTCTGGTTGGCCTGGAACTTATAGACCAGGCTGCCCTGACTCTGCCTTCCGAGTGCTGAAATTAAAGGCTTGTACCACTACCCCCGGAACTATTTGTTCTCTAGTTTATGCTATTGGTGAAGCAATGGGATCTTTAGGCAGGGAGCTTCATGGGAGGCCTTTAGGTCATTAGAACTGTACCCCTACCAGAGTCGGTCACCTGATCACACTCTAGGATTGCTAACACTGGGAGACAAAATAACCCTTTTTGTGAGACAAAATAACCCTTTTCCCTTTATGGTTGTTTGAGTAGATATGACCGCCAGAGACTCATGTGTTTGAATGCTTGACCCAGCGAATGGCTGTACTACAAAGTGTGGCCTTGTTGAAGTAGGTGTGGCCTTGTAGGGGGAAGTGTGTCACTATGGAGGCAGGTTTTGAGATCTCAAATGCTCAAGCTACACCCAGTATGGCACACAGTCTCCTTCTGCTCACTGAGGAACTCTCAGCAACTCCTCAGCACCATGTCTGCCTGCACACTACCATGTTTCTTGCCATGATAATAATGGACTAAACCTCTGAACTATAAGTCAGTGTCGATTAAATGTTTTTCTTTATAAGAGTTGTCATGGTCATGGTTTCTCTTCACAGCAATGGACACCCTAACGAACACACCCTTTTATAATGTGTTTATTTCAGGTTACAGTGACAGGAGATGACTGAAATAGTTGCCGATGCTTGTCTTTCTCTGTTAGTGTTGTATGAATGTATGCACCCATATGTTTCCTTAATGGCTTCACCTCATTTTTTGAGTTAGGCAGTGAGCTCCCTGATCTGCCTTCCAGCACTGGGTTATAGGCCTAGACCTCTCTGCCGAGCTTTTATGTGGCTTCTGGAGATTTTTCCTTGTTTTGTTTTGCTTTTTGAACCATAGTTTCTTGGTGTAACAGCCCTGGTTGTCCTAAAACTTGATATGTAGACCAGGCTGCCTCAAATTCAAATGTTCCACCATTGCCTGGTGGGTTCTGGAGATTTAAATTTAGGCCTTCATGCTTGCACAGCAATGGCTTTACCCACTGAGCCATCTCCTTTGTCTCAAAGGGCAACTATTATTGAAAACACCCTCGCCAGGTGGTGGTGGCACACACCTTTAATCCCAGCACTCGGGAGGCAGGTGGATCTCTGTGAGTTCGAGACCAGCCTGGTCTACAAGAGCTAGTTCCAGCCCCCACCCACCCCCCCAAAAGGAAAACACCGCCAACACGCAGGTATGTTTCCATGGTGATTCTAAACCTCATCAAGTGAATGAGGAGACTTGACTACAACAGTTCCACACCTGGTCCTCCTGATCCCCAACCACATCATAAGAAATTTCATTTTCATCTCATAATGCAGCATTTACTCCATCTCTAAATATTCCTATAGTCATCAGTCTTTAACATAGTTCAGAGATCCTAAGAACAAAATCTCTGCTAAAACTCAGGGCAAATCCATAAATGTGAGCCTCTATAAAATCAAAACAAAATACAGTCTATAATTCCAATGTACAAGACACAGACTAGACATTTCCATCCCAAAAGGGAGAAATGGATACCAAGAAAAGGTCAGACCAAAGCTGAAACCCAGCAGGGCGGATTCCTCATTCTGCAGCTCCATGTTCAGTGTCCAGAGCTTCTTCTGGAATCATCTTGGCTCCAGAGGACCTGGGTAGTCTTGTCCCTCCAGCTTTGCTATCTGTAGCACATAGACCTCTCCACTTTGTGTCTGTAGCTTTCCCTGGCAAACTCCCAGGGTTTCTGGAATCACCAACATTCTGGGATTTCCACTGCAAATTAGGCTTCACCTTTACAGCTCCATGCAATGGTCTCTCAGGACTCCCTTACAGGAATTCTGATCTTGCCACACATTGCTTGGCTTTTGTCCTCCAGTAAGCCTGGCACAAGCCTCCACAGTTCCCTACTTTGGCGTAACTACAAAACCAGTACCACATGGACAGAGCTGTCAGGTTCTGTTACCAAATTAAGCGACCTTGAACCACAATTGGTGCCTTGTGTGCTGATCTAGGAAAAGACTTCCCTGGACAGTTAGTTGTATTGAGAAGGAAATCCCTTCCACATCATTCTCAGTTGAGGTTTTCTCTTTTAAAATGAATTTGCATTTTCAAAAGATGGAACCTTTCATGGGTGGAGTCTTGTCTTCAGGGCACATTGTTGTCAGCACAAATTTCTCTTCAATGGCGCTAATCCCATCAACAATCACAGTTGCTTCCTAGCACCTACTTTATAACTTTATTTATTTATTTATTTATTTATTTATTTATTTATTTTTTGAGACAGGGTTTCTCTGTAGCTTGTCCTGGAACTAGCTCTGTAGACCACAGAGATCCACCTGTCTTTGACTCCCGAAGGCTGAGATTAAAGGTGTGTGTACCACCACTGCCTGACTTACTTTATAACTTTTATAATTCCTCTTCCACCTACAACATGTTTTTTATATCCTTATGTACAGTTTGTTGCAAACTTTGTTTGTCTCTGTCTCTCTCTGTGTGTATAAATCTGGTTAAAAGAAACAATAGCTAGCGATGGTGGCACATGTCTTTATTTGTGGCACATCCCAAACCTCTGAAGGCAGAGGTAGACAGTCTCTGTGAGTTCAAGGTTTTGGTCTACATAGTGAAAGCTAGGCCAGCCAGGGCTGCACAAAGTAAGACACTGTCTTAAAAAAAAGATTTTAAGTCACAAAGTTTGAGAACCAGTGATTTATTGTAATCAATTCATCTGACAGTGCCCACAGAACTGGAAGTGACAATCCATCCTGTTGGAAGCACAAAAGTCCTTGTGCTCATAGATAGCCCTAGGGAAACCAGAACTGTTAAGCACTTGGAGTTGTCTTTTCTTCTTTTTTTTTTAAATAACTTATTTTTTATTTTATGTGCATTGATGTTTTGCCTGCATGTATATCTGTGTGAGGGTGCCAGATCTTGGGATTACAGACAGTTGAGAGCTGCCATGTGGGGGGACTGAACCCTGGTTCTCTGGAAGAGCAGTCAGTGTTCTCAACCACTGAGTCATCTCTCCAGCCCTGGGGTTGTCTTTTCAACGGAAAAGAAGTATAATCTCTTTTCCACCCAGAAGGCTGGGAATGGAAGTGGCTAACAGCCTACGTAATCCTTGTACTATCAATATGACTAGGGGCTTAGCATCAAAACACCCAAATAAACCAGTAAACAAAGATGAGCTCAATATGACTAGGGGCACTCCTGAGCTTCCACTAGCAGGACCAGAGGTACTCAGTAGTCTAGGTGACCCTGGCACTATCTGTATGACCAGATCCTCCCCCAGACCCTGAAGATAATACACATAGCCTATTTTCAGAACGCATCTTCATGGAAGAAGTGACAGGTACTTTGAGGAGAGTTTTGCTGTAATCATGCCTCCTTGTGCACAGGGGATTGTGTTACATGAAACATTTTCCAAATTGTACTGTACTTAAATATGCCTAAAAATAAACTGCCAGGTGACTTTAGGAGTTTGAACCAACACCAACTACTGAGTTGTGCTAAACTGGATTTCCTTGCCTCAAGTACATAGTTACTTGGCTAACCCTGGTGTTTGCAGCGACCCCCACAATATCCATCTATTTGCATGGTGATACCTTTCTAGACCCAAAAGGCCTGGCCTTCCCAGTCTCATCACCCTTCCTTAGTGGAATTGGTTCTTTTTTGTTTTTGTTTTTGTTTTTAGAGACAGGGTTTCTCTGTATAGCTTTGGAGCCTGCCTCTGCCTCCTGAGTGCTGGGATTAAAGGCTTGCGTCACCAACGCCTGGCCTGGAATTGATTCTTAAAGATCCAGACTTGCATGATTGCAGAGCCCCAGCCAGACTGAATGAAATATTTATTAAATACAAATATAAAAGTAGACACAAGATCCTTTTGGTCATATCTCTTCTGTGATTATAGAACCAGTGTTCAAACATGATTTAAAAAAAAAAAAAACCTACAAAGCCAGATTAGCAATATTAATATCATATCAAGATGAAATTTTTGTTAAACTAAATCTACCACTGTGATTTAAATGTGCTACTCACTTTCGTGGCTAAATTTGGTAAACACACAATAATATAATGTCCTACAGTGTCATTTAAACTTCATGTGACAAGAATGCATGTTTGGCATGTCTGCACCTCTCCTTATTAATCTCAAGTAATCTTTGGTGTGAGTTAGTCTTAAGTTCAGTACTACCCCTAAAATCTTAGGGTGGACCTTAGCTGTCCCTTGAAAAACACCACTGTTAGGGTGAAACAGTAATTAAATTATTAGAAGGCCAGAGAGATGGCTCAGTGGTGAAGATCACTGGCTGCTTTTCTAGAGGGCCTGGGTTAATTGCCCAGCACCCATATGGCAGCTCTAACCCTTTGTAACTTCAGTCCCAGGGGATTTGACATCATCTCTGGTTTCTTTGGGCACCAGACATACACTTAATGTTATACCCAGTCCGTGGGACTCCAAAAAGACCACCACCAAGGAGGTGTCTCACCAAATGTAAAAACAAAGGTTTCTTTATTAGCAAGCTGCAGCAAGGATTCTGCCCACTTGGGAGCAAGCAGAATAGGGCTTTACAGCTAACCGGGGTGGGGGTGGGAGGTGGAGTTTAAAGGGAAAGTCCACAAGGATGAGAGTCTTGAGATTACAAAGCTTCTGTGGTTACATAGGATAAAACAATAACTGTTTAAGCAGGATACAATTGAGCAGGATATTGTAGGGAATATAAGTTTGTTAATTGTCTCCTGGGCCAGGGATTTTTACAACCTTGAGTTGATGGCTGTCTGGTTTTCCTTAGGACAGAAAAATGTTGACACAGCTGGGGTATGTTATCTGGTCTTAGGCCTCTAGTCACTTAACCAGTCCTTTGTTTTAGCCTTATCTGTCGGGCTGCCTTTGGGAGCTCAGAGAAGCTTGAAAGTTTTCTTTTTCCTATATGGGCTTTGTAGTCTAAGTTTTTGGACTTTTATTAATTTTCCTATTTCACTAGTACACAGACACACATGCAGATAGAACACCTATACACATAGGATACACATAGAATAAAAATTTCAAAAGCCTTAAACAAAAAATGGGGCTGGATAGATGGTTCTTCCAGAGGACCTGAGGTTTGGTTCCCAGCACTCCAACTTCAGGGAGTCTGTTGTCCTCTTCTGGCCTTTGCTGGCAACTGTACTTATGTGTACATACAAATATGCACACACATACACGCAATTTAAAAATAACATATTAACTAGAACTCAGGAGAAATCTGTATAAGGCTCTCAGCCTAAGGACATCCCAGCAGTTCAGAGTGTTGTGTCTAGGATCAGGCTGACCTGTGCTTGAATTTGAACTCGCCATTTTCTGTCTTTGTCTATCATCCTGCTTCTGAGAGTCTCATTCCCGCAGCCTGTACCTTCTGATTTCATTTGTAAAAGTGTCATAATCTTGCTGAGCGGTGGTAGCACACGCCTTTAATCCCAGCACTTGGGAGGCAGAGGCAGGCGGATCTCTGAGTTTGAGACCAGCCTGGTCTACAAGAGCTAGTTCCAGGACAGCCTCCAAAGCCACAGAGAAACCCTGTCTGCCCCCCCCCTCGCAAAGTATCATAATCTCTATTGCCAAGGGTAGTTTCGAGAATTGATATGAGCATGTAAATTTGCCACTTAATATATTTTTCAACCCTTTTCCAAATGTAAACTTGGATCCCCCTCGCCCACCAGGAAAGAGAGGCACAGGTAGATCGGGGCACTTTTGAAGCACATCAAACCTTGTTAGACACACAGAACCTAGCAAACACCCCTGGGATTTGTTTTCGCAGTGAACACTGGATTCTGGGCAGGCTTGCGTGCAGGGTTGAGGCTGAGGGTCATGGATTTCCGAGGATTTCTCTTCTTTCCTCCAGGAACTTCTGTCCCAGAGAATAAGCCCCTCTGCCTGTGCTTCGCTTGCAGGGAGTGGAACTTGCTCGCTGTACACGCTGCGTCACCCCTGAGGATGTCTGTGGAAAAACTGAAGCCCCAGACACAGGCTCAGATGTGAGCCCAGGCCTGGGCGTGAGCTTTCCAAGGCAGTCACTCTGTTCTACAGATGTATTCCTGGATGCTGAGGTACCGACCTGCTCCCTGTGCCGACGGGACCTACGCGGTGAGGGCTCTCGGCTTCTACCATGCCACCATTTGCTCTGTAAGGACTGCTTCAAGGGCTTCATTCGTGAGCTAGGGCATGTCACCAGGGCTTATGGGACAGTCCCAGACGGTAAGTACAAGAGCATTACTTCTTGCCTCAGTCTATGGGTCAGGCATCTTCCTGTTTCACAGGGACCAAGCTTCAGGTGAAGAGAGAGTCACAATTTAAATGCCCAAGGGATACTCATTGCTGAAATCATCTCTAGGGAATCCAAGAGACAAAGCAAACCCTCTGGGATTTGTAAGGTGGGGACTTTCATCTTTGGGGTTTCCTTAAGTTGGTGGCAGACTAAGAAGCCTGTAATGAATTTAAGTCAGGGTTTGCCTGCCTCCATCCAAAGATGGAGAGAATGAGTCCTAGTGTATGTAGCCTTCCTGGCAAAGAGAGAAGGGCCTGCCTCCTAGTGCTAGTCAGGGACAGATTCTGAATAGAACCATGCTGAACTGTCTATCCACTGCTGAAAATGCTGCCCGGCAGGGGGGGGAGCTAGTGCCTTACTCCTGAATGTCAGGTTTCCTAGGCAACAGGTGCTCTGAGAACTGTAAAGTCCTCAGGGACCAGAAGCAGGTCCTTCCCTTCAGTGTTCCTGGCAGGGAGTATGTGAGGCATAGCCAGTATGGAGTGAAATGTACAGGGAGTAAGGAAAAAAAGGAGTGGTACCTTGGGTACCGTCCTTCATCTTTACTGTTTAGTTTTCCACAGTATATCCAGTGACTTGTAGCACAAATCTAGGTTTTATTTGAGGTATCGTGGCTAAAAGTGACTTTAAATGTGAATTTTGATTCTTTGAACACATATGGGTTCAAAGCCTAATCTTTTTTAGTCTGCTGTGAGTTTGGAGTACAGAGAAGATAGGGTATAGTTTTAATTTTTCTCTTTTGAGTCATGGTCTCATGCTATTAATAGACCTGGGGTTTATATCTGTACCCCAACAAGTCAGGTTTGACTGCCCATCTTCTACAAGCCAAATTAATAGTGAAAAGCAGAGACAAGAGATTTATTCAATGTGGCCACACTAGGAAGAGGTATAAAGAGATCTAGTCACTCCTAAAGCCATCTTTTGGGTCTGAGCAGAGACAGGGTTTAAATGCAATGCAAGGGATATACATAACTAAGAAGTCTGGTCAAGATGTGGGCCCTTGACCACCATCGTCTCAGCTCCTGTCTCTCCTACAAGGCAAGGTCAGGCTCTCCTGCACCCCCTCTGGCTGCCCTAGGGCTTCAGTCATTTTTGGTGCTAGAGATTCCTAGGGAAATTCTGATTCTTAGGGTCCAGTCTTATAGTCTGATACCAAAGAGAGGGCATAGCTATTTCCTTAGAATATCTCATTCCTGGAGGCTGGAGAGATGGCTCAGAGGTTAAAAACACTGACTGCTCTTCCAGGGGTCCTGAGTTCAATTCCCAGCAACCACATGGTGGCTCACCACCATCTATAATGAGATCTGGTGCCCTCTTCTGGCCTGCAGGTATACATGCCGGCAGAACATTGTATACATAATAAATTTAAAAAATCTTTAAAAAAAAGAATATCTCATTCCTGCCAGTCATGCAGTTTATAGTGCTGGCCTGGAACTTAATATGGAGGCCAGGATAGTCTCAAATTCATGGCAATCCTCCGGCGTTAGCCTCCTATATCCTGGGGTGAGTATGAGCTCCCACACCTGGCTGTGTACTTTAATTTTAAAACTAATATATGAGTTTTGAAACTAAATGTTGTTCATTAAATGTTATAAACATTACATCAGGAATGGTAGTACATTCCTTTAATCCCAACACTTAGGAATTTGTGAATTTGAAGCCAACCTGGTCTACATAAGGAGTTCCAGGATGGCCAGAGTTACATGGTAAGACCCTGTCTCAAAACAAACCACTTTGTGTGTATATGTGTGTATGTAGTGTATGTATGTATGAATTTGTGTAGAGGCAAGAGATTGACAATAGTATACCCTCTTGTTCTCCACTTGTTTTTGAGACAGGGTCTTCTCTCAGTGAATCTGGAGCTAGGTTGTCTGGCCAGCAAGCCCCAGGGATCCAATGGTCTCCACTCCCAAAGCATGGGTTATAGGTGTGTACTGCCATGCTCAACTTTTTGTGTGGGTGCTGGTGTGCGTCTTTAATACTTGCTTTCATCTTTAATAGGTGGTAAAATTATATATGTATATATACATATATGCATACATATACACACACACATATATACTAAAATTGTTTTAAAATAATTTTCTTTATAAATTATTACCAGTAAATGTTTGATTTATATGTACTTTATATCCCCATATACTTGGGGTTACATAAAAATTTCACAGACAAAAGGAAAGAATTTAAGACGTCCTTACTTAAACAAGTCTGGATATACAGTAAATTTATAAAGATGGTAAATCTGAAAAGTGTGTTGCTGTCTAGGCTATAAATAAACTCCTCACAAGCCGGGCATTGGTGGCACACACCTTTAATCCCAGCACTCGGGAAGCAGAGGCAGGCCGATCTCTGTGAGTTTGAGGCCAGCCTGGTCTACAGAGCGAGTGCCAGGATAGGCTCCAAAGCTACACAGAGAAACCCTGTCTCAAAAAACCAAAACCAAAACAAACAAACAAAAAAACTCCTCACAAGGCCAGGTGCTGTTGAATGTGGCACCTACAGTAGCCAAAGTCATAGTGACAGAAAATAGAACAGTGGTTCCCAGAAGTGTGAGGGTCACGGAGAGCTATTGCCTAACAGATGTAGTGTGGTAGTCTTGTCTAGTTAAGGGGTCTTTCTGCTATTATTGAATTACCAGAGTTCAGACTGGTTTTCTGCCTCTTACCAGGTATGTGATTTTCAAATATTTTCTTCCATTCTGTCGATTGCCTTTTCATCTTGTTGATATTACCAGTTTTTGATTATGGTGAAGTCTTTTTTTGTTGCTTACATATATGATTTCATTTCTCAAAAATCATTACCATATCCAATATCATAAAGATTTTTTATTTTCCTTTAAGAATTTTATAGTTTTATTTTCTTGGCTCTTTGATTTTATTTGAGGATTTCAGTGTGAACTGTATATGTCTCAATGACTTTTTAAACTGAAATTAGAATATTAGCCAGGAACAATGGTGCACACTTTTAATCCCAGCTCTTGGGAGGAAGAAATAAGCAGATCTCTTGTGGACAGCCTGGCTTACATAGTGAGTTTTAGGCCAGTCATAGTTACATAGTGAGACTGTCTTAAAAACAACCAAAAATTATAAAATTATGACATTAATATTAGAATCATAGTGTTATTTTCCAAATTATTCTAAGTGCTATGGAGAGCCCAAACATAAGATATGATTGATATCAGCACTTGTGGGCATCTGAGTGTCAGCCTTGATCTGCCTGCCACTCATTACTTGTATAACTTGGGCAGCTTCCTCCACTTCCTCCTCCTCCTCCTCTTCTTCTTTGCATTACAGTGGTAGGCTTTGGTTTTTCACAGGGCTTCTCTGTGTAGCTCTGGCTGTCCTGGAACTCACTCTGTAGACCAGGTTGGCCTCAACTCAGAAATCCACCTGCCTCTGTCTCCCAAGTGCGGGAATTAAAGGCATGTGCCACCACTGCCCAGCCTTATATATATATATTTTTTAAATTCTAGATTTCTTTTCCTTTTTAAGAAGTTATTTATTTTTATTTTATGTGCATTGGTGTTTTGTCTGCATGTATGTCTGTGTGAGGGTGTTAGATCCCCTATAACTGGAGTTAGACAGTTGTGAGCTGTCATATGGGTTCTGGGAATTGAAGCTGAGTCCTTTGGAAGAGCAGCAGCCAGTGCTCTTAACCTCTGAGTCATTTTTCCAGCCGTAATTTTTATATTTAAAATGTTTTTTGAAATTAAAATTTAATTACATCATTTCTCCCCTTCCCTTTCTCCCCTCTAACACTTCCTGTGTACTCTGCTTGCTCCCTCTCAAATTCATAACCTCCTTTTCTTTAATTATTGTTCTATCTGTATCTATCCATCCATCCATCCATCCATCCATCCATCCATCCATCTATCCTAGATATATAAATACAACCTGATTAGTCCATATAATGTTACTTGCATGTATATATTTTCAGGGCTGACCATCTGGTATTAGATAATCATTTGGGGGGCTATTCCCTGGGGAAGATTATTTCTTCAGCACTTAGCATTCCTTAGTCTCCTGTAGTTCCTTATCTAGGGCTGGGGACTTGTGATATTTCCCCCTTTCATGTTAGCATTCCTGTTGATGTTGTCTTCATTTAGATATTGTTTAGGTTATGCGCATTGGTGAAACTTTCTGGGTGTAGCTTCTCTGAAATTTTCTAGAAGATAAAATCTCACAGCCAGCTTCATGTTACTCTGGCTCTTGCAATCTTTCCACCCTCCTTTCTCCTGTGATCCCTAGCCTTAGGTGCAGGAGTGTGCTGTGGGTGTATCAGCTGGGGCTGAGCACTACACAATCCCTTGTTCTCCACATTTGGATGGGTTGGGGTTCTCTGTAATGGTTTCCATCTGTTGCTGAGAGGCATTTCTTGGATGAGGGGTTCTCTGTGATTGAAGGTTTTTTTTTGTGTGTGTGTTTTTTTGTTTATTTGATGACTGTAGGAAAAACCCTAAATGAGAATATGCACATAAAACTTCTATATTATGCTTAGTGTATAGTAAAAGGTTACAAAATGCTGAAAAATGCTGATATCTAGGAGTCTAAAGCTGAAATGGAGGGAAAAGGTCTATAGATATAAGGACACTTGATTTGGAAACATAAAGACAACTTATTTTATATGTGGTGTCTTATTATTATTATTTTTAATTTTGGTTTTTCAAGACAGGGTTTCTCTGTCTAACAGTGCTGTCTGTCCTGGAACTTGTTTGGTAGACCAGGCTGGCCTCAAACTCACTTAGATCTGCCTGCCTCTGCCTCCCAAGTTCTGGGATTAAAGGCATACACCACCACCTCCCAGCTGTCTTATATTATTTTTAAAATAATTAAAAATTATGTGTATGTGTATGTGCTTGAGTGTATGTATGTATTCCACTTGTGTGCAGGAGCCTGCAGAGGTCAGAAGATGGGATTAGATATCTTGGAACTGGAATTATAAGTAGTTGTGAGCCATCCAAGGAGGTGCTGGGAACTGAACCTGGATCCTCTGTAAGAGCAGTCAGTGCTCTTAATCCCTGAGTCATCTCTTCAGCCTGCATCTTATATTCTTATGATGTCATTGCTACCTTTCATATTTGCATTTGTGAGTAAGGAACAAAGTAGATTTTCTCTTTATAACTTGGAGTTACTAAGACTGTGTATTGTAGTGTATTGTAGTGTTTGTTGGTTTGTATGTCCGTCTCCTCCACAGTTATACATTGACTGCTGTGTGCCAGACCTTATGACATTTATAGTACAGAGATGAAAAGAAAGGCCTAAGACTTCAAGGAGCTGTTACTCTAATTGAAAATGGGTCAGTACACAGATTGCTTATTGTTCAAGCCAGGGAACAATAAATTGTGAGGCTCTCAGTGTGCTTGGGACTATTGGGCATTAGGTTGATCAATGAATATTTTGTGAAGGACTAAAAAGAGTGTCATCCAAGCAAGCTGTCTGAGGGAAGGCAAAACTGTCATCC